>NC_091983.1:7937280-8240137 GCF_044704955.1 Pristiophorus japonicus
CCTCCCGCCCACCCCCCTTCTCCTCCTCCCCACCTCCCTCCACCCCCCTTCCTCCTCCCACCCCTCCCCTCACCTCCCCACCCACCCCCCCTTCTCCTCCTCCCCTCCTCCTCCCACCCCCCCTTCCCTCCTCCCTCCTCCCTCCCACCCCCCTCTCCTCCTCCCCTCCTCCCTCCCACCCCCCTTCTCCTCCTCCCCTCCTCCCTCCCACCCCCCTTCTCCTCCTCCCCTCCTCCCCTCCCACCCCCCTCTCCTCCTCCCCTCCTCCCTCCCACCCCCTTCTCCTCCTCCCCTCCTCCCCCACCCCCCTTCTCCTCCTCCCCTCCTCCCTCCCACCCCCCTTCTCCTCCTCCCCTCCTCCCTCCCACCCCCCTTCTCCTCCTCCCCTCCTCCCTCCCACCCCCCTTCTCCTCCTCCCCTCCTCCCTCCCCCCCCCCTTCTCCTCCTCCCCTCCTCCCTCCCACCCCCTTCTTCCTCCTCCCCTCCTCCCTCCCCACCCCCCTTCTCCTCCTCCCCTCCTCCCTCCCACCCCCCTTCTCCTCCTCCCCTCCCCCTCCCTCCCACCCCCCTTCTCCTCCTCCCCTCCCCCTCCCTCCCACCCCCCTTCTCCTCCTCCCCTCCCCCTCCCTCCCACCCCCCTTCTCCTCCTCCCCTCCCCCTCCCTCCCACCCCCCCTTCTCCTCCTCCCCTCCCCCTCCCTCCCACCCCCCATTCCTTCTCCTCCCTCCCTCCCCTCCCTCCCCTCCCACCCCCCTTCTCCTCCTCCCCTCCCCCTCCCTCCCACCCCCCTTCTCCTCCTCCCCTCCCCCTCCCTCCCACCCCCCTTCTCCTCCTCCCCTCCCCCTCCCTCCCACCCCCCTTCTCCTCCTCCCCTCCCCCTCCCTCCCACCCCCCTCTCCTCCTCCCCTCCCCCTCCCTCCCACCCCCTTCTCCTCCTCCCCTCCCCCTCCCTCCCACCCCCCTTCTCCTCCTCCCCTCCTCCCTCCCTCCCACCCCCCTTCTCCACCCCCTCCCCTCGCTGTCAGAAACACAAACACTGACCGACAGAGAGTGAGAGACACACACACACACACACAGATAGAGACACTGACAGTGACACACTGGGGGGGCTGTCCCAGCACGCTGTTGGAGGACTCCCGGTGCTGCAGTCGGTAAGTAGAAAATGTTTTATTTATTGATGTTTTTGCATTTTTTTTATTTTTTATTAATTTTTTTTGATTGATTTATTGGTTGATTTATTGATGTATTTGTCATTTATTATTGATGATGGCTCTTTATTTGTAAAACTGAAGTGTAAACTTCTCTTTAAACACCCCCCCCTTTCCCTACACCTAATTTGTAACCGACTCCTGATTTTCTAAAGTGTAGACAAGGTTTTTTCGAACGTACAAAAATCTTCACTTACTCCATTCTAAGTTAGTTTGGAGTAAGTTTTCACTGCCTAAACTTTGAAAACAGGCGTAAGTGGCCGGACACGCCCCCTTTTGGAAAAAAAAATTCTGTTCCAAACTGAAACTGTTCTAACTGACGAGAACTGGAGCAAACTAAATGCCGAAAATTCTAATTTCTAAAATACTCCATTCTAAACCAGTTGCTCCAAAAAATCAGGAGCAACTCGGGCCGAAACTTGGCTCCATAGTTACACTCAAATACTTAACATACAGACATCATCGAATCATTTAGTCAAGAATTTCCATTATTCCCACCGTAACAAGGTACTGAAATATTTAACATCTAGACAATGACCAGTTACTCGTTTCAATGACTGGAAAGCACCATATTGTCTAGCTGTCTCTTTTCGATCCAAACTTCCAATCTTCCTGTTATTTAATCCAAACTTCAATCTTCCTGTTTTCTTAATTCAAACTTCAGACCACGTGCTGAAGCCAAGAGTTCAGAAATGCGGGTCTGTGCTCCCACACCGGCAACATCCTCGTAAATCTCCTCTGTACCCTCTCCAGTGCAATCATCATAGGCAGTCCCTCGAAACAAGGATGACTTGCTTCCACGCCAAAAAAGGATGAGTTCACAGGTGTTCCAATGAAGGACCTGATATTCCAGGTCCTGAACTACATCCTGAAGGGTGGAAGATGCCTGTGCGTGGATTTTTTTAACGTGTGGTGACCGTTGCACACCAGCCACCACACGGGCTTGACAGAGCTAAGTCTTGGTCCAGAGGCAAGGATTAACCAAGACGACTGGAGACCAGCTCTACTGCACGGACCTAGTGCGCACACATATCGCAGTGTGGGCTGGCCCGTGCAATCACATCTTCCTGTAATGCGGTAACCAGAACTGCATGCAGTACTCCAGTTGTGGCCTAACCAGTGTTTTCGGCGCATTCGTACCAACCTGGCGAGGCTGCAATTTTTGGCCTATTGTTGGTGGTACGAATGCACGCTCCTGGCACAGTGCCTGACTGTCTCTGCTATCATGTCCACCCTAGCACGCATCTTCTGCTTTTACAGAGGGCAGCGTTGGATAATGTACAACTTAAATGGGCGGTGATATGAGTTGCCGTGGAGCGGGAACATTGTGTGTGTGTGTTTAACTTGTTTGTGATTTATACCCAGGCAAAAGCACGAGAAACCAAACTCTTCAGCACTTATGCCAATCTGAAGTTTTACATGAAGGAAATTCCCTTGAAGCCCGACGGTAAGTGGAGAGGTCTGTAGATAGCAGGCTCTGTATGTCAACAAACTGAACACTGCCAGTTAACTCGGCTGATAAGTTAGCCATTTTTTCTTTACCCCAAATATTTTTCAAATTCACTCTTTCAGCCTGTTTTACATCAAATGTACGACACAGAAACAGGCCAGGCCATCCGATCCAACCAGTCCATGCCAGTGTTTATGCTCCACACGAGCCTCCTCCCACACCTCTTCATCTCACCCTATCAGCATATCCTCCTTTTCCTTTTTCCCGCTTGTACTAGTCCATACCGGCTTTTATGCTCTACTCGAGCCGCCTCCCGCCTTTCCTCATCTAAATTTATCAGCATAACCCTTTATTACCTTCTCCCTCATGCTTGTCAATGTATCTATATTATTCACCCCAACCACTCCCTGTGACAGCAAATTCCATATTCTCGCCACTCTCTGGGTAAAGAAGTTTCTCCTGAATTCTTCTGAAACAAAGTACTTCATTGGCTGTAAAGCGCTTTGAGACGTCCGGTGGTCATGAAAGGCGCTATATAAATGCAAGTCTTTCTTTCTTTGAATTCCCTATTGGATTTATTAGTGGCTATCTTATAATTTCTGGTCCTTAGTTTTGGTCTCGCCCCCCCCTCCACAAGTGGAAACATTTTCTCAATGTCTACCTTGTCAAACCCCTTCATAATTTGGAAGGCCTCTATCAAGTCATCACTCAGCCTTCTCTCTCCTAGAGGAAAAAGCCCCAGCCCAGTCAATCTTTCCTGATGGGTATAATCTCTCAGTTCTGGTATCATCCATGTGAGTGTATTTGCACCTTCTCCAGTGCCTTATATAGAACAGCTCTCATGTGAGTGTTGTTTGGGTTTTTAATGCATATATTTTGTGTACAGGTGTTTATATCGATGAAATCCTCACCAAGTGGAAAGGAGACTATGACAAGCTGGAAAACAACCACACCTATATCCAATGGTTGGCTTCATCTTTTTGACTCTGGCAACTGAATTGTTTGAGTTTTGCCTCCACTTGGCGTGTAATTTGTAACCAAATTCTTGTATTGATAAACTAGGCTGTTCCCGCTGAGAGAACCGGGGCTGAACTGGCACGCGGAGGAACTGACTGCCGAGGAGATTAAGGTCAATTCAACCATTTTAACTATTGATTGAATGTCCTGTCTCTCTCTCTCTCTCTCTCTCCCTCTCTCTCTCTCTCTCTCTCTCTCACCTTTCCCCCTCCTTGCTTTTTACTTCTGACCCTTCCTCTCCCGATTCTTGCCGCCGATAAAGTTGGATGTGGCCCCCGCCGCCCATTCAACCAACACCTTTGTGATGTGAGCCCAGATGGTGAGGTTCAGCCGTGTGGGGCATCACAGCCGAGCCCAGTCCCGGTTCTCATCCAGCGTCGAAACAAGTGCACCTTCCAGCAGGAGGGATCGGGATCGAGATCGGGATCAGGACTGGGACTTTCCCCTCTCCCCTGTCCCTGACCCCATTGCCCCAGCAAATAGCAAAGCTACAGGCAACAACCTCGTGGCTCAGATCACCCAACGCAGCTCAGAGCAGGAATTAAACCAGCAATCCTCAATTTGTCTGGCTTCATACCACACTGTGTGGCTCACTGAGGCATCAGCAGAGCCTGAAAGCAACGTTCCTTCAGCAGGAGTTAAACACCCGTACACACACGCGCACACACTTGTAGGCACATTCTTGCTTCAATTCATTTTTTTTCCCCTATAGAGCTGTTCATTTTTTGGGCAGCAGATTATAAAATAAAATGATGTACTGAAGGTTGGAAAATATTTAGCTGTCAGGGTTATCCTTATTAAGCGTTGGCCAAGGAACAGAATACGACCTCTCTTTACTCCTGTAAGACGCTCCTTAAAACCTACCTCTTTGAGCAAGCTTTTGGTCTAATTTCTCCTTGTGTATCTCGGTGTCAAATGTTCTGTCTCATACAGACTCCTGTGAAGCGCCTTGGGACATTTTACTACGTTTACGACGCTATATGAATGCAGGTTATTGCTTGTTGGTAGGCTGATTCCTTAATGTTCCACACTGTTAAATCAGAACGAAAACAGAAAATGCTGGAAACACTTAGCAGGCCAGGCAGCATCTGAGGTGAGAAGCCATTAACGTTTCAGAAACCTGTGGGCAGTACAGGAACACGGCACGTTGGCAGCAGGCCGTGGATGGGTCATGGTAACAAATTCCAGTTGGCAGTTACGTGGCATTGTTAACAAAGTCCTTCTTAGACAGGGGCTGGTGTAAAGTGTGTGTACAGTGGATGGGATGCACGGACTAATCATAGAATGATAACAGCACAGAAGGAGGCTATTCGGCCCATCATGCCTTTGCCGGCTCTTTAGTAGAGCTGTCCAATTAGCCCCATCCCCCGCTCTTTCCCCATAGCCCAGAAAATTTTTCCCCTTCAATTATTTATCCAATTCCCTTTTGCAAGTTGCTATTGAAATCACTCCCACCGCCCTTTCAGGCAGTGCATTCCAGATCGTAACTCACTGAGTTTAAAAATCAAATATATGTTTCCTCATGTCATCTCTGGTTCTTTTGCCAATCAGTGTCCTCTGGTTGTGGCACTGGAAACAGTTACTCTATCAAAGCCAGTCATGATTTTGAACACCTCTCTCAAATCTCGCCTTAACGTTCTCTGCTCTAAGAACAACCCCAGCTTCTCCAGTCTCTCCGCATAACTGAAACCCCTCGTCCCTGGTACCACTCTATCTCCTCTGTACCCTCTCCAAGGGCTTGACATTCTTCCTGAAGTTCGTTGTCCAGAATTGAACACAATTGAATTGAACTCCAGCGAAGACCAAACAAGTTTTTTAGATAACGGTTTAGCATTGCTTCAGTGCTTTTATACTCTATTCCGCTAGAAATAAAACCGAGGATTATTCGTGCTTTTTTAACAGCTTCTCAACTTGTCCTGCTACCTTCAAAGATTTGTGTATGACCCAGAGGTCTGTCTGTTCCAGCACCCCCTTTAAAAGTGTTTATATTGCCTCTTCACATTTTTCCTACCTTGACATCAAGGCAACATTTGACTGAGTGTGGCATCAAGGAGCTCTAGTAAAGTTGAAGTCAATGGGAATCAGGGAAAACTCTCCACCGGCTGGAGTCATACCTAGTACAAAGGAAGATGGTTGTGGTTGTTGGAGGCCAATCATCTCATCCCCGGGACATCGCTGCAGGAGTTCCTCAGGGCAGTGCCCTAGACCCAACCATCTTCAGCTGCTTCATCAATGACCTTCCTCCATCATAAGGTCAGAAGTGGGGATATTCACTGATCACTGCAGTGTTCAGTTCCATTCGCAACTCCTCAGATAATGAAGCAGTCTATGGCAAATGCAACAAGACCTGGATGACATTCAGGCTTTGGTTGATAAGTGGCAAGTAACATTTCACGCCACACAAGTGCCAGGCAATGACTATCTCCAACAAGAGAGAGTCTAACCACCGCCCCTTGAGATTCAATGGCATTCCCATCGCCGAATCCCCCACCATCAAGGTCCTGGGGGTCACCATTGACCAGAAACTTAACTGGACCAGCCACATAAACACTGTGGCTGCAAGAGCAGGTCAGAGGCTGGGTATTCTGTGGAGAGTGTCTCACCTCCTGACTCCCCAAAGCCTTTCCACCATCTACGAGGTACAAGTCAGGAGTGTGATGGAATACTCTCCACTTGCCTGGCTGAGTGCAGCCTCAACAATACTCCAGAAGCTCGACACCATCCAAGACAAAGCAGCCCATTTCATTGGCACCCCATCCACCTCCTTAAACATTTATTCCATCATCGACGTACAGTGGCTGCAGTGTGTACCATCTACAAGATGCACTGCAGCAACTCGCCAAGGCTTCTTCGGCAGCACCTGCCAAACACACAACCTCTACCACCTAGAAGGACAAGGGCAGCAGGTGCATGGGGACACCATCAGCTCCATGTTCCCCTCCAAGTCACACACCATCCTGACTTGGAAATATATCGCTGTTTCTTCATTGTTGCTGGGTCAAAATCCTGGAACTCCCTCCCTAACACTACTGTGGGAGCACCTTCACCACACGGACTGCAGCGGTTCAAGAAGGCAGTTCACCACCACCTTCTCAAGGGCAATTAGGGATGGGCAATAAATACTGGCCATCCCGTGAATGAATTTTTTTTTAAGTTAGCCATGAATGATTTGCCTTTAACAAATCCATGCTGACTTTTGTTAACACACAATTTTCCAAGTGCCAATTAATTTTGTCTCTGGTAAATGTCTTAAAGTTTCCCCACAACTAACATTAAGTTGATTGGGCTGCAGTTGCCGGGTTTATAGCTCTCCCCTTTTCTTGAACAATGGTGCAACCTTTGCCATCCTCTGGCACCACTCCCAATCTAAGGGGGTCGGTGTAATGTCCAAGGGTGGGGGGGTGGAAGTCGTGGTGGTGATGGGGACCCGTGTAATGAGGAGTTTGGCAGGTCATTGAAGTGAGGACTCGCTGCATTAAATGTGTTGAAAATTAGTCCGGTTTGGAATAAAATATCAAGTTTTTCATCTTAAATATTATTTTGTACCTTTTTTGTAGGAATTTCTTAAAACGAAGAAAGCAAAAAGTAACTATCTCCAGGTTTATGGAATCATGCTGGATTTTTTTGGAATGGAACTGGAGGACAAGAACACTGGGACCGTGATTCGAGCGGCAAACTGGAAGGAACGATTTCAGCACCTGAATGAGTAAGTATCCGAGGACTTGGGGACCCCTCTGTGGCGGTAGCACACTGAAAGTCTAATCGATAACTGGAAGATGTTCAAGATGCAACATATCGCAGACACACATATAGCCAAGTTCGCTGATGACTCCAAGTTGGATGGCACAGTAAATAGTGTAGATGGGAGCAGGAAGTTGCAAAGGGACAATGATAGAATAAGTGAGTGGGCAAAACTGTGGCCGATGGAGTTCAATGCGGAAAAGTTGAGGTAATCCACTTTGAACCCAAGAAAGATCAGAGTATTTTCTGAATGGCGAGAAGCTAGGAACTGTGGGTAAGCCGAGTGATTTAGGGGTTCAGGTACGGAAATCACTGAAAGCTAAACTGGTACAAAAAATAACGGAATGTTTGTCTTCATCTCAAAATACCTCTGGATGAACTAGGGTCCCAAACCCACCCACTCTCCTGGGTGCAGTGGATGCACTTGTGAAGCTAGACAGTGAGTATCAGCTGGCTCGTTAACCATGGGGGGCATCATTGCCGAGCTCAATCTGGCTCCAAGCTCTGTGGAAGGGGCGAGCGATGGTCAGAGCGAAAGGTTGAGACAGGTATGCTGAGGCGGGAGAGACATATTAAGGAGAGGCGGAGAGACGTGCGACAAGAGGGGAAGAGACGATGAGCGAAGGATCCGATTTAAGCAGATATTAAGCAGACAATAGAAAAGGCCAGAGGGGAAAAGGCCAGAGGGGCAGAGAATAGAAGACAAAGAGGGATTATGCGAAAAGACATTGGAGAGTGGACGTCAGGTTTCTGCCTGAGAGCAATGCCAAGGGGGACCAGAATGCATAGAAAGTAGCTTTTTAAATTCGTTCACTGGATGTGGGCGTTGCTGACAAGGCCAGCATTTATTGCCCATCCTTAATTGCCCTTGAGAGGCTGGGGGTGAGCCACCGCCTTAAACTGTGTGGCTTAAGAGTCAACCACATTGCCGTGGGTCTGGAGTCACGTATGCGCAAGACCGTATAAGGATGGCAGATTTCCTTCCCTAAAGGGATATTAGTGAACCAGATAGTGGCGCTTTATTCCAGATTTATTTAATTCACTGAATTTAATTTCCCCAGCTGCCGTGGTGGGATGTGAACTCGCGTCTCCTGATTATTAGTCCAGCACTCTGGATTACTGGTCCAATAATATAACCACTATGCTACCGTTCCCTAAATTGCATTTATATCACAACGTTTGAAGTGTACAAAAGAAATGGGAGCAGGAGTAGGTCATTTGGCCCCTCGGGCCTGCTCCGCCATTCAATAAGATCATGGCTGATCTGTTCCTGGCCTCAACTCCACTAAAAAAAAATAAAGAGAGGAAAGATAGATTATGAAAGTAAACTAGCACGAAATATAAAAACAGATAGTAAGAGTTTCCACAGGTACATAAAAAGGAAAAGAGTGGTTAAAGTAAATGTTGGTCCCTTGGAGGATGAGACTGGGGAATTAATAATGGAGAACAGGGAAATGGCAGAGACTTTGAACAAATATTTTGTATCGGTCTTCACGGTAGAAGACATTAAAAACATCCCAATAATGGATAATCAAAGGGCTATAGCGAGGGAGGAACTTAAAACAATCACTATCACTAAAGAAAAAGTACTCGGTAAAATAATGGGACTAAACCCTGGACCTGATGGCTTACATCTTAGGGTCTTAAAAGAAGTGGCTGCAGAGATAGTGGATGCATTGGTTGTAATCTACCAAAGTTCCCTGGACCCCAGCGGATTGGAAAACCGCAAATGTAACGGCCCTATTTATTTAAAAAAGGAGGCAGACAAAAAGCAGGACACTATAGACCAGTTAGCTTAACATCTATCATTGGTAAAATGCTGGAGTCTATTATTAAGGAAGCAGTAGCAGGACATTTGGGAAAAGCATAATTCAGTAATGCAGAGTCAGCATGGTTTTATGAAAAGGAAATCATGTTTGACAAATTTGCTGGAGTTCTTTGAGGATGTAATGAGTAGAGTGGATAAGGGGGAACCAATGGATGTGGCGTATTTGGATTTCCAGAAGTCCTTCGATAAGGTTCTACCTAAAAGGTTACTGCACAAGATAAAAGTTCACAGGGTTGGGAGTAATATATTAACATGGATATAGAGGATTGGCTAACTAACAGAAAACAGTGTCGGAATAAATGGGTCATTTTCCGGTTGGCAAACAGTGACTAGTGGGGTGCCACAGGGATCGGTGCTGGGCCCTCAACTATTTACAATCTATATTAATGACTTGGATGAAGAGACCGAGTGTAATGTAGCCAAGTTTGCTGATGATACAAAGATGGGTGGGAAAGCAAATTGTGAGGAGGACACAAAAAATTTGCAAAGGGATATAGACAGGTTAAGTGAGTGGGCAAAAATTTGGCAGATGGAGTATAATGTGGGAAAATGTGAGGTTGTCCACTTTGGCAGAAAAAATAGAAAAGCAAATTCTAATTTAAATGGAGAAAAGTTGCAAAGTGCTGCAGTACAGAGAGACCTGGGGGTCCTTGTGCATGAAACACAACAAGTTAGTATGCAGGTACAGCAAGTGATCAGGAAGGCAAATGGAATGTTGGCCTTTATTGCAAGGGGGATAGAGTATAAAAGGAGCGAAGTCCTGCTACAACTGTACAGGGTATTGGTGAGGCCACACCTAGAGTTATGGTCTCCGTATTTGAGGAAGGATATACTTGCATTGGAGGCAGTTCAGAGAAGGTTCACTAGGTTGATTCCGGAGATGAGGGGGTTGACTTATGAAGATAGGTTGAGTAGGTTGGGCTTGTGCTCATTGGAGTTCAGAAGGATGAGAGGTGATCTTATCGAAACATAAAAGATAATGAAGGGACTCAACAAGGTGGATGAAGAGAGGATGTTTCCACTCATGGGGGAAACTGGAACTAGGGGGCATGGTCCCAGAATAAGGGGCCACCCACTTAAAATTGAGATGAGGAGGAATTTCTTCTCAGAGGGTCGTGAATCTATGGAATTCTCTGCCCAGAAGCTGTGGAGGCTGGGTCATTGAATATACAAAGGCAGAGATATACACATTTTCGAGCGATAAAGGGAGTAAAGGGTTATGGGGAGCGGGCAGGGAAGTGGAGCTGAGTCCATGATCAGATCAGCCATGATCTTATTAAATGGTGGAGCAGGCTCGAGGGGCAAAATGATCTGCTCCTGCTCCTATTTCTTATGTTCTTATGATCACTCTTCCCACTGTACTAATGTAGGCAAATGCGACCATCAATTTGTGCTCAGCAGTGTCTCTAAAAATAAAAAGCAATGCGGTAATTGACCAGATACATTTTATTTTAAATGTTATTGGTTGACGGATAACTGTCGGCCAGGACATTGAGAGAAGTCCTCTGCTCTTCAAATAGTGCCATGGGTTTTTTGCCCTGAGGGCAGACAGGGTACGATGGTTTAATGTCTCATCTGAAAGGTAGGTGCTCTGACAGTGCAGCATTCCCTCAGTACTGCATCCCAATGTCAGCCAAGATTATCGGCTCAAGTCTCTGGAGTGGGACCTGAACCATAACCTTCTGACCCGATGGTGAGTGTTGCGACCTCTGGCCAAGAGGCGAGAATGTTACCACTGAACCACGACCTCTGACCCAAAGGTGAGTTTTCTACCACTGAGACATGACCTCTGACCCAGAGGTGAGAGTGTTATCACTGAACCACGACCTCTGATCCAGAGGTGAGAGTTCTACCACTGAGACATGACCTCTGACCCAGAGGTGAGAGTGTTACTACTAAACCACGACCTCTGACCCAGAGGTGAGAGTTCTACCACTGAGACATGACCTCTGACCCAGAGGCGAGAGTGTTACCACTGAACCACGACCTCTGACCCAGAGGCCATAGTGTTGCAACTGAACCACGACCTTCTGAATCGGCTGAGAGTGTTACCACTGAAGCAACAATTGTTTGGAAAGCAATATTGATATTCTGTAATACTCTGGCTTACAATTTGCAAGTGGTTGGGTATGTGATGTTTATTAACTTGCACTTTGTCCTTTTTTTTAAGGTCCCAGCACAATTATCTCAGAATCACCCGCATTTTAAAAAGTCTCGGAGAGTTTAAGTTTGAGAGCTTCCAGATTCACCTGGTGCGGTTCCTGCTGCACGAGGCTTTGGTTGAGGAGACTCTGCCCAACATGTTGCACAGTGCTTTGGAATACTTTGTTTACACCATCAAATCTCGGAAGGAGAGGAGGAAGCTGCTACGCTTTGCCCAGCACCATTATAAGCCGCCGGAGAACTTTGTCTGGGGGCCCCCGGGGAAGGAGGGGTCGGGAGGGAGAAGTTCTGTGACCAAGTCGTCCTCTCTATCGGAGAAGAGGCCAGCCACTCAAGAGAAGAGCAGGCGCAACACCACCAGCGAAGGTTCGAGAGCCAGTCTTGGAGCTGCAGTGGGGAGAGAGTCGGCCTCGTCTGCCGAGACCGGTCTCGGGGCAGGCAAGCAGCAGAAAGGTCCAGCCAGCGATCAGGGCTGCGGTGAGGCGGCAGCGGACATGGCGAAGAACAAAAGGAGCTTGAAAGAGAAGAGCGACAGTCAGTTGGCGAAGCCCAATGTCCCGACAGAGCCCGAAGACACTGGCAATCGAGCTTCCCAGAGCCCGGCTGAGAATGTAGTGGGCACCGACTCAACGGAGACCGAGAGTTAGGAGTTTCACAAGGACGTTTGTATTTAAAATTGGCCGTGGATCAAGGCCGATGGTCCGGCCAACTCTCGGAGTTGGTGTTCAGAAGCAGGTCTTGAGCCAGAGCGCTCCGACTGACCTGGTGTCGAATGCCCTTCGCTCCTCTGCCAATGGACGAGCTAATGATTGTATTTTTTTTTTATGTCTCCAACAATATGTGAAAGAGGCCGAATGTTTACATGACTTTGAGACCCATTTGGACAACGTTGGCCGTGTGATCACTGAGCACTGCGAATAGTGTATCGGGCCTTCCAAGGATTTTGATAAGTGTTTGCTCTCCCCCTGTTTTTTGTAGAACTGTCTAAATATACAAAATGTGACGAGGTTAATTTAACATGAAAATAAGGCGCAAAAGTTTAATACTGAATAATGTGACCTTTTGTGAAAGGCATAAATAATTCATCACCTTTGGCAGGACATTGTTGCTGTAAATGCTTGATTCTGTTATACATTCATCTATAAAAAAATATAGAAAGCCTGATGTTTTTATCTGTTTTTTTTTATATGCCTGGTGTGGATTAATGAGGCTGAAATTCTGATTCCTGGAGATTTTATCACATGATCTCCCACTTCCAACCGGCCCACCTGGTCAAACAGTCTTTTTCCCCGGCCTCCCCCCCCCAGCCCCCCAATCATTTGAAAAGTACTTGAAGTGCTATAATTTGTGGCTAAGGACCAAGAGCTGGAAAGTGGGATTAGGCTGGCTAGCTTTTTTTCGGCCAGCACGGACAGGATGGGCCCCATCCTGTCCACAAATAGCCACATCCTGTGCTGTAAATTTCTAGGGTTCTATAATCACCCAATATTTTTATAACTAAGAAGTGTTCAAAGCAAATGGAAAAAATAACATTCATTTTTCCTTGGGTTTCGCCCGCGGCAGTGCTTGGGAGATTAATCTCTACTTTCTGGATATTCCTGGAGGGTTGGTGACCCATAGACTTGTACCATGTGCGGTGTGCAGACCAGTAACGGTTGGATATTTGCCACTCGGGAGCGATTGACATTAGTCACATCAATGTATTTAGTGCTTCATAGTCCCATATCGACACAGTGGGTCATGTGCACGATGAACTAGCTGGTGATTGGTAGTCAGGTAACGCGTCCGACTCCCAGGTTATGGATTTCCAATCTCAGTGGGTTGTTCTTGCTGCGTGACTCTCTGTTGGCTACTCTTAATGAAAGACAAACGAGAGCTCGCGTTCTGATCAATCTTATGATCGAAATTTAAGTAAACTGCATTTAACATGGGTTTAGTGGGTAAAAGAGAAGCTGGGACTGTTCTCCTTTGAACAGAGAATGGTTATGTGGAAATTTGAGTGGGGTGTTCAAAATCACATAGGGATTTAGAGTAAATGAGGAGAAATCGTTTCCACTGGCAGAAGGGTTGGTAACCAGAGGACCCAGATTGAAGGTGATTGACAACAGAACCATAGACGAAATGAGATGGTGTTTTTTACGGTGATTTAGGATCTGGAATGCCGTGCCTGAAAGGGTGGTGGAAGCAGATTCAATAGCAAATTTCAAAAGGAAATTGGATAACTACTTGAAGGGGGGAAATTTGCAGGGCGATGGGGAAAGGGCAGGGGAAGTGGGGCTAATTGGATAGCTCTTGAAGAGAGCCGGCACAGGCACGATGGGCCAAATGGCCTCCCTCTGTGCTGTATGTTTAATTCCGTGCTCCTGAACACTGACATGGGATTTGATCTTGGCCCAGCTCTGCTGATGCGAGATCAGATCTGATTTCATATGATGATTTTCTGCCCTTGATGCCCCGGGTACTGGTACAGATCCTGATTTGTGTTCACTGTCCAGAAATAATGTTGGCACCCTAGGCTGAGCTGGTGCAAACTCTTAGTGATTCTGCCGCTTGCACATCGGACCTGATGTTTTTATTCAGGGGGTGCTGGTAGGGGTTCCAGCTCCAGTCTGATTTGCTACAAATTGAATCTACTGTCAACTCGCTAGCACAAGGAGTACTTGAGGTGAATAGCATAAATGAAGAGTGGTGGGAGGAGGCTCGTGTGGAGCATAAACACCAGCATGGTCCCATTGGGCCGAGTGACCTGTTTCTGTGCAGTAACTGGCCTCAATAGCCCTTGGCTTTGATTAAAGCTGCAATTAAATGGTCGACAGTGTCATGTATTCAACTGCCATTGTAACCCATGTATAAACTGACCCAAGTGTACACCGTGAGAACATTGACCACTAGGTGGTGAATCTGTGGGAGACACTCCTAACCTGGACTTTCAGGTATAAAAGGGGAAGCTCCACCCACCTTCATCACTTCAGTGCTGGTTAATAAAGGTTACTGGTCACAGAGTGACCTTCTCTCAAGTATGGGCCTCGTGTGCATTTATACTGTATAGTAAGGACATACTAGACAGCATTGACATAAAGCTTTTACTCGAAAAATCTCATTATAAAATATAATTTTCATTTTTCAATTTACTTTGGATTTCAGGAACGCAAATTACTCAGATGACCAAAATAACAGGTAGTGAATTAATGACAGAACTTACTATATAAACTCTAAAATGTGTGCCTGTTGTTCTTTAAGGCCTGTAACAATTCAAATCTTTCTTTTGAGTGATTTTTCAGGGACAATACTGAATCAGTGCTAGTGCTTGTTACTCATTAGTATTTGGTGTCCTTTTGGTAAACCAGTATTACTAACTTATATTCTGCTCTGATTAAGATCTATAAGCAATTCAGCTTACACACTGTTGGCTCTTAGCAATGTTTACTTTCTGTTTAATTCTTTTTATGGGGGGGGGTGGCGATGGTGTTTGAGTATGTGCCTAAATTAGAGGCAGGCTGACTTTCTGTCCCTGCCAATAACAAGTATGATGTTGGATTGTATCACCACTGTCCATAAGAAAGACTGACTTGCATTTATATAGCGCCTTTCACAACCTCAGGACATCGCAAAGCGCCTTACAGCCAATGAAGTACTTTGATGTGTAGCCACCGTTGTAATGTAGGCCAGGCAGCAGGCCATTTGCGCATAGCAAGCTCCCGCAAACAGCAATGAGAGAATGATGAGGTGATTTTTTTTTTGTGATGTCGGTTGAAGGATAAATATTGGTCAAGTCACCAGGAAGAACTCCCCTGCTCTTCATAAAATAGTGCCATGGTATATTATGTGTGTACTTGAGAGGGCAGACAGGGCCTCAACTGAAAGACGGTACCTCCGACAGTGTAGCGCTCCCTCAGTATTGGAGTGTTAACCTAGATTTTGCGCTCAAGTCTCTGGAGAGAATCTTGAACTCACGATCTTCTGACTTGGGTACCAACTGAGCCACAGTTAAGCTATTTGCCATCTGAAGAAACTTATAAGATAATGAGGGGTCTCAACAAGGTGGATGCAGAGGATATTTCCACTCATAGGGAAAACTAAAACTAGGGGACATAGTCTCAGAATAAGAGGCCACCCATTTAAAACTGAGATGAGGAGAAATTTCTTCTGAGGGTTGTAAATCTATGGAATTCTCTGCCCCAGAGAGCTGTAGAGGCTGGGTCATTGAATATATTTAAGGCGGAGATAGACAGATTTTTGAATTATAAGGGAGTATAGGGTTATGGGGAGCAGGTGGGGAAATGGAGCTGAGTCCATGATCAGATCAGCCATGATCTTATTGATTGGCGGAGCAGGCTCGAGGGTCCGTATGGCCTACTCCTGCTCCTACTTCTTATGTTATAAGATGCTGATGAGTGAAGGAACATTCTGGAAGAGACACCTCTCGGATTAACCAGTCTCCGTACAACATCTGCAGTTTGGTTCATTGTTACTTTGAATTCTCAAATTCAGTGCGAGCAATTTCTTGATACCCAGACTACTTTGTGTGTGCCCGCAGAAGTAAACAGTCTCTCGATTTTGTAAAGCTCAAGCAATTTATATTTGTGTTTCTGTAACTGTATGGCAGTGGAATGCCAAAATCTATCCCAAGTGTGTAAATCTGTCACATCGTATTGCTTGTTGTTTTTGAAATTAAAAAGTATCTAAGCAAAAGCACCGTGTGCCTCAGCAATAATCTATCCTGTAAGCATTGTATTCAGTACCCTTGACATTGAAATAGTTAAGAGTTTGAATTTGAATCTCGAGATATCAAGACTGCTGGAAATCAAACGACAAACGCCCTCTCATGCCAACCCTCTTTTTTTTTTCCTGAAAAAAAAATAATACAATATAGTCTCTCAAAAAGAATGGGGAATGAAACGATGAGAGAGTTTAATATGAGTTGGGCGAGAACTGTCACCGGAATTATAGTATCCCCTATTGTGATTTAGGAACTTAATCTGATCTCTCAAGATGTGACTCGCTGTTATTCTAAAAAATAGATTAAAAAATGGTGGCTGGTGTGCAACGGTCACCATACGTTAAAAAAATCCACGCACAGGAATCTTCCACCCCTGGAGTTCATGACTGGAATATCTATGAACTTATCCCTTTTGGTGTGGAAGCAAGTCATCCTCGTTTGAGGGACCGCTTATCATGATGATGGCGAGGCCCAGGCAGTGCTGCCTGGTCTCCAATCAGCTTGGGTCCCCATGCTTATTGGACCAAGACCTTGCTCTGTCAAGTCCGTGTGATGGCTGGTGTGCAACAGCCACCCCACGTTATAAGATCTTCCACCCTTTAAAATGAAGTTCGGGACCTAGAACGTCAGGACCCTCATGGATTCATCAGTGAGAACTCCTATTAGTGTGGAAATAAGTCATCCTCAACTCTGGGGGCTGCCTAAGAAGAAGAGAAGAAAAATAGGAACCAAATAGCTAGTTCACGGGGTATTTCAGCTTTATATAACTCTTTGTCCGTTCAAAATGATGGATAAGTAGCTCACAATTACTTGGACAGGTGCGACTTGTGACTTGCGATGTTTGTGCCCATTTTCCCATTGCAAACTTACTCCAAAGTTTCCTGGGGAAAGTTTTGAATCCACCGCAGCAGGCAGAATGGCGAATCAGGGAGCTGTGAGCCTGAGGCAGACTGGCTCTCTCCGCCTAGATCGCTGAACTAAAGAAAGATTTTCAAAGCTGGAAATGCATCGTGTGTGTTACTGCAAATTTTTCTCCCCCAAAAGAATGGTAATGAGCTAGTCTTGATCTTGTTTCCTCATAAATAAACAATTACTGGTGACTTTTCCTAGTAGATGATAAACACCACTCCCATTGATTAGGAAGGCTTTTGATCAGTAATGTTGAAGGAGACTATTTCTCATTATCTATACAATATTACAGGACCTGCTTGCTGCAGATGGCCATAGGGTGCCTTCACCATATAAAAATGTAGCTTTCAGTAGAGCTGTCAGCAACCAATACTTACATACAATATTAAACAACGCCATTTCCTAAATATTCCTACATAGAAATTACAGTACAGAAACAGGCCATTCACCCCAACTGGTCTGTGCTGGTACACAAGCCTCCTCCCACTCTACTAAATCTAACCCCATCAACATATCCTTCTTTTCCTGTTATGTCTATAGTGTACTTATGAATGACTCCACAAGGCAATGTGTTGTACTTGAACTGTAGTGACCTTGGTCCTTTATTCCAAACTCCAGAGTGCTGTGCAAATGTGGTGCGCAACCTTTTATACAGGGCCCCGCCACCAGGGCAGGAAACCCCCAGTCTCCACCAGTTGCACTCTCTAGTGGTGCCAGCATATTATGTACACGGTGTGAACCTTATTGATAGTACACCAGGTAAACAAGTCTCCATCTTATACAATCTCGCAGTGACTACACATAGAGTACATCCATAGTCAGCATGTACAACAATTCCTTTCTCCCTCATGTCTTTAATCCAGCCTCCCTTAAATGCATCTATGCTATTTGCCTCAACTACTCAATGTAGTAGTGAATTCCACATTCTAACCATTCTCTGGGTAAAGAAGTATCTCCTGAATTGCCTATTGGATTTATGGTCCCTAGATTTAGTCTCCCCCCCCCCCCCCCCCCCCACACACACACAAGTTTTCAGTCAACCCTTGGAACGAGGTGCCTTTATATTTAATTCATTGCTGATCAAAAAAACAAAGTCCACTCCTGAAGTTTGACCATCTCCATTCTTCCATGGTCTAGTTCGGGAAAGAGCAGCTGACATTTTAAACTGAGTTACCGTAACTTTTCAAACAATATGAAAACAGATTAAGATGTCCTATTTTTGGCATAAGAACAGTTATTAAATGTTCAGCTTCCAACAAAATGATTTCCCGCTTGGCTCAGTTTGGTGAGTTTCAGCATACATACGATGACATTGATTTAAACACTAATATTACTGTAACAAAGTTACATCTGCTATTGGAATAACACTATTTCAGTAACACAGTAACATTACTGACATATTACAGTGCAAGGTTACAGTAACACTTACAGCACTGTTACAACTTATACTTACAATAACACTAACTGCTGCAAAATTATATTAATGCTATTTATAATATACTAATACTATTTTTGTAAGTTACATTAATAAAGTTACAGTAAAGTTACAAACATTAAAATTAGTGAAACTAATTGGTGCAAAATTATTCATAACATTACAGTAAGTTACAGCAACAATAAAATGTCAGTAACATTGCAGGAATGTTACACTAACACATCACGTTTCTCCAATGTCAAGCATTGCTTTATTACAGTAACATAAAATATAAACACTCAAGGCATCGTTGTAAATCAAATTGTCAATTCTTCTATTCTGCACCCTGTTGCCTTTATTTTCCCCTTCTTTACTCTTTCTTGTCTGACTTTTTTAAACTTTAATTGTACTTCCTTCCTACCTAATCCAGGCTAGTTTTCCTTAAAGTATGGGCTTTAAAATCTTTCACTTTGCTCCTTTTTCTCTCCTTGCTTCGGCAGCCTTCTTGGAGGGAGAGGAAGGTTTTATTTCCCCGCAATGTTGAGTTTTCTTCGCTTAAAATGGACTTCAAAAACTCTGGGGGCGATTTTAATCCGACTCATTTCGCCAGGACAGCCCAGTTAAGACGTGGTCACGGTCAGTCGAGGCCCTAAAAAGGAAAGTTTTAAATTTCTTTTAAAAACATTTTTATCGCGTGTGAGGAGGAGCAGGACTCCTTATTGAGCAGAAGAAAACAAGTTAAAGGGAAAAGGGAAATGTTACTTATCTACTCGCAGAATGGTCCATGGTATGTGATTGGCTAACATACTGTCGTGAAATGGGAGGATGCTGGCTGAGAACACTGGGCTGGAATCAGTTCCCTACCTATTTACCCCCCTCCTTCCCCGAGTCACGCTGGCGTTCGGATTGACTGAGGTCAGTCATTGTGAAGCCTTCAGGCATCATGCTCCTATTCTCTGTAATTCTCTCAGATTTTGCACCTCTCTTCCCCCCACCCCACCCCAATCCCTGCAACCCCTCCCCCCACCCTCGAATCTACCTCTCTGACTGTGTTTTCAGTCATCTCCCAATGGGCTCAATCTTCCCCAAAGCATTTTTTTTGCGTATTTGAAGAGTTACGCCCGATTTATTTGGGCCTAAGTATGCCAAAAAAAAAAGTGTTGTAAGTTTCCCCGTTGGATTTCTTCATTTTGGCGAGGTCTAACCCGACCTTTAGTTTTGGGGGTGGAACCTTGATCTGCGCCAAAAAGATCTCTCTCTCTCTCTCTCTCTCACTTAAATTTTTTTCTTACTTTTCCTTTCTGTCTCTTTTCTCTCTCTCTCTCTCTCTTTCTAAATGCAGACTTTCTTCCCCTTTCTCTTTCTCTTTCTCTTGTTTAAGGAGATAGGCTGTTTTATGTGTGCAATAAAGGTTCAAACTGAGTACTGTTTAACTAAGCAAGGTACGACCTTGGCTGTGCTTTATTTGGGCCCAAAGTGCCTGACTCTCAAAATGGCTGGCCTTTTATACCTGAGCAGCACCATGTGGCCTCCAATAATGACGCCATCTGGTGGCTACAAACAGAATGTATATACATGACCGGCTGCTGGTCCCAGTGTTGACCGAGGTCCCAGATACCCTGTTGCCCTCGATACCAACTCGCACCTCCAGCCAGGTATGCCGCAAAAAAACTTCTCAGCTGAAGGGTGCAGGAAAAAGTCTAACTGAGGGGGCATGCTATGAGATGCTGCACTCCAGCAAGATCCAGCCCATTGTTATTTCAAGATCAGGTCCTTCTTCTGATGGACAGTGCTCCTTCCGTTAACCACCAACACCTCATCATCATAGGCAGTCCCTTGGAATCGAGGAAGACTTGCTTCCACGCTTAAAATGAGTTCTTAGGTGGCTGAACAGTCCAATACGAGAATCACATTCTCTGTCACAGGTGGGACAGATAGTCATTGAGAGAAAGGGTGGGTGGGAAGTCTGGTTTGCCGCACGCTCTTTCCGCTGCCTGCGCTTGGTTTCTGCATGTTCTCGGCAATGAGACTCGAGGTGCTCAGCGCCCTCCCGGATCCACTTATGGCAGGAGCCAGGGACTCCCAGGTGTCGGTGGGAATGTTGCACTTTATCAGGGAGTCTTTGATGGTGTCCTTGAAACATTTCCTCTGCCCACCTTTGGCTTACATAGAAACATAGAAAATAGGTGCAGGAGTAGGCCATTCGCCCCTCCGAGCCTGCACCACCATTCAATAAGATCATGGCTGATCATTCACCTCAATACCCCTTTTCTGCTTTCTCTCCATATCCCTTGATCCCTTTAGCCGTAAGGGCCACATCTAACTCCCTCTTGAATATATCCAACAAACTGGCATCAACAACTCTCTGCTACTTGTTTGCCGTGAAGGACTTCCGAGTAGAGCGCTTGCTTTGGGAGCCTCCAACACCAGCAGAGCGACGGACTGACCACGCGTCTCTTGTTGATGAGATGTTGCTGATACAGAATGGCTGCCACGATTAGCTCCACAGCAGCCCTCGCACATCAAAAGTAATTCAGCATGTGAAGTGCTCACAGACTGAATATTGTGAAAGGATCTAATAGGCAGCAAGAGCACACGCATACTCCAACAGTTTTATTCATTTCCATTTAGAGGCACTGATTGCTTTGATATGGAATATGAATTATGATCCAAATTCAATTCCTTCTCGTTTACCCTCCAGCTTTCATGTGCAATAAGTAACATCAGTAATGAATGTTATGACGAGCCTACACTTTCCGTGTTTTTCCTCCAGAAAACTTGTGTTTCGAGAGAAGAAGAATTGGCAAATGGCCAAGGGAAGGAAATTGCATTTCATCATCATATCATAGGCAGCCCCTCGAGTCGAGGATGACTTGCTTCCACGTCAAGAAGTTCACAGGTGTTTCAATGCAGAACCTAATATTCTGGGTCCTG
Source organism: Pristiophorus japonicus (assembly GCF_044704955.1). Classification (NCBI taxonomy): domain Eukaryota; kingdom Metazoa; phylum Chordata; class Chondrichthyes; family Pristiophoridae; genus Pristiophorus; species Pristiophorus japonicus. The sequence continues at coordinate 7,958,665 of NC_091983.1, forward strand.
AACTACATCCTGAAGGGGTGGAAGATGCCAATGCGTGGATATTTTTTAACGTGTGGTGGCCGTTGCACACCAGCCACCACACGGGCTTGACAGCGCTAGGTCTTGGTCCAGTAACAAGGATTAACCAAGACGACTGGAGACCAGCTCTGCTGCACGGGCCTAGTGCACACACTTAGCGCAGTGTGGGCTGGTCCGTGCTGCCCCTGGGCCCTCGCCTTTCCTGGGCCCTGAATTCACGCCTCTCCTGGGCCCTGATCATGCCCCTCTACAATCTTTCGCCGCTCCTGCTGTATCTGCCCACGCTCCAATCACCGACCTGGACCTTGGTGATGTCCCTTTTCGCTGCAGTTGCTCTCTGGCTCCAGCACGTGCAGCTCCCTGGAGTGATGTGTCTCCACGCCGCTCCTTCCACTCCCCAGCCTGCTCTGATTGGCTCTCACCACCCATGTGAAAGCTTTTCTTATTTACAAAGCCGCACCCGGGAGAAGTGGTTCTCTTGTGTCCCTGCTTCCTGGTGTTGAGGGCTCAGCCTTTATTACCTGGCAAGGTCACATTCCACACACTGGAACAGCTCAAAGACAATCGATATTTGAGTCATGATTGGTGGATCAGAAGGACTGATGGCCGGGGAACGGCTATCACCAACTGGCGACTGGCCGTCAGCAATAGGTAAATGCATCAACACGTGACTAACTCTTGTGGCCTATGGTGAGGCTCTCTGAGCTACAAGGAAAAGCCATTTGAGGGAGTTTGTCTCTTTATAGACCAAACAACTGTGATTGGCTGTCTACTTTCAGGCTTATGAGAATGCCAAATTTACACTGAAACTGAAGTGTCAGTGATACCAGGAAGGTAAAGTATTAATCCTGGGTCTGGGCCACCCTAACCCCTGGGTTGGGCCGTTACCTGTATTTACATTACAGCTTTAGTGTCAGTGACGAGAAAAGCCACAACACACTGACACTTCAGCAGTGGTGTAAATGCAGCTTCCATGTCAATTGACATTAGTTACAGGTACCCTAGGCCAGAGAGAGCTGGGGTCACGGGGCCAGAATGAGGTGGGGGGTCACGGGGCCAGAGAGAGGTGGGGTCACGGGGCCAGAGTGAGGTGGGGTCATGGGGCCAGAGAGAGGTGGGGTCATGGGGCCAGAGAGAGGTGGGGACACGGGGCCAGAGAGAGGTGGGGTCATGGGGCCAGAGAGAGCTGGGGTCACGGGGCCAGAGAGAGGTGGGGTCATGGGGCCAGAGAGAGGTGGGGTCATGGGGTCAGAGAGAGGTGCGGTCATGGGGCCAGAGAGAGGTCGGGACACGGGGCCAGAGAGAGGTGGGGTCACGGGGCCAGAGAGAGGTCGGGACATGGGGCTAGAGAGAGGTGGAGTTACGGGGTCAGAGTGAGGTGGGGTCACAAGGCCAGCAGAGAGGTGGGGTCACCAGGCCAGAATACCCGTGGTAACCAACGACCAAAGCGTGAGCGGCTGGAAGGAGAGCAGCGTGCTGGAGCTGGAGCCGGGGGGTTCGGGGTACAGTGTCCGTATTCTCATCATCATAGGCGGTCCCTCGTATCGAGGATGACTTGCTTCCACACCAAAAAGGGATGAGTTCACAGGTGTTACAATGAAGGACCCGATATTCCAAAGCCTGAACTACATCCTGAAGGGTGGAAGATGCCTGTGTGTGGATTTTTTTAACGTGGGGTGACCGTTGCAAACCAGCCACCACACGGGCTTGACAGAGCTAGGTCTTGGTCCAGTGCAAGGATTAACCAGGACGATTGGAAACCTGCTCTGTTGCTCGAACCCAGTGCGCACATATCGCAGTGTGGGCTGGTCCGTGCTGCCCCAAGGCCCTCGCCTCTCCTGGGCCCCAATCACATGCCTCGACAGACTCTCGCCGCTCCTGCTGTACCAGCACATGCTCCAATCAGCGACCTAGACCTTGGAGAGGTCCAATCCAGTCACCCTCATCACAGCCGTCGCTCTCCTGTACCAGCACACGCTGTATCTTGAGGTGGTATGCTCCACGCTGCTCCTTTGAAGGCCCCAACCTGCTGATGGGTCTTGCAGGTCAGGGTCGCCATGCTGAATGCTGGGTTGGGAAAAAAACACTGCTCCGGGGCAGCTTTACCTCACGGACAAGGGAGGGGAGGGGAGGGGAGGGGAGGGGGACGGGCCAGTGGAAGTCCTCAGTCACTCTCCCATTGACCCTCAGTCCCTCCCCCATTTACCCTCAGTCACTCTCCCATTGACCCTCAGTCCCTCCCCCATTTACCCTCAGTCCCTCCCCCATTTACCCTCAGTCCCTCTCCCATTGACCCTCAGTCCCTCCCCCATTTACCCTCAGTCCCTCCCCCATTTACCCTCAGTCCCTCTCCCATTTACCCTCAGTCCCTCCCACATTTGCCCTCAGTCCCTCTCCCATTTACCCTCAGTTCCTCTCCCATTTACCTCAGTCCCTCTCCCATTTACCCTCAGTCCCTCTCCCATTTACCCTCAGTCCCTCCCCCATTTACCCTCAGTCCCTCCCCCATTTACCCTCAGTCCCTCCCCCATTTACCCTCAGTCCCTCTCCCATTTACCCTCAGTCCCTCCCCCATTTACCCTCAGTCCCTCTCCCATTTACCCTCAGCCCCTCCCCCATTTACACTCAGTCACTCTCCCATTTACCCTCAGTCCCTCCCCCATTTAACCTCAGTCCCTCTCCCATTTTCCTTCAGTCCCTCTCCCATTTACCCTCAGTCCCTCTCCCATTTACCCTCAGCCCCTCCCCCATTTAACCTCAGTCCCTCTCCCATTTACCCTCAGTCCCTCCCCCATTTACCCTCAGTCCCTCTCCCATTTACCCTCAGTCCCTCCCCCATTTAACCTCAGTCCCTCTCCCATTTACCCTCAGTCCCTCTCCCATTTTCCTTCACTCCCTCCCCCATTTACCCTCAGTCCCTTTCCCATTTACCCTCAGACCCTCTCCCATTTACCCTCAGTCCCTCTCCCATTTACCTTCAGTCCCTCTCCCACTTACCTTCAGTCCCTCTCCCATTTACCCTCAGTCCCTCTCCCATTTACCCTCAGTCCCTCCCCCATTTACCCTCAGTCCCTCCCCCATTTACCCTCAGTCCCTCCCGCATTTACCCTCAGTCCCTCCCCCATTTACCCTCAGTCCCTCTCCCATTTACCCTCAGTCCCTCTCCCATTTACCCTCAGTCCCTCTCCCATTTACCCTCAGTCCCTCCCGCATTTACCCTCAGTCCCTCCCCCATTTACCCTCAGTCCCTCTCCCATTTACCTTCAGTCCCTCTCCCATTTATCCTCAGTCCCTCTCCCATTTACCTCAATCCCTCCCCCATTTACCCTCAGTCCCTCTCCCATTTACCCTCAGCCCCTCCCCCATTTATCCTCAGTCCCTCCCCCATTTACCCTCAGTCCCTCCCCCATTTACCCTCAGTCCCTCCCCCATTTACACTCAGTCCCTCTCCCATTTACCCTCAGTCCCTCCCCCATTTACCCTCAGCCCCTCCCCCATTTACCCTCAGTCCCTCTCCCATTTACCCTCAGTCCCTCTCCCATTTACCCTCAGTCCCTCTCCCATTTACCTTCAGTCCCTCCACCATTTACCCTCAGTCCCTCTCCCATTTACCCTCAGTCCCTCTCCCATTTACCCTCAGTCCCTCACCCATTTACCCTCAGTCCCTCTCCCATTTACCCTCAGTCCCTCTCCCATTTACCCTCAGCCCCTTCCACCATTTACCCTCAGTCCCTCTCCCATTTACCCTCAGTCCCTCTCCCATTTACCCTCAGTCCCTTAGCCCATTTACCCTCAGTCCCTCCCCATTTACCCTCAGTCCCTCTCCCATTTACCCTCAGCCCCTTCCACCATTTACCCTCAGTCCCTCCCCCATATACCCTCAGTCCCTCTCCCATTTACCCTCAGTCCCTTAGCCCATTTACCCTCAGTCCCTCCCCATTTACCCTCAGTCCCTCTCCCATTTACCCTCAGTCCCTTAGACCATTTACCCTCAGTCCCTCTCCCATTTACCCTCAGTCCCTGAGCCCATTTACCCTCAGTCCCTCCCCCATTTACCCTCAGTCCCTCCCCATTTACCCTCAGTCCCTCCCCCATTTACCCTCAGTCCCTCCCCCATTTACTCTCAGTCCCTCCCCCATTTACCCTCAGTCCCTCCCCATTTACCCTCAGTCCCTCCCCCATTTACCCTCAGTCCCTCTCCCATTTACCTCAATCCCTCCCCCATTTACCCTCAGTCCCTCCGCCATTTACCCTCAGTCCCTCCCGCATTTACCCTCAGTCCCTCCCCATTTACCCTCAGTCCCTCTCCCATTTATCCTCAGTCCCTCTCCCTTTTATCCTCAGTCCCTCTCCCATTTACCTCAATCCCTCTCCCATTTACCCTCAATCCCTCCCCCATTTACCCTCAGTCCCTCTCCCATTTACCCTCAGTCCCTCTCCCATTTACCCTCAGTCCCTCCCCCATTTACCCTCAGTCCCTCCCCCATTTACCCTCAGTCCCTCCCCCATTTACCCTCAGTCCCTCCCCCATTTACCCTCAGTCCCTCTCCCATTTACCCTCAATCCCTCCCCCATTTACCTCAATCCCTCTCCCATTTACCCTCAATCCCTCCCCCATTTACCCTCAGTCCCTCCACCATTTACCCTCAGTCCCTCTCCTATTTACCCTCAGTCCCTCTCCCATTTACCCTCAGTCCCTCTCCCATTTACCCTCAGTCCCTCCCGCATTTACCCTCAGTCCCTCCCCCATTTACCCTCAGTCCCTCCCCCATTTACCCTCAGTCCCTCTCCCATTTACCCTCAGTCCCTCCCGCATTTACCCTCAGTCCCTCTCCCATTTACCCTCAGTCCCTCCTGCATTTACCCTCAGTCCCTCCCCATTTACCCTCAGTCCCTCTCCCATTTACCTTCAGTCCCTCTCCCATTTATCCTCAGTCCCTCTCCCATTTACCTCAATCCCTCCCCCATTTACCCTCAGTCCCTCTCCCATTTACCCTCAGTCCCTCTCCCATTTACCCTCAGTCCCTCGCGCATTTACCCTCAGTCCCTCCCCCATTTACCCTCAGTCCCTCCCCCATTTACCCTCAGTCCCTCACCCATTTACCCTCAGTCCCTCTCCCATTTACCCTCAGTCCCTCTCCCATTTACCCTCAGTCCCTCACCCATTTAACCTCAGTCCCTCTCCCATTTACCCTCAGTCCCTCTCCCATTTACCCTCAGCCCCTTCCACCATTTACCCTCAGTCCCTCCCCCATTTACCCTCAGTCCCTCTCCCATTTACCCTTAGTCCCTTAGCCCATTTACTCTCAGTCCCTCCCCATTTACCCTCAGTCCCTCTCCCATTTACCCTCAGCCCCTCTACCATTTACCCTCAGTCACTCCCCCATTTACCCTCAGTCCCTCCCCATTTACCCTCAGTCCCTCCCCCATTTACCCTCAGTCCCTCCCCCATTTACCCTCAGTCCCTCTCCCATTTACCCTCAGTCCCTCTTCCATTTACCCTCAGTCCCTCTCCCATTTACCCTCAGCCCCTCCCCCATTTACCCTCAGTCCCTCTCCCATTTACCCTCAGCCCCTCCCCCATTTACCCTCAGTCCCTTCCTCCATTTACCCTCAGCCCCTCCCCCATTTACCCTCAGCCCCTCTCCCATTTACCCTCAGTCCCTCTCCCATTTACCCTCAGTCCCTCTCCCATTTACCCTCAGTCCCTCCCCCATTTACCCTCAGTCCCTCCCCCATTTACCCTCAGTCCCTCTCCCATTTACCCTCAGTCCCTCTCCCATTTACCCTCAGTCCCTCCCCCATTTACCCTCAGTCCCTCTCCCATTTACCCTCAGTCCCTCCCCCATTTACCCTCAGTCCCTCCCCCATTTACCCTCAGTCCCTCCCCCATTTACCCTCAGTCCCTCTCCCATTTACCCTCAGTCCCTCCCCCATTTACCCTCAGTCCCTCTCACATTTACCCTCAGTCCCTCTCACATTTACCCTCAGTCCCTCTCCCATTTACCCTCAGTCCCTCTCCCATTTACCCTCAGTCCCTCCCCCATTTACCCTCAGTCCCTCCCCCATTTACCCTCAGTCCCTCTCCCATTTACCCTCAGTCCCTCCCCCATTTACCCTCAGTCCCTCTCCCATTTACCCTCAGTCCCTCTCCCATTTACCTTCAGTCCCTCCCCCATTTACCCTCAGTCCCTCTCCCATTTACCCTCAGTCCCTCCCCCATTTACCCTCAGTCCCTCTCCCATTTACCCTCAGTCCCTCCCCCATTTACCCTCAGTCCCTCTCCCATTTACCCTCAGTCCCTCTCCCATTTACCTTCAGTCCCTCTCCCATTTACCCTCAGTCCCTCTCCCATTTACCCTCAGTCCCTCCCCCATTTACCCTCAGTCCCTCTCCCATTTACCCTCAGTCCCTCTCCCATCTATAGACAAATACGCCAGCTGCTCCAAGATTAATGCGTTCACCTGCACAGCGATCTCTGAAAACCAGGGAGAAAGGGCGTGAGGGAGGGAGGGGGCCAGTGGGACTATGTGTGTGTGTGTGTGTGTGCTAGGCTCATGCAGCATAGCCTGGTCTCCAATCGTTTTGGATCCCTTTGCCACTGGACCAAGACCTAGCTCCGTCAAGCCCATGTGGTAGCTGGTGTGCAACGGCCACCCCACGTTAAAAGAATTCACGACCAACAAAAGATGGCGGTCTGGGGCGCTGCAGGCCTGCCCTTTAAACAGCACTCCCCCGCCCTCCCCCGAGAATAGATGTCGCGTTGCTTCGCGACCCGTGAAGCAAATTCCCCCACGTTGTTATCACCGGTTGCGCAGCGGCTCTGGGTGCTAACCATGGGGTGCAGCACTGCCGAGGCAGTGCCTCCCTCAACTTCCGGGCACGTTCCCGGGAGGCGGTAGTGCCCCCCTCCCCCTGGGCGAAAACTGCTTTGTTAGCACCCTCCGAAGGTGCTAGCGGGGCTATAAAAAGGGGCAATTCCGCCCCCAAATAGTCTTTCCCCTGTCCTGCCTATGATGCAATGTGTTTAGCCGCATTACAACAGCGAGTGCACAAGTTAATTCAGTTCCCCTATTTATTTGTTGTTGGGATGTGGGCAGCTCGGGCAACAAGTGGGTATTATTGCCAGTGCCCTCAGGGACACAGTGTGGGCCGGAGGTAAGGCTCAGACCCGTCCAGGGCGGGTTCCCTTCCCTGAAGGACTTTAGTCAACCAGCTGGTTTTATGTAAGGAACAGCAGTCATGTCTTCCTAGTGCCAGCTCACAAATGACCAGAATTAGTGAATTCAGTTTCACAAGTTGCCATGGTGAGATTTGAACTCACAACTTCTGGGTGACTTGCTGCCACACGAGTTCACAGGTGTTTCAATGAAGGACCCGATGTTCCAGTCCCAAACTCCAGTTGAGGGCGTGGAAGATGCCTGTGCGTGGATTTTTTTAACGTGGGGTGGCCGCTACACGCCAGTCACCACACGGGCTCGACGGAGCTTAGTCTTGGTCCACTGGCAAGGGTTAACCAGGACGACTGGAGACCAGCTCTGCAGCACGGACCTAGTGCGCGCACACACATCGCAGTGTGGGCTGGGCCCGTGCTGCCCCTGGGCCCTCGGCTATTCTGGGCCCCGTACTCTCATTTGCCGCGCCTGCGCCCGCGATATTCCAGGGCCCGGTGCTCCATCTCTATTTATAGCCCCGACCTGCGATGGTGTTCTCACACAGGTCGGGGCGGCCCACGATCTGTAGTACCGTAACCACTAGGCAACCTATCCGATGTATCGCAAGTACTGTCGGACATTAGGCTTATGCAAATCTTTCTTTCTTTGAAGGATAATGGTTAATTTAGAGAAGAAAAAAGACAGGAAGGATATAGCAAACTGAACTGTTCCACTGAGACAGCTACCAGCTTGGATATTGCTTCCTGGAAAAGCACCATCTGCTGTTCAGCCTGAGCAATTAGCTGTGCTTCGTTTAAATAAACATTTGGGGCCAGAATTTTCAGTGGGCAATAACGGTGAACTAACAGCGTTTGAAGCTGATCGCAACTTCAGGATTTAGTGCATGTGCATCCTAAGGTGGAAATCCTTCAGTTGTGATCAGTCATCCACTGCTCCGACGCTGGCTGTGCTGTGTCCCCCTCTCCCCCCTCCCCATAACTATCAAACAATGAAACTGACGGAAACTCGGGAGTTCCGCGGTAATATCCCCATTAAAAGTCAGACACTTTTGGATTAGTTGTAACTGGGGTTTAAACAGCACATTGACTGCTATACAAACGTTACGGCCCTGAAAAACAAACATTCATTTTGTGGAGTGTCAAATTTCTCCATTGTGATAAAAATTACAATATTTAAGAAGCTTCAAAAAAAGTTATTGGCCCTGAAATTCCGGGTCCATACGGAGTGTGTACGGACCCGGGAAGGCATCGGAAAAGCCGGTTTTCTGCGCGCAATGCGCATGTGCTGAAAACCGGCTTTTCCGATCTGTCAAGTTTCCGGCATGACAGATGGTCACATTTCGGGAAGAAGGACATTCCCATGGCAGAGATTGGGCTATTTGCCCATCTCTTGCCCTGCGAATGTCCTTAAAACTCTTGCACCTGGTAAAAGCAGACACGTGGCCTACTTTTACCAGTGTAAGAGTTTAAAAACATATCAAAAATATATTACAATAAAATTTAAAAATACATATTTATGTTAAAAATCCTGCCCACTTAAGGTAATTTTATTTTAGACCATAATTAAAGCTTTTTTTTTAAATTGGCAAATATGTTTTTTTTTCAAAAACATTTCTATCAACTTTAATTTCCATAATGTATTTATGTGAGGTGTTTTTTTTTAATGTTTTATGTAGTGTTTGGGTGTTTGGGGGTGTTTCTCATTCATAGTAATAGAAGTTTCAGGCTTACGAAACTCCTATTACTATGAATGAGAAAATACTTCACCGTGATTGGGTGTCCAGGCCCATGTGACTCCTGCGGATGTCCCAACGTGAACGCGCTCCGTTGCGCAAGAAGAGGAGGCTTCGAGTCCGGGATCTCTGGTGAGCGTTCAATTGAAAGGTAGGTGCGCATCTTTTGTCCTATTTTTAGAAGAAATCGGGATTTCAGGGCCAATATTTTATAAAAGTTTGTTGATATTTATTTCAGGTTTAGCCCCGATCTTTGTTTTGCTCCCTGTAACATTTTTTTAAAGTGGGATTAAAAAGTCCAACTTTTCAGTTCCTGCTTCCCCCGTCTGTGAGAAGTCTGCACTGTGATTGGCTGCGTGGACAGCTTGCTGATGTCACAGCAGCATCGCACTCGGGATTCCCCATTATCTTGCACTGGGATTGCGGGATTGTTGTGGGCAGCTTTCTTCGGGGCCAGCAGCGACTGCCTTTACTTCTCCCCTGACCGCAAATTCCGGGCCATTATTTCAAAAATCACGAATTGAAAACGGGCAAAAATGTAACAAGTTAATGGTCGAAATGTAAACATTTAAAAAAAAAAATGTAACGAGCAAGATTGACATCGCTTGCGATCCACTCCCGTACCTGCTCGGCCTGTCCCCAGGTGTGTGGGATCTGCCTGCAGTGTGCAGACGAGCAACCACTCTCACTGTTACATCCGTCACGTCTCTAACTTTTTCCCGCACTGACAGAGGGTCAGTGACCTGAAAGGCTAACTCTGTTTCTCTCTCCCCACAGATGCTGCCTGACCTGCTGAGTGTTTCCAGCATTCTCTGTTTTTATTTCATATTTCCAGCTCCCGCACTATTTTGTTTTTGTGCCATTCTCACAGTTACTGGCGAGATTGATTAGCCGTTCCCGCCAGAGAGTCGGGCCAAGACAGCTGAAGGCATAGCTGCCAATGGTGGGTGAAGGGACGGGGAGGCGGGGAGGTGGGACTGCACAAGAGGTCAGAGTTGCAGGAACATAAAGTTCTGGAGGTGCAAGGTGTTATGTTCAGAATAACTCCACAAGACTGTATACTGTAAGCTCAAACTGATGTGACCTTGGTCTCTTTAATCAAACAGCCTGGCAGACAATCTTTTATACCTGCTTGCACAGAGTGTGCAGGTGGCCCTTGGGTCTCCAACAGGTGCGCCCTCTAGTGACAAGTCTTACACTATTATAAAGTTTACATACATAACACGGGAATGGGGGGGGGCCGCGGATAGTGGGGGGAGCGTTACGGGGCTGCATTAGGGTATAGAGATGGGGAGTGGTGAGACCATGAAGGGATTTATACACAAGTATGAGCATTTTAAATTGGAGGAGTTGGGGGACCAGGAGCCAATGTAGATTAGCAGGACAGGAGGGCAGGACTTGATGTGCGATAGGATACGGGCAACAGAGTTTTAGATGAGCTTAGGCTTACGGAGCATGGAAGGTGGGAGGCCGGCCAGGAGAATATTGGAATAGTCGAGTCTGGAGGTAACACAGTCACGGGTGAGAGGTTCGGTTGCAGAATTACTGAGGCGGGGCAGAAATGGAGGATGATGCAGAGGTAGAAGTAGGGGGTTCTTTGTGTCAGAGATGCTGAGGGTATGAACAATCTGGTTCAGCCTGAGATATAGACCGTGGAGGGTGATGGCATCGCTGGCTAGAGTACGAAGCTCATGGCTTCGGGTCAATGGCTTTGGGCTTCCTAATGGTTACCTGGAGGAGATTACTCTAAGACTGGACATCAGACACCACAGCGGCAGTGGAGGGTTGAAAGAGGTGGTGGCGAGGTAGAGTTTGAGTGTCGTCAGCGAACAGGTTGAATCTGAAGCTATGTGAATGATGTCACCAAGGGGCAGCACGTAGACTGAGGAGGGGGTCCGAAGGATAGATCCTTGAGGGACTTCAGAGTTAACGGTGTGAGGGGAGAAAGCCTATATTTCTGGTATGCCTCGTTTCGGAGCAGTCTGGCGATGACACCCACTGGGTTAAAAGTTGAAGCAGCTTTCTGATTGAAGTTTGGACCAAAGCAGAGGGTGTCTCAGATAAACAAGATGTTCGACCGACGCGAAGCCATTCGGCCATTCAAGCACGTCAATCTGGTCACCTGTTTACAGTAATTCATGGCAGGGGTCGATTGCGGCAATAGGGCCTGATTTCAGGAAATGGGTAGCTGGTCGTTTAGTCTACATCGTCTGTTTGTTAATTATTTGTCGATGTGATAAGTGGAGGAAGAGCATCCGGGAGGGCGCTGAGCACCTCGAGTCTCGTCGCCGAGAGCATGCAGAAACCAAGCGCAGGCAGCGGAAGGAGCGTGCGGCAAACCAGTCCCACCCACCCTTTCCTTCAACCACTGTCCGTATTGGACTGTACAGTCACCTGAGAACTCACTTTTTGAGTGGAAGCAAGTCTTCCTCGATTTTGAGGGACTGCCTATGATGATGATGAATTATTTGTATGTACTGTTGATGTATTATGTATGGGATGTAGAGTTCAAAGAGCTGAGTTTATATAAGAGATGTGAGAGACGGCAGTTTGAGGAGAGGCACTAGATTTGGAATGCGTTTCTCACAGAGGTTTTGCGAAGTGTGCGTGTCTCAGTAACTTTCATACTGTTTTTTGCGTAGTTTGAAGGTTTAAATAAAGCCCTGGTCCTGCCATTACTACAACTGAGCGTGTGTGTAACCTGATGAAACGAAAGAGAGCAAGAAAACCGTCCAACATGGGGGTCGGAACAGAAGCCAATGCTGGTGATTGCTGGTAAGAGTGGAACCAGAAGGGGACAGCCATGGTGGGCTAGACCACGAAGGAGAGGGATTGGTGGAGGATGATGTGGTGTGGTTGACCGTGTCAAAGGCCGCAGAGAGGTCAAGAATGGAGAGTGCACCACAGTCACAGAGCAGCCTCCTTACCTGGGGAAGGATATACTTGCCTTGAAGGCGGTGCAACAAAGGTTCACCGGATTGATTCCTGGGATGAGAGGGCTGTCCTATGAGGAGAGGTTGAGTAGAATGGACCTATTCTCTCTGGAGTTTAGAAGAATGAGAGGTGATCTCATTGAAATATAAAATTCTTCGAGGGCTTGACAGGGTAGATGCTGAGAGGCTGCTTCTCCTGGCGGGAGTGTCAAGGGGTCACAGTCTCAGGATAAGGGGTCGGCCATTTAAGACTGAGATAAAGAGAAAAAGGAGGGAGAGAGAAAACAGGGAATTACAGACCGGTCAGCCTGACATCGGTAGTGGGTAAAATGATGGAATCAATTATTAAGGATGTCATCGCAGTGCATTTGGAAAGAGGTGACATGATAGGTCCAAGTCAGCATGGATTTGTGAAAGGGAAATCATGCTTGACAAATCTTCTGGAATTTTTTGAGGATGTTTCCAGTCGAGTGGACAAGGGAGAACCAGTTGATGTGGTATATTTGGACTTTCAGAAGGCTTTCGACAAGGTCCCACACAAGAGATTAATGTGCAAAGTTAAAGCACATGTGATTGGGGGTAGTGTGCTGACATGGATTGAGAACTGGTTGTCAGACAGGAAGCAAAGAGTAGGAGTAAATGGGGACTTTTCAGAATGGCAGGCAGTGACTAGTGGGGTACCGCAAGGTTCTGTGCTGGGGCCCCAGCTGTTTACACTGTACATTAATGATTTAGACGAGGGGATTAAATGTAGTATCTCCAAATTTGCGGATGACACTAAGTTGGGTGGCAGTGTGAGCTGCAAGGAGGATTCTATGAGGCTGCAGAGCGACTTGGATAGGTTAGGTGAAAGTGGGCAAATGCATGGCAGATGAAGTATAATGTGGATAAATGTGAGGTTATCCACTTTGGTGGTAAAAACAGAGAGACAGACTATTATCTGAATGGTGACAGATTAGGAAAAGGGCAGGTGCAAAGAGACCTGGGTGTCATGGTACATCAGTCATTGAAGGTTGGCATGCAGGTACAGCAGGCGGTTAAGAAAGCAAATGGCATGTTGGCCTTCATAGCGAGGGGATTTGAGTACAAGGGCAGGGAGGTGTTGCTACAATTGTACAGGGCCTTGGTGAGGCCACACCTGGAGTATTGTGTACAGTTTTGGTCTCCTAACCTGAGGAAGGACATTCTTGCTATTGAGGGAGTGCAGCGAAGGTTCACCAGACTGATTCCCGGGATGGCGGGACTGACCTATCAAGAAAGACTGGATCAACTGGGCTTGTATTCACTGGAGTTCAGAAGAATGAGAGGGGACCTCATAGAAACGTTTAAAATTCTGACGGGGTTAGACAGGTTAGATGCAGGAAGAATGTTCCCAATGTTGGGGAAGTCCAGAACCAGGGGACACAGTCTAAGGATAAGGGGGAAGCCATTTAGGACCGAGATGAGGAGGAATTTCTTCACCCAGAGAGTGGTGAACCTGTGGAATTCTCGACCACAGAAAGTTGTTGAGGCCAATTCACTAAATATATTCAAAAAGGAGTTAGATGAAGTCCTTATTACTAGGGGAATCAAGGGGTATGGTGAGAAAGCAGGAATGGGGTACTGAAGTTGCATGTTCAGCCATGAACTCATTGAATGGCGGTGCAGGCTAGAAGGGCCGAATGGCCTACTCCTGCACCTATTTTCTATGTTTCTATGTTTCCATGAGGAGAAATCTCTTCAGAGGGTGGAGAATCTTTATATTTATTAACCCCAGAGGGCAGTGGATGCTGAGTCGTTGAGTGTATTCATTGCTGAGATTGATAAGAGTTTTAGACTCGAGGGGAATGGAGGGATATGGGGATAGTGCAGGGAGGTGGAGTTGTCGAAGATCAGCCATGATCTTATTGAATGGCAGAGTAGGCTCGAGGGGCCAAATGGCCTACTCCTGCTCCTAATTCTTATGTTCTTATGTCATTTGTGATGTTCATGAAGGCTGTTTCTGTGCTGTGGCAGGGCAGAAACCTGATTGGAGAGATCGGTGACCTCACCCAAAAACACCCAGGGAAAGGGTGAGAAAGGCCCTGTGCAGCTCCTTTCCAGCTATATGTGGCCACCCTGGCTGTGAAACATGTTAAACGACTGTTTGAACAAGCACAACTCTGCAGTCAAAGTGCCATCCCCTGTATTGCAGCGTGGCAACATATACACTATTACAATATCAATGTGGAAACCTCTATCTGTTATATGTACACCGCGCTGGTCATTGGGGAACGGGCAGCGTTGCCTGAAGCAGCAGATTTTTTTAAATGAGTAAACTGTTCTTATTTGGAAATATGGGGCTGGAATTTTCGATCTTCTACCGCCCCTGTTAGCGCCCCTGAGGGGTGGCATTGGCGGCGGTAAGCCCCAGCTTCCAGCACCCCGCCGGGAAATTCAGTGCCGGTTTATAGTGAGCCGGTGTGCAACGCCCCTGGTTGTGACACCGGCTCGATTTGTGGCTCCCGTAGTGCTCCCTAGTGCGCCATGCTGGGCCCGCCTGTGAAAGAGGGCAGTCCGAGCTGCAGTGGCCACAGCGAGGTAAGTAATGCCGACCTCAGGTAAGTGTGAGTGGTTTTCTGTTTTCTCCGATTTAGGTTGTGATGGCTTGAGTGATGTTTTGGGAATTGTTCTTTCATTCCCCTCCACCCGCCCCCTCCCCACGAGGCTTCTCCTGGGCCGGCAGTGTAGCTCGGGATTTCCCCATGCTCAGCCGGGCCTCGTGCCCTAATAAAGGTGTGTAATGCCTCCCTTAGTGCTCTGCCCCACACTCAGAGTCCAGCTAATGAATTTTGCAGACTGAGGCACAAACTGTTCGCGGGTGCAAATACATTACCGCCCCTCTGCCATTACCGCCCCGAGCAGAACCGAAAATCGTGTTTTTACCTTCTCCTTAGTGCTACAATTCATCAGCGGAATAAAAACACATCGAACACATTCCATCTCTTAGTGTAGGATTGTACTGGATTGCATAAGACCACTGCCCCTGGTCTCAAAGTTCAAAAATATCACACAATATATTCTCACTCTGCCCCTCTAATTGTTTCATTCACCAAAAAACTATCCGGCTCCCTCTACAACTTGCTCGCATGATTGCTGCTACTTCCTTGTTCTCGAGTGCGGAAGGCAATTTTTACAAAAGCTGTTTCCTGCCTATGTCATTTCCAAAAGTTCGATCAAGCAAAGCCCCACATGACCTAACTAACTTTGCATCTAACATTACACATCCTGAGCCTTCTATGATTTTAGAAACTTGAATGAAACAAAATGAATTGCTTGTTCAGAAACAGCACTGGTGCGATGGGCTGAATGACCTCCTTCTGTGCTGTACAATTCGACCATTCGTTTCATACATGAACCGGTCGACTTTATTGGCATATCTGGCGATCCAACAGCTCAGGAATTAGAATGCTACGAACCATTAGATTGTCTCTATCTCTGCTTATCCTTCTATCCCTCAATTCTATTCTTAACCAGATGTTTATAGAGCTCTTTTTTGAAGTAATTAATCAATGAAACATTATGGGGGGAAAATTCTGTTGCCCCACCCCACCCGCCATTTGTGGACGGTAACATCCACTAGATAGGACTTTTTGTGCCAAGCACGGAGGTCCTGCCCCGCTCCCGAAATTGGGGTTTCTGCCCCCGAAAGGAAGTGGAGTGCAAAAAAACGTGCTTCACTTCTTCCCTGGGGCGCTAACTGGGCAGAAGCAGAGGGAGCGTGGCGCGCAGCGCTACACATTGGGCCGCGTCGTTCTGCCACGTAGGAAGGGCTCTCCCCTTCATTAAAGGGGTGGGCGCCAGCTGCCAACTCTGCGGGGTCCTACCTGCACCACCGGGGAGCTGGGGGTGCTGTGCCACCAGCCTGGCACTCAAGCGGAGTGCCAGGCCGCCACATCGCGGCACGGACCCCCTGCGTTCGAGGCGCCAGCAGAGCGCTTGGGAAAATGCCGACGCCTCCCCTGTAAGTAGCGCCCTGCGAGCCTCCTGCTGCTCCGTTCACGTCCTCCCTGAAGTTGTCGCTGCCATCGCACAACGCAGCTGTAAGGGGGCATGGGGCCAATTTTTGTTCCGGGGTGAAAACGGGGCGCCGCACACGGTGATGACGCCGGTGCAGCGGGGCAGGGCGTAACAGGTTACCGCCAACGCTAAACTCCCGCCAAATTTAGCGGAAGTCGTTAGCGGCGCCACACCCGGGCAAAAAGTTGTGGTAACGGGAGGAGCAAACAACCGCAATTTCTCCCCCCTTGGTTCTTTATGTAGTAGAGGAAACGAAATGTTAGGGTAACTGGATGTTACTCAAATTGGAGTAGGGCTGGAAGTGACCATCCCTTGGATCCATTGCTGGCTTGGCTACTTACTCTCAGTATATACGGACAATTTGCACTTGGGCAGAGGGAGGGATACTGTCGGAATTTGCTGATGAAAGAAAAGGAAAGGGGTTTGGCAAACAACAAGGGGGACCGTTAAAGACGTGAAGCGGAATGGGCTGAGCAGTGACAGGTGTAATTTCATGTGCATAAGTGGGAGAGAATGATACCAGGACTGAGAGGTTATAGCTATCAGGATAGATTGAACTGGCTGGGGCCTCTTCCTCTACGAAGGAGAAGACTGAGGGGTGACCTGATAGAGGTCTTTCAGATTATGAAGGGATGTGAAAGGATAGACGTAGAAAAGATGTTTCCATGAGTGGGGGAATCCAAAGCTATAGGTCATAAATTTAAGGTAGTCACTATTAAATCCAATAAGGAATTCTTTACCCAGAGAGTGGTGAGAATGTGGAACTTGCTGCCACAGGGAGTGGTTGAGGCGAATAGTATCGATGCATTTAAGGGGAGGCTGGATAAACACATGAGGGGCACAAAAGCAAAATATGCGGATGCTGGAAATCTGAAATAAAATGTGAAGGGTCATCGACCTGAAACGCTAACTCTGTTTCTCTTGCCACAGATGCTGCCTGACCTGCTGAGTATTTCCAGCATTTCCTGCTTTTATTAAAGCACATGAGGAAGAAAGCAATAGAAGGTTGTGCTGATGGGGTGAGATGAATAAGGGTGGGAGGTTTGTGTGGAGCATAAACACCGGCACAGACCAGGTGGGCCGAATGGCCTGTTTCTGTGCTGTATGTCGTTCCATGTCATTTTTGGGAGGAATAATACAAAACGGGAGTTTACAGAATGGAAAGCTACTGAAGAATGTGGATAAACAGCGAGAACCGGGGGTTCAAATCCATAATCGCCTGAAAGTGGAAGTCCAGGCCGATAAAGCCAATATAAAAAGTCAACAGCGTCTTGTGTTTTACAAATATAGGCACAGAATATAAAGATTAAAGAAATAATGATATATTTATACAAAACATTAATTAGGCCGCAGTTAAAATACAGTGTGGAGTTCTAGGCACTTTATTATAGAAAAGACATAAATTTTGGGCTAAAAATTCGGGTGCGTTAATACCCGAGAGGGGCAAGGTCTTGCGCCAGGCGCAGAAATCTCGCCTCTCACGAGAAGTTGGGGTCACCGTCCCCGACTTCCTATCTGGGCCTGTAGCGGGCCGCACAGCTTGGCACCGCTACGCACTGTCGCGTAGGAGGGGCTCTCTCCTGAATTAACGGGAAGGGTCCAAGCTGATAGCCTCTTGTTGGCCGGCACGGACACGACGGGCCGAAAAGGCCTTCTTCAGTGCTGTAAACTTCTATGATTCTATACTCTGAAGATTTTAAACACACCTACATGGACCACCGGGGAGCGGGGGAGGGGAAGGGGGGGGCGGGCGGACCGCGTGATCAGTTCGGCGCTCAAGCAGGTTAGGTTAGATGCAGGAAGAGTGTTCCCAATGTTGGGGAAGTCCAGAACCAGGGGTCACAGTCTAAGGATAAGGGGTAAGCCATTTAGGACCGAGATGAGGAGAAACTTCTTCACCCAGAGAGTGGTGAACCTGTGGAATTCTCTACCACAGAAAGTAGTTGAGGCCAATTCACTAAATATATTCAAAAAGGAGTTGGATGAAGTCCTTACTACTCGGGGGATCAAGGGGTATGGCGAGAAAGCAGGAATGGGATACTGAAGTTGCATGTTCAGCCATGAACTCATTGAATGGTGGTGCAGGCTCGAAGGGCCGAATAGGCTACTCCTGCACCTATTTTCTATGTTTCTATGTTTCTATGAGCGATCGTGGCAAGGATCTCGCGTCCAAAGCCGCTGCGGCGGCGAGCAAAATAAAAAAGCCGGCCATTTTTTTGACGAGCCTTTAACTCTCGCCCCGCGAGCGGCCGGCCGCACAGTTCACGTCCCCTGAAGCTGTCGCTGTCATCGCCCCGCGCAGCTCCAGGGGGTGCTTACCCAATTTAGGGCCTGGGGCGCTGCGCATGGCGATGACATCACGATCTCCGGGTACTGGACATCGGGGTGTAACGCGGCCGCTAAACTCCTGCCAAATTTAGCGGGAGTCGTTAGCGGCGCCGTGCCCAGTCGGAAACGTCATTTGCTTCCCGTTAGCCCTCCCCGGGGGAGGCGATAAAAACCTGGATTTCTCCCCCAAATCCACGGAAAGTGCACAATGTAGATTGACCAGGATAACGCCGGCGCGAAGAAATTACAGTTATGAGAAACTTGATATACTGGGGCTATTTTCACGTGCGCAATGCGGATTAAATGAAAAAGGCTTTTGAAAGAGTGCAGCAGGAAAGATTATTCCCCTCTGGTTGTGAAGTCAATGAGAATTGAGTCATCAATTTAAAATTGTCAATGACAACAAGGAGAGATTGCAGGTGGAATCTCTTGACGTCGAGAGGAGAGTTTTATCTCGGGCAATGATTGAGGCAGCGAACGTTGCATCTGTCAAGGGAAAATGGGATCAATAGTTGAAGCAGAGGTAGGTATAGGGCTGTGAGGAGACAGCAATGCAGGGCTTACTCTAGCAAAGAACCAGCACAGAAACGATGGGCTGAATGGCCTGCGTCTGTGCTGTAAATCTCTGTGTTTTGATAGGAGTGTATTCCACACACACAAAGTTGCAGCAAAGAAAGTATTTGTTCCATTGTCACGGGAAGCTGATTGATTAGTTGTTCGAGTCCCACCAGCCTGTGCTCCAAGGCCAAGTCAACCCACTTAAGGGACAGAAAAAAATGAACAAGCTGAACCTCCAGAAAATGACCATGCAGGCAGAGTTTTAAGGAAGTGTGGGGCAGAAATTGCGTGGCGCCCCGGGGCGCTAACATTTGCGGGAACGCCGGGCGTTACCTAATTCCAGCGGACGCGAACTTCCGGTTTAGCGCTCGGTGGGGTGGGGAGGGGGGGGGAAAGGAGGGGAGTGGAGCGCTAAATCAAGCGCTACCAATTCCCTTGGAGCGCTAAACCAGGCAAGAGGGGCATTAGCGGCAGAGCGCTGCCCAATGTCCAGAGCAGCGTTGCCGGGAGCAAGGCCCCTCCCCTCCCTTAAAGGGAAGGGTCAATGCTGAGGGCGCAGCCAGGAAACGGAGCGACTGCTCACCAACGATCTCTGCAACCCACGACGATCAGCCCCAACCACTCTCGCACAGCGCAGGGCCGACCGATCGCGGGAGAGGAAACATTTTAAAAGCGAGCAGGGAGAGGTGGGACAACATTTTTGGTCTACCTGACCACCGATCCCTTTAACGACCGCCCCCCAAGCCTCCTGCAGCTGCCGGTGTTGACGCCCGGCGATGCTGCAGGGGGCGGGAAACGGATTTAGGATCCAGTGCGGTACCAGGGCACGGCATGCCGGATGACGTCACGATCTCCGGGGGCGCAGGAGATGGCTTTGTTAAGGTTTACCACCAGCGCTAACCTCCAAGGGAAGTTCGCGGACGTCAATACTCTTGTCGCGCCTGGTCAGAAAGCCATTAGCGCCCCGTTATCACCCCACCCCCGAGGCGCTAACGGGAGGTGTAAAGGAGACCAATTTCTCCCCTGAAAAGTCACTTTTTTCTGTGTGGGTCTTTCTCAGTCTTATATAAGAACGTGCAACGAAGGTGATCCAAACCAAACAGACTGCTGCCAGTCCAGTTTCAACGTGATAACGTTCAGCACATTTCCTCTTTTCACTTCCTTTCAACATTCATACAGTTTCTGTTTTCAAAGAGAAACATGAGGAAACAAGTCTAAGCTGAGTGGTGAAGAGAGTTAAAAAAGGATTACTGAAAGTGCTATTGATAGTCATGTTTTCACTGGGCTTCTAGTAGTGTCAGGTGCCTAATTATTCTGTTAGAAATAACAGTAAACTTGTTTCTAAAGCATTTATTTATATTGGTTGTGACAAACAGGGATGCTACTGTGCTGTGAGATACAGTCATCGGTAGCACTCTCAGCTCTGAGTCAGAAGGTTGTGGGGTCAAGTCTCTCTCCAGAGAATTGAGCACATAAACCTGGGCTGACACTCCGGTGCAGTGCTGAGGGAGTGCTGCACTGTCGGAGGTGCCGTCTTTCAGATGAGACGTTAAACCGAGGCTCCCGCCTGCTCTCTCAGGTGGATGTAAAAGAGCCCATGCCATTATTTTGAAGAAGAGCAGGGGAGTTATCCCCGGTGTCCTGGCCAATATTTATCTCAATCAACATAACAAAAACAGATATTTGATCATTATCACATTGTTGTTTGTGGATGCCATGTATGTACTTTAGGGATCACTAGCCACTAGATGGCGTCACTGTCGGAGGCCATTGGGCTGCACGCACCTGTGGGAGCTTGCTGTATGCAAATTGGCTGCCGCGTTTTCCACCTTGCATCAGTGACAACACTCCAAAATTACTTTGTTGGCTGAAAAGCGCTTTGGGACATCGTGGGGATGTGTAAGGCGCTATATAAATGCAAGTTCTTTCTTTTCTCTTTCTTCAGACTATCATGCTCTCGGTGCAAGCGCCCTCCATTCCTCTTGGAGTAGAATGTTTGAATCATTCTATGTCCATCAATGGCGCAGTGAAAATCTTGTCTCTTTCTGTGCCAAGGAAAGCACTCTATCTCCGCAACTTTCGCAAGTCCGACCAGCTGCTCGCACCTCACACCTTGGACGCCACTCCCCCTTTTACTCTCTTTCAGCCTCTGATACTCTTCCACTCTATCTCTGCAGTGATCAATGGAAACTCCCCCTCCCCCACCCCCTCCCCTCCCACTTCCCTGCACCCCTCCCCTTTCTTCTCCCACTCCTTATCCCCTTCCCCCCCTTCCACAATCCTCCCACTCCCCACCTCCTCCCCCTCCACCACCCCCTCCCCCTCCCACTCACCACCCCCTCCCACTACCCACCCCTCAACCTCCCACTCCCCACCACCTCCCCCTCCTTATCCCCTCCCCCTTCTCTCCCCTTCCCACAACCCTCCCACTTCCATGCCCTCCTCCTCCTCCCCTCCCCCCCTCCACATCCTTCCCACTTCCCTTCTCCCCTCCACATCCTCCCCTCCCCCTCCTCCTCTCCCCCTCCCACTCCTCCCCCTCCCACAACCCACCCACTTTCACGCCCTCCTCCTCCTCCACTCCCCCTCCTCCACATCCTTCCCACTTCCCTACGCCCCTCACCCTCCTTCTCCCCTCCCCCTCCTTATCCCCTTCCCCCCCTCCCACAATCCTCCCACTCCATCACCCCCTCCCACTCCACCACCTTCTCCCCCTCCCACTCCACCATCCTCTTCCCCTCCCACTCCCCACCCCCTCCCCCTCCACCATCCCCTCCCTCTCCCACTTCATCACCCCCTCCCACTCCCCACCTCCTCCTACTCCACCACCCTCTCCCCCTCCCACTCCCCACCCCCTCCACTCCACCACCCTCTCCCCCTCCCACTCCACCACCCCCTCCCCCTCCCACTCCACCACCCCCTCCCACTCCCCTCCCCCTCCCACTCCACCACCCCCTCCCCCTCCCACTCCACCACCCCCTCCCCCTCCCACTCCTCACCACCTCCCCCTCCCACTCCACCCCTCCGCTCCTCCTGAGTCCATGATCAGATCAGCCATGATCTTATTAAATGGCGGAGCAGGCTCGAGGGGCCAAATGGCCTACTCCTGCTCCTATTTCTTATGTTCTTATGACTGACTGGGAGGGAGATTAGATGCATCTCATTGGAAGCAGTTCTCCCTCCAATTGCAGACCGAGCTCTCCACAGTTACCCGTTCCCTCGGCAGCTGTTTACTGCACGGCTTATAGCTCCCTACCACTTCCTCCCGGCTCTCTGCCCTGTCAACGGCTGCACGCACGGCCATGCTTTGGAGGGGGCGGTAAGCGGACCGGTAAGCTGTAAAACGGATCAGCATGCGGCAATTCGGCGTAGCTAGCCGATTGACATCATGCTCCTGTTAGTTAAAATACTTGCAGCAAGCACAGGCAACTACCAGTCTGGCCAATATGGCAGCAGCTGTAGGACCCGCCGGAAATAGGTGGAAGTGAGGTGGTCACCATTTTGTCCACAAACCTGACCTTAACGACCGGCATTAAAGCAATGAATTTCTAGGCCACTGTCCTCTTAATCTTGTTGGTGTTCTGCATTATGGACGTTGGCCCTTTAACTCCGTCTCTTAACATCATCATCATCATCATCATCATAGGCAGTCCCTTGGAATCGAGGAAGACTTGCTTCCACTCTTAAAATGAGTCTTTAGGTGGCTGAACAGTCTAATACGAGAACTACAGTCCCTGTCACAGGTGGGATAGATACTATGGCGGTGCGGCGGTCCGGCCTGTTGCTGTTAGAGTTGTCCATGAGGGTCCTGACGTTCCAGGTCCCGAACTTCATGTTAACGGAGTGGAAGCTGCCTGTGCGTGAGTTCTTTTAATGTGGAGTGGCCGTTGCACACCTGCTACCACACGGGCTTAGCTGAGCAAGGTCTTGGTCCAGTGGCAAGGGGGTCCAATACGACGGGAGACCAGGCACTGCTGTATGGGCCTAGTTGCCGATGGCGAGATGTTGGCCGCAAGCTCGGTGCTGAGTAAAAGACGTTAAACAGAAGCTCGGTCTGCCCTCTCGGGACGTAACATTTCCCAGAACACTATTTCGAAGAGGAGCAGAGGAGTTCTGGGCCAAAATTTATCCCTCAACCAACATCATTTAAAAAAAAAAAATGATCTGGTCATTATCACAATTGCTGTTTGTGGGGGAGCTTCCGATGTGCAAATTGGCTGCCGCATTTCCCATATTAAAACAATGACTACGCATCAAAAGTTCTTCATTGGCTGTAAAAGCGCTTTGGGACATCCTGAATTCGTGAAAGGTGCTATATAAATGCAAGTTCTTTCTTTATTTATTGAACAGTGACCAGGGGCAAATCGGGTCTAGATGGAATCTCATATTGGGTCCCACATCAATTCCAGCCAACCACACTCGTACAACATTTGTGCATCTGTACCTCATTCAGCAATTCGACTGCACATTATGCAAATATTCTCCTGCAGTCGTGTCTTAAAGGAGGAGAGTGAAGAGGAGATGTGGAGAGGTTTAAGGAGGGAATTCCAAAGGCAACGACATATCAGTGGTGCGTTTCTTAAAAAAAGACTTCATTTTACTGCTTCTACGATTATGAAAACAACATGAAATAACAAGGCCAAGGTGGATTGATCATCACCGAGATTGTGTCTCTGAACAAACCAGCTCAAGACTCAACAGATTGATTTAGTGCTCCAGTCTAGAGGAGGTAATTTTTTTTTGTCATTCAAACCAATGACATTCCAGTCAAATCTTTAGACTTGACTGGCCCTCCTCTCCCCCTCCGCAGAACTATTAACTCATATATTTTTTAATATTGGCCCAGAAATCCCAGCCTCCCCGGGTCCGTACGGAGTGTGCACGGACCCAGGAAGGCATCGGAAAAGCTGGTTTTCAGCACACAATGCACAGCGCTGAAAACCAGCTTTTCCGATCCGTCAAGCTGGAGCTGGACAGATCCTCCGAATCTCGGGAGCGAGGGCATTTGCAAGGGCAAGATTGCAGGATTTACCCATATCTTGCCCAGCAAATGTCCTCAAAATTCTTGAGCCTGATAAAAGCAGACACATAGCCTACTTTTACAGGCGTAAGAGCTTAAAAACATACAAAATTATAATTAAATTAAATTTTAGAAACACTTTTTTTTTTTGCCCACTATGTTACATTTATTTTTAACCATAATTAAAAAAACTTTTTAAAAACTCGGAAAAAAAATTTCTGTCTGATATTTATTAACTTTAATTTCAATGAATTTTAATTATGTGAGGTGTGTTTTTTCATTTTTTTATTATATGTGTTTAGTGTCTTTGTTTTTTTTTGTCATTAATAGCAATGAGAACATGTCGATACGGAGTTCTCATTGCTATTAATTGAGAATACTGTACCTGATTAGCTGAGCAGTCACATGTGACTGCGCCGTCTCCGTGGGAACCTCGAGGACGGGAGCGCGCTTCGCAGCGCGGGAAGAGAAGGCCGCCCCTGGAATCCCACGCTCCTCCCGGACCACCAGGTAAATCCGTAGAAATGTTTCAGGTCGGAGGCAATTACCCGCGGGAAGCCTCCGAATGTAATTTCAGGGCCAGCATTATTTGTTCTCGGGATGTGGGCGATGCTGGCAAGGCTGCATTTATTGCCCACCACTAATTACCCTGAGAAGCTGGATGGAGGTCGATCATCTGCTGTCCTTGTGGTGATGTTGCTCCGACAGTGATAATATCACATAATATATAAAGTGTTAAAAAGGTGACCAATAATGATGGGCCGTAATTTGCGGTCCCTACGGGTTGTGCACGAGGTGTGCACTCGCACATAAGGGACCCGCAAGTTCCGGGTTTAGGTATGCGAAGCGCATGTTCGAAAACCTGGAACTTGCGATCTGTCTATAATCTTCTTGACAGATCATGCGCATCCCCAGGAAAACGGCCTCCGCGGGTGAAGAGTTGGGCTATTTGCCCAGTGAATGCCCATGGAATTCTTACGCCTGGTAAAAATATTTTTGTCCTTTAAAAGAAATAAAAGCGTAAGACTTTTAAAGAACGACAAAATATTTTGTTTTCAATCATTTATACATTTTAAAAATCTGGGAAATAAGGTAAGTTTATTTTTAGCCCCTTTAAAATGTGTACATTTATTTTTCAAAAAATTAAATTGTTTTAAATATTAAATGCCAGTTTGATTAATTTTAACTATATGATTTTTTTTTGAAGTGTACATATATTTTGGTGGTATTCCCATTTATACTTTATGTGGATACCGTACATACAGAATCCTCATCCTGGTAAGTATGACTGGGGATCCCCTTCTTTCATTGGTTGGGCCGGACCATGTGATGCTTGCGAACTGCATGTGATTCTGGGATACATGTGCCTCTACGCAGGCCTCTGGATAGAGGCCCAGGAATGCGAGGGGCCGAAATTCAGGCACGCCAGAAAGCTGGCGCACCAACAATTTCCTACCTGGTTTCTCCGCCGGGAGCGATGAGGCGGCCTTTGGATCGATTATCGGGACTTTGCAGTTTTTTTGCCATCGGACTGGAAATTGGTCATTGTGGGGGCGGTAAGTGAGGCTGAGGGGCGGAAGTTAGGGCGGGATCGGGACTCCGGCACTGTCACTCAGCGGCGGAGCGGTAGTGATGTCACAGCGCGTGTGCATCACCGCGCTCGCTACCCTCCGTTAAAGAGGAGAGAGAATCGGAGAGTTTTTAGCTTCTGCCATTCGGCCACCAGGGAGGATTTTGGCCGGGCCAGCGGCCTAGCACCCAAGAGGGGTTGCCAGGCTGCCTGTTGGCGGCCCGGCTGAACCCGGGGACAATGATTGGCCAGCTGATCGGGAAGTCAGCCGGCAAAAATAACAACATGGCGGTTGTGGCAGTGGGCCCTCCCCTTGAAGGGCCGCCTCGCTGCCGGGCCGCGCACAGGCAGGAAAAGGTACATCGACAGAAGAAGCTTTCAGGGGCACCGTCCAGCAACTCGTGGATTTTTTAAACTACATTTGAGGCGAGGTAGCGGCGGTGTGCGCTTTGATGACGCGCTTGTAGCAGCCGGCAGCAGCGAAGGAGAAGTGGGGACAGGCCGAAAAATCCCCGAGCTGAATTTGGGGCAGGGTGGCCAATGGACTGCAACACAGCAGCTACTCCCAGGCTGCGAAACAAGGGTCTCGCTCTCTCTGTCTCCGTGCTGGTTTACTGCTCTTTTTTTAAGGTCATGTCTCCCCCCTCCTCCCCAACTCCAGGCATTTCGAAACAAGCAATGCGGTGGAGGAGGATTTCCTGGAGTGTATTAGGGATGGCTTTCTAGACCAATATGTTGAGGAACCAACTAGAGAGCTGGCCATCCTAGACTGGGTGTTGTGTAATGAGAGAGGACTAATTAGCAATCTTGTTGTGCGAGGCCTCCTGGGGAAGAGTGACCATAATATGGTAGAATTCTTTATTAAGATGAAGAGTGACAGTGTTAATTCAGAGTCTAGGGTTCTGAACTTAAGGAAAGGTAACTTTGATGGTATGAGACGTGAATTGGCTAGAATAGACTGGCGAATGATACTTAAAGGGTTGATGGTGGATAGGCAATGGCAGACATTTATAGATTACATGGATGAACTTCAACAATTGTACATCCCTGTCTGGAGTAAAAAAATAAAAAGGGGAAGGTGGCTCAACCGTGGCTAACAAGGGAAATTAGGGATAGTGTTAAATCCAAGGAAGAGGCATATAAATTGGCGAGAAAAAGCAGCAAACCTGAGGACTGGGAGAAACAGAGGAGGACAAAGGGTCTAATTAGGAGGAGGAAAATAAAATATGAGAGGAAGCTTGCACGGAACATAAAAACTGACTGCAAAAGCTTCTATAGATATGTGAAGAGAAAAAGATTAGTGATGACCCTCATAGATCCTTTGCAGACAGAATCAGGTGAATTTATAATGGGGGAACAAAGAAATGGCAGACCAATTGAACAAATATTTTGGATCTGTCTTCACTAAGGAAGACACAAATAACCTTCCGGAAATACTAGGGGTTCGAGGGTCTAGCGAAAAGAAGGAACTGAAGGAAATCCTTATTAGTCAGGAAATTGTGCTGGAGAAATTGATGGGATTGAAGGGCGATAAATCCCCAGGGCCTGATAGGCTGCATCCCAGAGTACTTAAGGAAGTGGCCCTAGAAATAGTGGATGCATTGGTGATCATTTTCCAACATTCTACTGACTCTGGATCAGTTCCTATGGACTGGAGGGTAGCTAATGTAACACCACTTTTTAAGAAAGGAGGGAGAGAGAAAACGGGGAATTATAGGCCGGTTAGCCTGACATCAGTGGTGGGGAAAATGTTGGAATCAATTATTAAAGATCAAATAGCAGCGCATTTGGAAAGCGATGACAGGATCGGTCCAAGTCAGCATGGATTTATGAAAGGGAAATCATGCTTGACAAATCTTCTAGAATTTTTTGAGGACGTAACTAGTAGAGTGGACAAGGGAGAACCAGTGGATGTGGTATATTTGGACTTTCAAAATGCTTTTGACAAGGTCCCACACAAGAGATTAGTGTGCAAAATTAAAGCACATGGTATTGGGGGTAATGTATTGACGTGGATAGGGAACTGGTTGGCAGACAGGAAGCAGAGAGTCGGAATAAACAGGTCCTTTTCAGAATGGTAGGCAGTGACCAGTGGGGTGCCGCAGGGTTCGGTGCTGGGACCCCAGCTAGTTACAATATACTTAATGATTTAGATGAAGGAATTGAATGTAATATCTCCAAGTTTGCAGATGACACTAAGCTGGATGGCAATGTGAGCTGTGAGGAGGATGCTAAGAGACTGCAGGGTGACTTGGACAGGTTAGGTGAGTGGGCAAATGCATGGCAGATGCAGTATAATGTGGATAAATGTGAGGTTATCCACATTGATGGCAAAAATAGGAAGACAGAATATTATCTGAATGGTGACAGATTAGGAAAATGGGAGGTGCAACGAGACCTGGATGTCATGGTACATCAGTCATTGAAGTTTGGCATGCAGGTACAGCAGGCAGTGAAGAAGGCAAATGGAATGTTGGCCTTCATAGCTAGAGGATTTGAGTATAGGAGCAGGGAGGTCTTACTGCAGTTGTACAGAGCCTTGGTGAGGCCACACCTGGAATATTGCGTTCAGTTTTGGTCTCCTAATCTGAGGAAGGACACTCTTGCTATTGAGGGAGTACAGCGAAGGTTCTGCAGACTGATTCCTGGGATGGCAGGACTGACATATGAGAAGAGACTGGATCAACTGGGCATGTATCCACTGGAGTTTAGAAGAATGAGAGGGGATCTCATAGAAACATATAAAATTCTGACGGGATTGGAGAGGTTAGAGGCAGGAAGAATATTCCGTTGCTGGGAAGTTCCAGAACCAGGGAACACAGTCGAAGAATAAGGTGTTAGCCATTTAGGACCGAGAGGAGAAGAAACTTCTTCACTCAGGTAAAACTGTGGAATTCTCTACCACAGAAAGTTGTTGAGGCCAGTTCGTTAGATATATTCAAAAGGGAGTTAGATATGGCCCTTAATGCCAAAGGGATCAAGGGGTATGGAAAGACCGAATAGCCTGCTCCTGCACCTAATTTCTATGTTCTATGTTTCTATGTGAGAAATGTGACATTGCATCTGAGAAAGACAAATCAGAAATGTTGTTAATGGGAAGAGACTCAGAGCTGTGCAGGAGTAAAGGCTTTTAGGGAGTCTCGGCACACAAATCACCAAAAGCTAGTGCACGGGTACAAAAGGTAATCGAAAGGCAAATGGAATGCTGGGTTTTATCTCAAGGAGGTTGGAATTCAGACGTGAGGCAGTGATGATTCAGTAGTGCAGAGGTTTGATCAGACCCCACCCAGAGTACTGTGTTCACCCTTTGTAAATATGTATTGGCCTTGAAGGGCTGCAATGCAGATTCACCACAGTGATACCAGAGCTTCCAGGGTTAAATTATGAGGACAGGTTTTACAAACTTAGCTTGTCATCTCTTGAATTTAGAAGATTGAAGGGTAAAGAAAGAAAGACTTGAATTTATATAGCACCTTTCACGAACTTGAAGCGCTTTGCAGCCAATGAAATACTTTTTGGAGTGTAGTCACTGTTGTAATGTAGGAAATACGGCAGCCAACTTATGCACAGCAAGCTCCCACAAACAGCAATGTGATAATGACCAGATTTTTGTTATGTTGATTGAGGAATAAATATTGGCCAGCACAGTGGGGATGTCTACTGCTCTTCTTCAAAATAATACCGTGGGATTTTTTGTGTCCACTTGAGAGAGCAGACGGGGCCTCAGTTTAATGTCACATCTGAAAGACGGCACCTCCGACAGTGCAGCGCTCCCTCAGCTGGAGTGATAACCAAGATTTTTTTTTTGTGCTATTCTAATTGAGGTGTTTAAAATAATAAAGGGATTCAATTGAGTAGATGGACAGGAACTATTCCTTTGGTTTGGGAATCCAGAATAAAAGGGCATAGTCTTAAAATTAGAGCTGAGCCATTTAGGAGTGAAACCGGAAGCATTGTATCACACAAAGGCAAGTGGAAATCTGGAACTCCCTCCCCAAAAGCTGTGGATCCTGGGAGTCAATTGAAAATGTCAAGAATGAGTACAAAAGATTTTTATTCGGTAAGGATATCAAGGCCTCCTAGTGGACAACCAATATAATGCAACTACTGCTGTAAATACAATAAAAGCGTCATGTGGAAAAGTCACATAATGACTTTGGCAAGACACCAGGTGGAACTCCCCTGCTCTTCTTCAAATAGTGCCATGGTATGTTTTATGTCCACCCGAGAGGGCAGATGAGGCCTCGGTTTAACATCTCATACGAAAGACGGCATCTCCGACTGTACAGCATTCCCTCAGTGCCGCATTGAAGTGTCAGTCTAAATTTTGTGCTCAGGGTTCTGGAGTAGGAATTAAAGGTACAACTGTTGGATTCAGAGGCGATCAGTTCCATGGACTGGAGGGTAGCTAATGTAACACCACTTTTTAAAAAGGGAGGGAGAGAGAAAACAGGTAATTATAGACCGGTTAGCCTGACATCAGTAGTGGGGAAAATGTTGGAATCAATTATTAATGATGAAATAGCAGCGCATTTGGAAAGCAGTGACAGGATCGGTCCAAGTCAGCATGGATTTATGAAAGAGAATTTTTTGAGGACGTAACTAGTAGAGTCGACAAGGGAGAACCAGTGGATGTGATGTATTTGGACTTTCAAAAGGCTTTTGACAAGGTCCCACACAAGAGATTGGTGTGCAAAATTAAAGCACATGGTATTGGGGGTAATGTACTGACGTGGATACAGAATTGGTTGGCAGACAGGAAGCAAAGAGTCTGGATGAACGGGTCCTTTTCAGAATGGCAGGCAGTGACTAGTGGAGTGCCGCAGGGCTCAATGCTTGGACCTCAGCTGTTTACAATATACATTAATGATTTAGATGAAGGAATTGAGTGTAATATCTCCAAGTTTGCAGATGACACTAAGCTGGGTGGCAGTGTGAGCTGTGCGGAGGATGCTAAGAGGCTGCACAGTGACTTGGACAGGTTAGGTGAGTGAGCAAATGCATGGCAGATAAATGTGAGGTTATCCACTTTGGGGGCAAAAACACGAAGGCAGAATATTAACTGAATGGCGGCAGATTAGGAAAAGGGGAGATGCAACGAGACCTGGGTGTCATGGTTCATCAGTCATTGAAAGTTGGCATACAGGTACAGCAGGCGGTGAAGAAGGTAAATGGTATGTTGGCCTTTATAGCTAGGGGATTTGAGTTTAAGAGCAGGGAGGTCTTACTGCAGTTGTACAGGGTCTTGGTGAGGCCACACCTGGAATATTGTGTTAGTTTTGGTCTCCTAATCTTGCTATTGAGGGACTGCAGCGAAGGTTCACCAAATTGATTCCTGAGATGGCAGGACTGACATATGAGGAGAGACTGGATCGACTGGGCCTGTATTCACTGGAGTTTAGAAGGATGAGAGGGGATCTCATAGAAACATATTAAATTCTGATGGGATTGGACAGGTTAGATGCAGGAAGAATGATCCTGATGTTGGGGAAGTCCAGAACCAGAGGACACAGTCTAAGGATAAGGGGTAAGCCATTTAAGACTGAGATGAGGAGAAACTTCTTCACTCAGAGAATTGTTAACCTGTGGAATTCCCTACCGCAGAGAGTTCTTGATGCCAGTTCATTGGATATATTCAAGAGGGAGTTAGATATGGCCCTTACGGCTAAAGGGATCATGGGGTAGGAAGAGAAAGCAGGAAAAGGGTACTTAGGTGAATGATCGGCCATGATCTTGTTGAATGGTGGTGCAGGCTCGAAGGGCCGAATGGCCTAATCCTGCACCTATTTTCAATATTTCTATGTATTGTGTTCCTAACACAGGGAGGTTAAAGTAACAGTGATCTCAGTCTTTATTAAGACACTCCAGAGTGAGGAACAGGCCTTACGGGCCGGCTTATATACAGTGCTCCCAAGGGATGCTGGGATCCCTTGGGACTTCAGGGGATGCACTCCCTGGTGGCGGAACATGGGAGTGCATGCTTTACAGATACACAACATCACTCCCCCCACAAAGTCAAAGTGAAAACTATTTACAAGGTGAGGCGGTCGGGAGCCTTTCTTTCCCTGGTGGATGGCCTCGGTACAAATGTCTGTTCTGGTGTGTTGGCTGTGCCCTCGCTGGGCTGGCGTATTGTTGGCCCTGCAGGGCTGCTGGGTGAGCCTGGCCTTGCTGGGCTGTTGGGCATGATGGGGTCAATTTCCTTGTCCGGCGTGGTGTCGTTGATCCTTTGGGTGTGTGTTGTGGGCTCGAAAAAGGTGGTGTCTGCTGTGGGTTATTCAGGGCAGTCTGTGAACCGCAGCCTTGTTTGGCCCAAGTGCTTTCTGAAAATTTGTCCATTGTCTAGTTTGACTACAAACACCCTACTCCCTTCTTTAGCTATCACAGTGCCCGCGATCCACTTGGGACCATGTCCATAGTTTAGCACATACACAGGGTCATTCAGATCAATTTCCCGTGACACAGTGGCGTGATCATCGTTTACATTTTGTTGCTGCCGCCTGCTCTCTACCTGATCATGCAGGTTGGGGTGAACCAGCGAGAGTCTGGTTTTAAGTGTCCTTTTCATGAGTAGCTCAACCGGGGGCACCCCTGTGAGCGAGTGGAGTCTCATGGGATAGCTGAATAGTACTCGGGACAGGCGGGTTTGGAGTGAGCCTTCTGTGACTTGTTTAAGGCTCTGTTTGATTGTTTGTGTAAAGTCCTTACTCTACAGTATGAAACCACACGAGGCACATTCTGGGGACAAGGTCACTCTGTGACCTTAACTCTTTATTCACAGGACTCCAAAGACCATGACCCTGCATGGGACCTCCTTTTTTATACCTGTGTGATCAGGTAAGGAGTGTCTCCCACAAGTTCACCCCTTGTGGTCAAGGTGTGCATCTAGGTTGAGTGTATACAGCAATACAGTGGTGTTACATTGTGGTTACATACATGACATCACTTCCCCCCACTAAGTCTTATTTGGAATCACAGGTTTAGTCTTTCAGGTGGTCTACGCTCCCTCGTGGAGCGCCGCAGTTGGGGCTCTGGTTGTTGGACACTGACGTGAGTGTCTGTCACCTGTGGTGATTCCGGCCTGTCCGGGCTGACCTCAGGGACTGTGCATTCTTCTGATTGCTCTTGTTGCTCGTTCACTGGCGGTGTTGTGAGCTCCATCTCATGGTCTTCTTCAGGTTCCTCCGTGTCGTTGCTGAACCTTTTTTTTACTTGGTCCAGATGCTTACGACATATCTGACCATTGTTGAGTTTTACCACGATGACTCTATTCCCCTCTTTGTCAATTACAGTGCCCTCAAGCCATTTGGGCCCCATGGCGTGATTGAGGATGAATACAGGATAATTTATGTCTATATATCTCCCCCTCACATTTCCGTCATGATACTCGTTTTGTGACTTGCGCTTGCCCTCAGCTTGCCCTCAACTATATTGGTCAGGACTGGGTGAATGAGGGACAACCGAGTTTTGAGTGTCCGTTTCATTAGTAGCTCTGCGGGCGGGACCCCCGTGAGCGAGTGCGGTCGGGATCTATAGGCCAGCAGGAGACGCGAAAGGCGGCACTGTCGGGAGGGTCCTTGAATCCTGAGCATACCTTGCTTAATGATGTGGACCGCACGTTCCACCTGGCCATTGGTGACCGGCTTGAACGGCGCAGTCCTGACATGGTTGATGCCATTGCCCGACATAAACTCTCGGAATTCGTAGCTTGTGACACATGGGCCATTATCACTAACCAGGATGTCCGGCAAGCCATGGGTTGCAAAGATCGCACGTAGGCTTTCCACGGTGGTGGATGACGTGCATGAATTCAGAATGATGTACTCGATCCATTTCGAGGACGCATCTACCACAATAAGGAACGTCTTACCCATGAATGGGCCCGCGTAGTCAACATGAATATGTGACCATGGCCTGGTGGGCCAGGGCCACGGGCTGAGCGGGGCCACCCTGGGGGCATTACCCAGCTGGGCACATGTCGTGCACCTGCGAGCACAGTGTTCCAGGTCTGAATCAATTCCAGGCCACCAAACGTGTGACCGGGCAATAGTCTTCATCAGCACAATGCCTGGGTGCTCGATGTGGAGTTCCCTGATGAATGCCTCCCTGCCCTTCTGGGGCATAACTACCTGGCTGCCCCATAGTAGGCAGTTGGCTTGGATGGAGAGCTCATCCATCTGTCTGTGGAACGGTCTGACCTCCTCAGGGCATGCTCCGGGTGCGGGCATCCAATCCCCAGTCAGGACACATTTCTTAATCAGGGATAGGAGGGGATCTCTGTTTTGCCCAGATTTTGATCTGGCTGGCTGTGATGGGGGAGCCTGCGCTGTCAAAGGCATTGACAGCCATGACCATCTCGGCGCTTTGATCTGCTGCCCCCTCAGTGGTGGCCAGTGGAAGCCTGCCGAGCGCGTCAGCACAATTTTCAGTGCCGGGCCGGTGCCGGATGGAGTAGTCATAAGCAGCCAGCGTGAGAGCCCATCGCTGTATGCGAGCTGACGCGTTGGCATTGATAGCCTTGCTGTCTGACAACAGGGATGTTAATGGCTTGTGGTCCGTCTCCAATTCAAACTTCCTACCAAAGAGGTACTGATGCATTTTTTTTTACACTATAGACACATGCAAGCGCTTCCTTCTCGACCATCCCATATCCCCATTCTGCTTGAGAGATCGACCTGGAGGCATAAGCCACAGGTTGTAGTTGACCCTCAGCATTGCTCTGCTGCAACACGCACCCAACCCCATAGGACGATTCATCACATGTCAGAACCAAGTTTTTACAGGGGTCGTACAGGGCCAACAACTTGTTTGAACAAAGTAGGTTTCGCGCCCGATCAAAAGCCCGTTCCTGACAGTCCCCCCAAAACCCATCGCAACCCTTACGCAGGAGCACGTGTAGCGGCTCCAACAACGTGCTCAAGTTCGGCAGAAAGTTCCCGACATAGTTCAACAGTCCCAGGAATGAACGCAACTCCGATGTATTGCAAGGCCTGGGTGCTCATCGAATCGCCTCTGTTTTGGATTCGGTGGGCCGAATCCCATCTGCAGCAACCCTCCTGCCCAGAAACTCAATCTCAGGAGCTAAGAACACACATTTAGACTTCTTGAGTCGCAGGCCTACCCGGTGTAGCACCTCCTCCATGTTGTGGAGGTGTTCCTTGGTGTCTCGACCCGTGATGAGGATGTCGTCCTGGAGTACGATCGTTCCAGGAATGGATTTAAGCAGGCTTTCCATGTTTCTTTGAAAAATCGCGGCCGCTGATTGAATGCCAAACGGGCACCTGTTATAAACGAACAGTCCCTTGTGTGTGGTGATGGTGGTCAGTAGTTTAGATTTGTCGGCCAGTTCCTGGATCATATAGGCTGAAGTGAGGTCCAACTTGCCAGCGTGGCGAAGAGGTTCTCCACTCTCGGGAGCGGGTATTGATCTTGTAGGGACACCCGATTGATGATGGCCTTGCATTGCCACAGATCCTGACAGAGCCATCCGCTTTTTGGATAGGAACGATGGGGCTCGCCCAGTCGCTGAATTCAACAGGCGAGATGATTCGCTCTCTCAACAGCCGGTCCAATTCGCTCTCGATCTTTTCCCGCATCACATACGGCACCGCTCTGGCTTTGTGGTGCACTGGCCTGGCGTCTGGGGTGATGTGTATCACTACTTTAGTGCCTTTGAAAGTCCAGACGCCAGGTTGGAATAGTGAATCGAATTGTTGTAGGACTTGTGAGCACGAACTTCGCTCCACAGATGACATTACGTGAACATCCGGCTAACCAGCTCCTCCCCAACAGTGCAGGACCATTGCCCGGGACAATCCAGAGTGGCAGCCGATTCACTAACCCATTGTGTGTGACAGCCAACATTGCACTGCCTAGCACCGGAATGATTTCTTTAGTGTAAGTCCGTAATTGTGTCTTAACACATGATAATTTGGGTCTACTGGCTTTAAGTGGCCATAGCTTCTTAAATTGCTGAACGCCCATGAGTGGCTGTCTGGCCCCAGTGTCCAGCTCCATGTGTACTGGGATACCATTTAATAAAACCCTCATCATCATTGGTGGCGTTCTGGTGTATGAACTGTGAATATTCGCCACATGGATCCGCTGAACCTCAGCGTCCATCGATTTGCCCCAAAAGTCATCCTGCCTCAAAAAAGCCTCTTCTGGTCCATCTGCCTCATATATTAGTCTGGTTGCAGACTTTCTGCACATTCGAGCTAAGTGGCCACTGAGATTGCAGTTCCTGCAGACAAACTGTTGAAATCTGAAAAATCTAGCTGAGTGTTTTCCCCCACACCTCCAGCATGAGTTAAAGTTTCCATTGTTGGGAACAAAGGGACTATGGCCAGGCATTCCGCGCTGACTGTCCCTTTGACTGCTCGTAAGTACCCTATTAGTGGGTGTCAATGGCCCCATCCCGGGCCACATTGTCCACTGTGATGGCGTGAATGTCCGTTCAACCTGCCATTGCCTCTATTGAAGTCCTGTTCTGGGGTCTATTGCTTCGGACTGCCCCTGCCTGCCTGCGGGGCTCTGAGTCGCATTGATGATGTTGACTCCCTGATCTATCGCCGTGTTAGAGGCAGAATTGCGCGCGTATATTATTTTCGTCTCTTCCTCCCCCGCCATGAAAGTTTGAGCTATCAATGCCGCCGCTTCCAAGGTCAAATCCTTGGTCTCAATTAATTTGCGGAAAATGCCCGCATGACCGATGCCCTCGATAAAGAAGTCCCTTAGCATCTCCCCCCTGCAGGCATCTGTGAACTTAGAGGCTGGCCAAACGCCGGAGGTCCGCCACGAAGTCTGGTATGCTCTGTCCTTCACGACGTCGGTAGGTGTAGAATCTGTGTCGGGCCATATGTATGCTACTCGCCGGTTTGAGGTGCTCCCCGATCAAGTTGCTAAGTTCTTCAAAGGTTTGTCTGCCAGCTTTTCAGGTGCTAGTAAGTCCTTCATGAGCGCGTAAGTCTTTGGTCCGCATCTGGTCAAAAGATGAGCCCTTCGCTTGTCGGCCGCTGCATCCCCCAGCCATTCTTTTGTAACGAAGCTTTGCTGAAGCCTCTCAACAAAATCGTCCCATCCTCCCCAACACAGTACCATTCCTCTGTGCTACTGGTGGCTATTCACGTGGGTCCTGAATTCCCATTTCTCGTCACCAATGTAAAGTCCTTACTCTACAGTATGAAGTCACACGAGGCACATTCTGGGGACAAGGTAACTCTGTGACCTTAACTCTTTATTCACAGGACTCCAAAGACGATGACCCTGCGTGGGACCTCCCTTTTTATACCTGTGTGATCAGGTAAGGAGTGTCTCCCACAAGTTCACCCCTTGTGGTCAAGGTGTGCATCTAGGTTGAGTGTATACAGCAATACAGTGGTGTTACATTGTGGTTACATACAAGACAGTTTGTACTGCCCGCTCTGCCTGCCCATTGGAGGCTGGTTTAAACGGTGCTGAGGTGACATGCTTGATCTCATTGCGGGCCATGAATTCTTTAAATTCGGCACTGGTGAAACATGGCCCGTTGTCACTGACCAGTATGTCAGGCAGGCCGTGGGTGGCAAACATGGCCTTCAGGCTTTTAATGGTGGTGGTGGCAATGCTTCCCGACATTATTTCACATTCAATCTATATTGAAAAAGCATCCACCACCACCAGGAACATTTTATCGAGAAGCGGGCCTGCATAGTCGACATGGATCCTCGACCATGGTCTGGAGGGCCAGGACCACAAACTTAGTGGTGCCTCTGTGGGTGCGTTGCTCAACTGAGCGCACACACTGCATTGCCGTACACTGGACTCTAAGTCAGAGTCGATACAGGGCCACCACATATGGGATCTGGCTATCGCTTTCATCATTACTATACCCGGGTGTGTGCTGTGGAGATCTGAGATGAACGTCTCCCTGCCCTTTTTGGGTAGCACTACGCGGTTACCCCACAACAGGCTGTCTGCCTGAATGGACAGCTCATCCTTTCGCCGCTCTTGCATTTCAAAGGGGATGCTGGCCCAGCTCCCATGCAGTACACAGTTTTTTACTAGGAACAGCAGAGGATCTTGGCTGGTCCAAGTCCTAATCTGGCGGGCCGTGACAGGTGATTTATCATTTTCAAACGCTTCCATGACCATCAACAAGTCTACGGGCTGCGCCACCATCAACAAGTTTGCAGGCTGCGCCATTTCCACCCCCGTGGTGGGCAATGGTAGCCGACTGAGAGCATCTGCACAGTTCTTGGTGCCTGGCCTGTGGCAGATGGTATCGTTATAAGCTGATAGCGTGAGTGCCCACCTTTGTATGCGGGCTGAGGCATTAGTATTTATCCCCTTGTTTTCAGCGAACAGGGATATGAGGGGCTTGTGATCGGTTTCCAGCTTAAATTTGAGGCCAAACAGGTACTGATTCATTTTCTTTACCCCGAACACACATGCTAATGCCTCTTTCTCAATCAAGCTGTAGGCCCGCTTGGCCTTCAACAAGCTCTTGGAGGCATAGGCAACAGGTTGCAACTTCCCCGCAACGTTAGCTTGTTGTAATACACACCCGACTCCGTACGACGACACATCACATGCTAGCACAAGTCTTTTACACCGGTTATACAATACAAGCAGCTTGTTGGAGCATAAAATGTTTCTGGCTTTCTCAAAAGCAATTACTTGTTTCTTTTCCCATACCCAGTTCTCACCTTTACGCAATAACACATGTAGGGGCTCTAAGAGGGTGCTTAACCCCGGTAGGAAGTTACCAAAATAGTTGAGGAGTCACAGGAACGACTGCAGCTCCGTGACATTCTGTGGCCTGGGCGCGTTCCTGATAGCCTCTGTCTTGGCGTCTGTGGGCCGAATGCCGCCCGCCGCAATCTTTCTCCCCAAAAACTCCACTTCTGTTGCCATGAAGACGCATTTTGACCTCTTCAGGCGCAGCCCTACGCGATCCAGTCACTGGAGGACCTCCTCCAGGTTTTGTAGGTGCTCAACGGTGTCCCGACCCGTGACCAATATGTCATCCTGAAAAACCACCGTGCATGGTACCGACTTGAGTAGGCTCTCCATGTTTCTCTGGAAGATCGCTGCAGCCGACCAAATTCCAAATGGGCATCTGTTGTAGATGAACAGTCCCTTGTGCGTGTTGATGCAGGTGAGGCCCTTCGAAGACTCCTCCAGCTCCTTCGTCATGTAGGCCGAAGTCAGTTCGAGCTTGGTGAACATCTTGCCTCCTGCCAGCGTCGCAAATAGGTCGTCTGCCTTAGGTAGCGGGTATTGGTCCTGTCGCGAGAAACAATTAATAGTTATTTTATAATCGCCGCAAATCCTGACCGTGCCATCACTTTTGAGTACTGGAACAATCAGGCTGGCCCACTCGCTGAATTCCACTGGGGAGATGATGCCCTCACGTTGCAGTCTGTCCAGTTCGATTTTCACTCTCTCCCTCATCATGTGAGCTCCCGCTCGTGCCTCTGAGACCAAGTGGATCCGCATCTTCGCCCTGGAAAAGTTTCCAATGCCTGGCTCAAAAAGGGAAGGAAATTTGTTAAGAACCTGGGTGCATGAGGCCTCATCAACATGTGATAGCGCTCAGATATCATCCCAGTTCCAGCGGATTTTGCTCAGTCAGCTCCTTCCAAGCAGTGTGGGGCCATCGCCCGGGACAATCCAGAGTGGCAGTTCATGCACCGTGCCCTCGTAAGTGACCTTGATCATGGACAGTGATAAGCTCTTTGGTGTACGCTCTCAATTTCATGTGGATGGGGCTCAGGGCTGGTCTGAGTGCCTTGTTGCACCACAGTCTCTCAAACATCTTTTTACTCATGATGGATTGGCTAGCGCCAATACCCAGTTCCATGGCGATGGGTACGCCATTAAATTTTACATTTAGCATTATAGGTGGACATTTCATCAAAAATGTGTGCACCCCATGTACTTCAGCATCTGCCTCCTCTCTCTGAGGCACGAAATTGCTTTGATCCACCATGGACCGACCTTCCTCTGCCACATGGTGGTTAGCAGGTTTTGCCGAGCTTGCAGCTCGACTGCAAGCTCGTTGGAGGTGCCCGATTGTTCCACAGCTCTTGCAAACATACCCTTTGAAGCGGCATGAATAGGCTGAATGAAAGCCTCTACAATGCCAATAAGGTGTGAATTTCCTTGCATTTATCCTTTGTTGCGGACTCTGAGTCATCTGGGTAACCTGAGGCTTGCTGGCAGTTGCAGACTCGTGGTTTCTGCCCTGTACATTTCTGCTTGCAAACATAGTTCCAGTTAATTTATGAACATTGCTAGCACTTATGTGCTGAGAGATTTGTTTGGTGTTATCACTGGTGGACATAAACGCCTGTGCTATTGCAATGGCCTTACTGAGGGTCGGTGTCTCTACAGTCAAAAGTTTTCATAGGATGGTCTCGTGGCCAATGCCCAGTACAAAAAAGTCTTTGAGAATTTGCTCCAGGTAGCCATCAAACTCACATTGTCCTGCAAGTCGCCTTAGCTCGGCGACGTAGCTCGCCATTCCTGACCTTCAGATCGCTGGCACGTGTAGAACCGATACCTCGCCATCAGCACACTCTCCCTCAGGTTAAGATGCTCCCGAACCAGTGTACACAGCTCCTCATACAACTCATCTGTGGGTTTCACCGGAGCCAGAGGATTCTTCATGAGGCTGTATGTCAGTGCCCCGCAGACCGTGAAGAGGACCGCTCTCCTTTTTGCAGTGCTTCCTTCTCCGTCCAGTTTGTTGGCTACAAAGTACTGGTCTAGCCTTTCGACATAGGCTTCCCAGTCCTCACCCTCCGAGAACTTCTCCAGGATGCCCACAGTTTGCTGCATCTTTGCATTGGATTCGTATACTCGTCGCCAGTTATTGTGTTCCTAACACAGATGAGACTGCACACAGGGAGGTTAAAGTAACAGTGACCTCAGTCTTTAGTAAGACACTCCAGAGTGAGGAACAGGCCTTAGGGGTCGGCTTATATACTGTGCTCCCAAGGGATGCTGGGATCCCTTGGGACTTCAGAGGATGCACTCCCTGGTGGCGGAACATGAGAGTGCATGCTTTACAGATACATAACACTATGTTTCTATAGCGCTACCCACTGAACCACAGCTAACCTGCTTCATGTCGGAGTCTATGCAGTAAATAGTAAGCTAGACCTCGACCGAGGGCTTCACGATCAAGTCTCGTGTTATTTTCACTCAATGTTCGCTCACACTTGCAAGTTGGAGCAGGAGTTAACATAAGAACATAAGAAATAGGAACAGGAGTAGGCCATTTGGCCCCTCCAGTCTGCTCCGCCATTCAATAAGATCATGGCTGATTTGATCATGGACTCAGCTCCACTTCCCTGCCCACTCCCCATAACACTTATCCCCTTATCGCTCAAAAATCTGTCTAGCTCCGCCTTAAATATATTCAATGACCCAGCCTCCACAGCTCTCTGGGGCAGAGAATTGCACAGATTTACAACCCTCTGAGAGAAGAAATTTCTCCTCATCACAGTTTTAAATGGGCAGCCCCTTATTCTAAGACTATGTCAAGCCCCCTCATAATCTTATACGTTTCGATAAGATCACCTCTCATTCTTCTGAATTCCAATGAGTAGAGGCCCAAACTACTCAACCTTTCCTCATAAGTCAACCCCCTCACCCCCGGAATCAACCTAGTGAACCTTCTCTGAACTGCCTCCAAAGCAAGTATATCCTTTCGTAAATATGGAAACCAAAACTGCACGCAGTATTCCAGGTGTGGCCTCACCAATACCCTGTAAAACTGTAGCAAGATTTACCTGCTAACTAATCCACACCTTAACTAACATCAGTAAAACAGATTAACTGCTCATTTATCTCATTTATGTATGTGGTACCTTGCTGTGTGCAAGTTGGCAACTCTTTTAGTTTGTTATCGGCAAAAACCCATCTGGGTAACTAAAGTCCTTTCGGGAAGGCAATGTGCCGCCTTGACCCAGTCCGGCCTATAAGTGACTCCAGACCCACAGCAATGTGGTTGAGCTTAACTACCCTCTGAAATGGCCTTGCAAACCACTCAGTTGTACCAAACTGCTCGAAACAATAATAAGAATAAAGCCTCGGCACCGGCTTCGGAGAGGTCAAAATCCTGGAACTTCCTCCCTAACAGCAATGTGGGAGTACCTTCACCACACGGACTGCAGCGGTTCAAGGACAGCAACAACTTGTATTTAACATAGTGAAACATCCCAAGGAGCTTCACAGGAGCATTATGCAATAAAACTTTGACACCCAGCCGCATAAGTAGAAATTAGGGCAGGTGACCAAAAGCTTGGTCAAAGAGGTAGGTTTTAAGGAGCGTCTTGAAGGAGGAAAGAGAGGTAAAGAGGCGGAGAGATTTAGGCAGGGAGTTCCAGAGCTTAAGGACCTAGGCAACAGAAGGCTCGGCCACCAATGGTTGAGTGATTATAATCAGGGATGCTCAAGAAGGCAGAATTAGAGGAGCGCAGACATCGCGGGGGGTCGTGGGGCTGGAGGGGATTACAGAGATAGGGAAGGGGCGAGGTAATGGTGAGATTTAAAAACAACAATGAGAATTTTGAAATCGAAGGCGGCTCACCATCACTTTCGCGAGTGCAATTAGGGATGGGCAATAAATGCAGGCCTTGCCAGCGACCCCCATATCCCATGAACGAATAAACAATACAGTTTAACTTGTGCCCTGCTTGAAATCTCTTGCATTTAATTTTGTATCCATGAAAGAAGAGCAGAAAGAACTTGCATTTCTATAGCGCCTGTCACAACCGCAGGGCATCCCAAAGCACTTTATCGCCAATTAAGTACTTTTTGAAGTGTAGTGACTGTTGTAGTGTGTGGCGCCTTGTCCCAGACCCGTCAACTACTATAAACCGCCTGTGTCTAAACCCCCATCATTGATTATTCTAAACACTTCAGATTACCCCATTATCTACATTATTGTACCCCCAAAATCCTCCATTTTTCAAGTCTCATTGTAAGCAGCATTCTAGTGTACTCTGGAATTCCCTCCCTGAACCCCTCTGCCCCTCCACCGACGCTGCATAAAATCTAACTCCGGCCATCCCAATTTCTCTTTATGTCGCCCGTGGAAAACGTTGCTGGATAACGTTCCTGTGAAGCAGCTTGGGACGTTTTATTGCCTTAAAGGCGCTCCATAAATGAAAGTTGTTGTTCTTGTTGTAATGTAAACTGTAAGAATTCAGCTTTTCCAGCGGGAAGAGTTCTACACCTGGAATAGTGACCTTTTCTTTCTCTTTTATCGCTGCTGCCAGCCGCTGTGTGTTCTCAACATTGTCTCTTATTTCTATTTTCTGTCATTTCTCTCCCCCTTTTGCTTTATTCAGCTCCGTTCGATATTTGCCATTATCACCCGCTTCTGGTGAGGTATCAGCGCCCCAATTGCCAACCTCTCTTTCCCCTGACAGACTGCGTGCACTGGACCTGCTGACTATTATCTGGTCCCTTCTCCATTGTTAGGGCCCGAAGTGACGATTCTGTAAAATATGGACGATGTGTCTGCGCTGGATTGCGAAGCTCCACCACTAGAGGGCGGGCTGGTTTACTGATTTCATGTGGGCCATTGCCCGAATGTTCCAGCCCCTCATCCTTCGATAGGCAGTGGAGGAATTGAACCAATCTGGGTCACGGAAGGAGGAAACGATGGGACAGAACTGGGATTTTTCTTCACTTATGCTAATGACTTTAGGATATGAGCTGTAAGATGTTTGAATCGATGAATGTTAAAGAAAGAACTTGCATTTCTATAGCACCTTTCACAATCTCAAAGCGCTTTACAGCCAATGAAGTACTCTTGAAGTGTCGTCACCGTTGTAACGTAAGAAATGCAGCGGTCAATTTGCACACAGCAAGCTCCCACAAAAAGCCAAGAGATAAGTGACCTGTTTTTTTGATGTTGGTTAAGGAATAAATATTGACCAGGACATCGGGGAGAACTCCC
This sequence comes from Pristiophorus japonicus, assembly GCF_044704955.1. NCBI lineage: Eukaryota > Metazoa > Chordata > Chondrichthyes > Pristiophoridae > Pristiophorus > Pristiophorus japonicus. The sequence continues at coordinate 8,001,993 of NC_091983.1, forward strand.
CAGCACGCCTTTGAAATAATGTTGAGAGATCATTTTATATCCACCTGAGAAGGCAGACTGTGCCTCGGTTTAACGTCTCATCTGAAAACTGGTACCTCCAACAGTGCAGCACTCCCTCAATGCAGCATTGAAGTGTCAGCCTACAGTTTGTGCTCAAGTCTCTGAAGTGGGACTCAAGCCTTGCACCTTCTGACTCAGAGGCGGGGGTGTTGCCCACTGAGCCATGATTAACACCTGTAATCCTTGGCATTCCCACTCTTTGTAAACGGGTTTTATCCCATCGACTAGAAATGGGTGGAAAGATTCGTGGGGTGTGAATTTCTCCAGCTCATCATAGACCCGCCCCCCCCCCCTGCCCCCCCCCCCCCCCCCCACCACCAGCAAAAACTGATTAAACAGCATTATCGCCATTTCCCCAGGGTTTCCGCCAAAGTTGTAGTGAACAAGCAGGAGAATCCCACGGAAATTAACCCAAGCAGTTTTAACAGTATTTTCACACAATGCATGCTGGGATATCATCCACTGCGAGAAAACCACTGTGAAGGGAACAATAAAATGATAGGACAAAGGAGAGGAAGAATGATATCACATCAATTACAGCTAGCTCTTTCTTGTAGCCCAGGTGGAGGATGTAACGTGCTCCTTTTCACCGTATGTGTTTTTTTTGGTATGATACGATGTGTCAGGTATGTGGCTCACAACCAAAAATTTCACACTTTCTGTCCAATGTTAATGCTCTAATGAGGGATAGGGTATTAACTCACTGTGCCACACAGTGCCCTATTCACACCTCCAACGCAATTTGGGTCATCATTTCAGTCCTCTGACCAGCAGCTGGTGTAGAACTGTATCCAGTTGGTAGCACGGTGAATCCCACGGCAGCTGGTATCCCATTTAGTCCTCTTCACTGTTCTACCCTGCAGCGCTCACTATCAGTGTTACAGTCCCTCTCTCTTACTGACTCTGTCTGTTTCATTCCCCCTAATTCTCACTCTTTCCAATTTTTTTTATTCATTCCTGGGATGTGGGCATTACTGGCAAAATATTTATTGCCCATCCCTAATTGCCCTTGAGCAGGTGGTGGTGAGCTGCCTTCTTGAACCGCTGCAGTCCGTGTGGTGAAGGTACTCCCACAGTGCTGTCAGGGAGGGAGTTCCAGGTGATCCAAAACTCAGCTGCCCATGTCCTAACTCGCACCAAGTCCTGCTCACCCATCACCCCCGTGCTCACTGACCTACATTGGCTCCCGGTTGAGCAACGCTTCGATTTCAAAATTCTCATCCTTATTTTCAAAGCCCTCGATGGCTCGCCCCTCTCTATCTCTGTAATCTCCTCCAGCCCCACAACCCCCCCCGAGATATCTGCACTCCTCTAATTCTGACCTCTTGAGCATCCCTAATTATAATCGCTCAACCATTAATGGCCGTGTCTTCAGCTCCCTGGTCCTTAAGCTCTGGAACTCCCTCCCTAAGCCCCACTGCCTCTCTACCTCTCTTTCCTCCTTCAAGACGCTCCTTAAAACCTACCTCTTTGACCAAGCTTTTGGTCACCTGCGCTAATTTCTACTTATGTGGCTCGGTATCAAATTTTTTCATCTCATAATCCTGCTGTGAAGCGCCTTGGGATGTTTCACTACGTTAAAGGCGCTATATAAATACAAGTTGTTGTTGTTAATCTCATTAAAACATATAAGATTCCGAGGGGATTGGGAGGTTGTTTCCCCTGGCTGGAGAGTCTCGAACTCAGGGGCATAGTCTCAGGATAAGGGGTCGGCTAATTTACGGATGAAATGAGGAGGAATTTCTTCACTCGGAGGGTCGTGAATATTTGGAATTCTCTATCCCAAAGGGCTACGGATTGCGAGTCTTTGAGTATATTCAAGCTGAGATTTTTGGACTCGAGGGAATATGGAGATCGGGCGGGAAAGTGGAGTTGAGGTCGAAGATCAGCCACGATCTTACTGAATGGTGGAGTAGGCTCGAGAGGCTGTAGGGGCTACTCCTGCTCTTATTTCTGATGTTCTTATCACTGGGGGAAAAAACAGTTTCATTGCTGGTGTCCATCATGCTTTGGTCAAAACTGTCTGACCAGAAATAATCTGAGTAACTTTTAAAAGGACGATAGATTGTGAGAAAGGCCATGTGGAACAGGCAGAGATACTGTGCAAGGAGCAGCACAGGAAAGGGTGAGCTCTTTGAAACAATATATAGAACATTGAATCGGCCCTCTGGGAGTTTTCTGGTAAATACTCCCATCCTGTCCAAGGGGCCAATCTGGGAATGCAGGAATTGGGCCTTTGACTGAGGAGGGCGACTTATTCAATATGTGTTGTTTTGTGTGCTGATAAAATGTCTTGTGGTTACCCACTTTCCTTGTCTGTGGAGAACGTCAGGAATATCCTTAATTTTCGTGTTTACAGAGAAAGGACTATGTCCCGTGTTTGTGAGGCGAAATTGTGAGCGTATTAAACTTAAACCTTTCCACAGTAAGACTTTAGAAGCAGGCAGAAAGTCAGCTTCCTCTCAGCACAAGGTGGAACCGGTGCTGGTGCTGCTTCGAGTCAGTTCGACCTTTTGCCGATTTAATTGCTGTATTTTTCTCAAACCGGAACCCCCTCAATCATCCTCTCCTCGAAACGCTGACACATCCTGCCACCTGTTGGGAAAGAGCATAACTAAAGGCCATCAATATAAGATCGTCACCAAGAAATCCAATCGGGAATTCAGAAGAAACTTCTTTACACGGAGAGTGGTGAGAATGTGGAACTCGCTACCACAGGGAGTGGTTGAAGTGAATAGTATTGATGCATTTAAGGGGAGGCTAGACAAGCATATGAGGGAGAAGGGAACAGAGGGTTACGCTGGTAGATTTAGATGAGAAAAGACGGAAGGAGGCTCGAGTGGAGCATAAATGCCGGCATGGACTGGTTGGGCTGAATGGCCTGTTTCTGCACCGTATATCCTAGGTAATCCTATGCAATGCAATGACTCTTATGTGGGCGTCCATACCAGCTATATCTGAGAGTTAATCTGGGTTTTTTTTGGTGGTACTGGCTGAAGGAGTTATGTTAGCCAGGGAATTGGGAGGCCTCGCTGCTCTTTGAATAACAGGTTACACAGTCACATTCTGATATGGAATTTAAACCCACAATTATCTGACCCATAGCCAAGAGTGCGAGCAGCAGTCCCAAGCTGACTTGTACCTCCTCCTGTTTCCTCCCCTACCTGTTGTTGAAACCCTCTCCATTTATCAGTCACACTAGACCCCGACAGAATGGTGGCTGGGCATTTGTGGCCAAGTCTTCAAGGGCAGTCTCGGCTCTCTCCTCACCTTGATCAAATGGCTGCAAACAAAATTGGTACCAATGTGTGCCTCATGACAGTGTCCCAAGCCATGTCTCATCAAGGCTGGTTTAGCATTTCACCGCCAGTATTAAAGTATTTTCTTTGATTATTTAAAGACGTTACTGTAAAGGGTAAACTCTCTGATCTCGCGCTGCTCGAGGGGATGTGAAGCAACACTGTGGTGTTGATTCTCTGACCCATACTCCCGTCCAGCACAATACCCTGCTGGAAGCGCGAGTCAGTGAATTTATTCTTAATTGAACACCCATTATGTTGGCGGATGGTACAATTAGATTTTCATCTCATTCCTGACCAATATCCAGTGATTTCCGTTGGAAGGTGGCCATATGTGGATGTTGGGTGAGGAGCCTCCCCTCTGTATATCATTGACCATATGGTGGGCAGTCACTGCTTAGACTCGGTCATGAGGAAGGCACCCGATGTGCCTGTTTATTCATGTCCCAGTGAAAGTCGTTTTCTTGGAGCGAGAAAGGGAGGGAAGAGGGAACAATGACTGTAAATTAAGGAACGGTGTTTTCCGGACACCGTGCATTTTATTTAATTCCACCCTATAATTGTCAGTGGTGGCGGGGGGGGGGACAATCGGATTTGCACTGGTCACGATAGAAAAACTTGGGAATTCTGAGAACGGCAAAGTAGAGGAGGTTCTCAAAGGGTTAATGGTGAGTCATTCTAGTTGCACCTGTTTCTCAGCAGTTGGTAGAGAAGACAAAATCGGGCTGAGTGACATCTGTTGGCACAATTGCTTCCTCGACATAAGGTTGTTGTTCAAGACCACCACCGCCACTCCCCCACCCCCCCTTTCCCTCACCTCCGCAAATCTGCCTTTGGATTTGATCGACTCTTTGTCATGAGAACATTTCTGAACAAGTTTAGATAATAATTTATTACAGCGAATGTACAGCACAGAAACAGGTCATTAGGCCCAACAGGTCTGTGCTGGTGTTTATGCTCCACATGTACCCCCTCCCACCCCTCTTCATCTCACCCTATCAGCATAACCTTCTATTTCTCCCACATGTCTTTATCTGGCTTCCCCTTGAATGCATCGATGCTTTTCGTCCCAACTATACCTTGTGGCAGAGAGTTACATATTCTAAACATTCCATAGGTAAAGAAGTTTCTCCTGAACGCCTTATTGGATTTATTTAGTGACTATCTTATATTTATGGCCTGTAGTTCTGGTCTCGGCCACAAGTGGAAATATTTTCTCCGTGTCTATCTTATCAAACCCCTTCATTTTCTTAAATATCAGGTCACCCCTAGGTACTGGGAAAGATCACTAGGCTGGCTGGGTTTTCAACATTCATAAATCAAGTAAAAATAAGCTTGTGAAATTTAAAGGAGTTTAATGCACAGGCTAAGGTCAAACCAGTGCTTTGACACTCAGCACTCGCTCTGCCCACCTTACAATCCACAAATGAAGACTGACCACTCTGAGAGACGGCCTTATTTCCTGGTGTCTACAGACATGCAATACAATCTATAATTACATATCAACACAACTCCTGGTGAGAGCTGCATGGGAATGCTGACAAAACAAGCACATTTGATTACCGTCAAGAAAGAGTTGTTTATCCAATATTACACTTCCATTCCCTTCCTGCTCCCTCCCTGTTGCTAGGTTGCTAGCTTCCACAGCATAGACAGTCGGGGCTATACACTGAGCCAGATCCAATCTACACTGATTGGCCAATATCAGGGCTGCTTTCCTGGAACAGGATTAGTCTGGTACATTTTTTTCTTAGTTAACATGCAGATACAGTTAGCAATTAAGAAAGCAAATAGCATGTTGGCCTTTATTACAAGTGGATTTGAGTATAAGAGTAAAGGCATCTTACTGCAATTATATAAGGCCCTGGTGAGACCACACCTGGAGTATTGTGCACAGTTTTGGTCTCCTTACCTAAGGAAGGATATATCTTCCATAGAGGGATTGCAACGAAGGTTCACCAGACTGATTCCTGGGATGAGGGGTTTATCCTATGAGGAGAGATTGAGTAGACTAGGCTTCTATTCTCGAGAGTTCAGAAGAATGATACATACAAACATTGAAACATACAAAATTCTTACAGGGATTGACAGGGTAGATGCAGGGAGGATGTTTCCCCGAGTCTAGAACCAGGGGTCACAGTCTCGGAATAAGGAGTCGGCCATTTAGGACTGAGATGAGGAGAAACTTCTTCACTCAGAGGGTGGTAAATCTCTGGAATTCTCTGCCCCAGAGGGCTGCGGATGCTCAGTCGTTGAATATATTCAAGACAGAGATCGATAGATTTTTGAATATTAAGGGAATCAAGGGATATGGGGATAATACAGGAAAGTGGAGTTGAGGTAGAAGATCAGCCATGATCTTATTGAATGGCGGAGCAGGCACGAGGGGTCGTATGGCCTACTCCTGCTCCTATTTCTTATGTTCTTATGTTCGTCTCCCAGAGATGAAGCGTTTGACTATTGCAAATCTACCAACCCACAGCCTGGTTACACCACGCCATCGACAGTCAGCCAGTTCAAGTGTGACTGGGAATGGGTTCCAAAAGCACTCCCCTGCTGTTTCAATTGGGAGGTGACCAATAACAGGATCCAAAGCAATGCGGGAGTAGTTTAGTAAAGATGAGAAACACTTGATACAAAGAGAGATAGGTAAATAATCAGCTTTCCTCGTTCATGTTCCTGTGTTTGTACTGGGTACAGAGTATAGCTTGCGGCCAGCGATAACTCTGATTCCCCAGCTAGCGTCAACACCACACCAAGAAATATGGCTAAAGTTCAGAGCTTCAGAATGCAAATCTTTAATAAATGTAGTGTGAACTGCAAACAGACCAAAGACATATACTAGAAATTTTATAGTACAACAAAGGAAAAATCGAAAAAAGCAGCAATAAAGAGAAATTACTTATCTCTTACTGTACATCAGACATAAAATAAAATCCTTAGAATGATTGGCTAAGGAGAAATTATTTACATAACTGTGTTTTTGGAGGGGTCACATAAACTGAGGTATAATTTCTCACGAACAATAAGTTAAAGATTTTCATAACAAAATGGAGAGCTGACTGCATGTGGCTTGCTAGCTTCACTGACTCTCTGCCTCGGTCTCTAATCGGAAAACGCCACCCAGTGGCGGGAAACGGTAAGACACAATACAGTGTCTCCAAGCTGTCAAGAAGCATCTCAGCCCATCACACTCCCCATCTAAAAATAACAAGCATTGAATTTTTACTAGTTAGCCGAACTATTATCGTTAGAAATTAGCTCCCACTAATTCGTGGGAACTGCTTTGAGACGGTCGACGTCGGTATGAGTACGAGATCGGTCTCGGGTAGCTGCGACGCGTGGCTCTGCTGCAGACCGTGACATCCGCCTTGCGTACTCTTCCGTCATTGGTCTGGAATCGATCTGCTAGACATTGGGCCTGTCGCCGATGTTGTCGTCCATACAGATCTGGCTGCATGAAGTTGCCGGCTGGTGCCCGGAGGGGCTGAGTTTTCAGATCCAAGAGCATGGCGGGAGTGAGTTCCTGGAGTTCATTGTTAGGCAGGGTCGTCTGGTCGTTGTTGAGGGGTAGAGGGAACTCCAAGTTTCCTTCCGAGTTGGGGTGAGCACCTTCTGTCACGATCTTGACGAAGTGTTGGTTTTGGATGGACATGGCCTTCAGGTTATCTGATTGTGGCTGAAGAAGGAATGGACTTTCTCATTTGCACCACTCACGCAAATCTGTCCGGAGACTGTCCAGCCTAGGTTGGTACGTTGTGCCCACGGTGTTCCTCTTGGCCCGTTGTGAGACTCCCTGACCTTGAGGGGCTCAGGGCAGTTTCTTCCAATGAGGAGGATGATGTTTGCATCTTCTCTCGGCTCGGGTATCTTTGTCGTCGCTGACCTGAGGTGGAGGAACTTCTCGCAGAAATGATGGAAACATAGAAACAGAAATTAGGTGCAGGAGTAGGCCATTCAGCCCTGCCAGCCTGCACCACCATTCAATAAGATCATGGCTGATCATTCAACCTCAGTACCCTTTTTCTGCTTTCTCTCCATACCCCTTGATCCCTTTGGCCGTAAGGGCCATATCTAACTCCCTCTTGAATATATCTAACGAACTGGCCTCAACAACTTTCTGCAGCAGAGAATGCCACAGGTTAACCACTCTTTGAGTGAAGAAGTTTCTCCTCATCTCGGTCCTAAATGGCTTACCACTTATTCTTAGACTGTGACCCCTGGTTTTGGAACTCCCCAGCAATGGGAACATTCTTCCTGCCTCTAACCTGTCCAATCCTGTCAGAACTTTATATGTTTCTATGAGATCCCCTCTCATTCTTCTAAACTCCAGTGGATACAAACCCAGTTGATCCAGTCTCTCCTCATATGTCAGTGCTGCCATCCCAGGAATCAATCTGTTGAACCTTCACTGTACTCCCTCAATAGCAAGAACGTCCTTCCTCAGATTAGGAGACCAAAACTGAACACAATATTCCAGGTGTGGCCTCACCAAGGCTCTGTACAACTGCAGTAAGACCTCCCTGCTCCTATACTCAAATCCTCTAGCTATGAAGGCCAACATGCCATTTGCCTTCTTCACCGCCTGCTGTACCTGCATGCCAAACTTCAATGACTGATGTACCATGACACCCAGGTCTCGTTGCACCTCCCATTTTCCTAATCTGTCACCATTCAGATAATATTCTGTCTTCCTGTTTTTGCCACCAAAGTGGATAACCTCACATTTATCCACATTATACTGCATCTGCCATGCATTTGCCCACTCACCTAACCTATCCAAGTCACCCTGCAGCCTCTGAGCATCCTCCTCACAGCTCACACCGCCACCCAGCTTAGTGTCATCTGCAAATTTGGAGATATTACATTCAATTCCTTCACCTAAATCGTTGATATATATTGTAAAGAGCTGGGGTCCCAGCACTGAACCCTGCAGCACCCCACTGGTCACTGCCTGCCATTCTGAAAAGGACCCATTTATTCTGACTCTCTGCTTCCTGTCTGCCAATCAATTCTCTATCCACATCAGTACACTACCCCCAATACCTTGAGTTTTAATTTTGCACACTAATCTCTTGTGTGGTACCTTGTCAAAAGCATTTTGAAAGTCCAAATACACCACACCCACTGGTTCTCCCTTGTCCACTCTACTAGTTACATCCTCAAAGAATTCTAGGAGATTTGTCAAGCATGATTTCCCTTTCATAAATCCATGCTGACTAGGATCGATCAGGATGCGGGATCTGTTTCTGTCTCCGGGGATGTGGGCATTCTCGATGATAGTAAACAGCTGTTCTGTTTTCCCATCTGCTGCTTCTACAATCAGACCGCTTGCTCATCTCCCTCCTGCCGTAATTCTGTCTCCACCATAGGTGGAAAGCTCATATGGGAAAACTGGACCTGGCAGGTGTAAAGCATCGAAGATTTCAAGGTCTCCAAAATAGGCATTAGATTGGTCATCCAGCACCGCGTAGCCAAGGATACGTTTTGAAAGACGATCCCTGTGGTAGATTTCAAAAGAACATAAGAAACAGGAGCAGGAGTAGACCATATGGCCACTCGAGCCTGCTCCGCCATTTAATACGATCTTGACTGATCCGATCATGGACTCAGCTCCACTTCCCTGCCCGCTCCCCAAAACCCCTTATTCCCTTATCGGTTAAGAAACTGTCTATTTCTGTCTTAAATATATTCAATGTCCCAGCTTGCACAGCTCTTTGAGGCAGCGAATTCCACAGATCCACAACCCTCTGAGAGAAGAAATTTCTCCTCATCTCAATTTTAAATGGGTGGCCCCTTATTCTAAGATTATGCCACCTATTTCTAGTCTCCCCCATCAGTGGAAACATTCTCTCTGCATCCACCTTGTCAAGCCCCCTCATAATCTTATACATTTCGATAAGATCACCTCTCATTCTTCTGAATTCCAATGAGTAGAGGCCCAACCTACTCAACCTTTCCTCATAAGTCAACCCCCTCATCTCTGTGAACCTTCTCTGAACTGCCTCCAAAGCAAGTATATTCATTCTTAAATACGGAAACCAAAACTACACGCAGTATTCCAGGTGTGGCCTCACCAATACCTTGTACAGCTGTAACAAGACTGCCTTGCTTTTATACTCCATCCCCTTTGCAATAAAGACCAAGATACCATTGGCCTTCCTGATCACTTGCTGTACCTGCATACTATCCTTTTGTGTTTCATGCACAAGTACCCCCAGGTCCTGCTGTACTGCAGCATTTTGCAATCTTTCTCCATTTAAATAATAATAATAACGATCTTAGAACACGATCATGCGGAAGGGAAAGCCAGGTATTTGGTGCACTTTGCGTTGGCCTCTATTGGCTTTGCGTTGTGGGTCTCCCCTCTATTCTGTCTCGCCATCACGTGCATGAAGGAGGCATGCTCTGTGCCTTGGCATTCTTTGCAATGTACCATCGTCTGGCAGTCTTGCATTCTGTGGTGGTCACCATACCTGAAACACAGGCCGCTGGCTCTGCAGAATTCTCTTTGTTCTTGAATGGGCTTTCGGCTGAAGGCGATGCAATCCGGCAGATGGTGTCCTCACCCGTCATGGTAGAGGCATTTCTCTGAGGCTTGCAGTGTGGGCGCTGACTTCGCAGGTGCAGATGTTGCCAAGACACAAAGGGAAGAGCTAGGGCTTCTGTTTATTCCTGTCCTCTCCGAGGTTGGCTGATGGGCCTGGCTTAATGAGTAAAGGTCGCAGTCTGGCTTTGTCTTTCAGGAATTTAGCCAGCATGATGAAAGGAGGGTAGCTATCGTTATCAGTCTTATACTCTGATAAACGCCTCCTCCATGTGTTGTGCATGTCGGTAGGAAGTTTGTCAAAAATTGGGTGAAGATAGTGGGAGTAATTAAGCACCCTCAAGTCAGGCAGGTCCAGGCACAAATTGGCAAGTCCTTGAACCTCGGAAACCGGTCAAGTGTTTGAAGAACGGATTTGTGATTCTTGTCTTGTTGACGTATCTCTCTTCGAGTTCCTTCCACACTTCTGGGTAGGCCGCTTCAGGTTCAGTAACGTACCGGAACCTGTGCCAGAACCTGTCTACCAGTACCTTGACCTTCCTCTTTGTAAACTTGATAAGAAAGGTAAGCTTCTGCGTGGCTGGGGTGCGGGCCTGGTCTACCATGGTTTCGAATGCGTAGCTCCATGGCTGAAACATGATCGGGTCCCCATCTTAGACATCTGGCCGGTGTGCAGGCTGGCACTGATGAGCGAGAGTGTTGGAAACTTCTCTTGTCAGGTTAAGGAATGGATCCTTACTGTTGGTTGCTATCTCGGGAGGAGAAGAGCTTGAGTCGTTCGGTGCCATGCCAATGGGTGATGGGACAGCTGTTTGTTCCGTTACGGATGGCCTAAAGTTCAGGGCTGCTGCCCAAAGCCAGTTTACCGGGACAAACATAAGAACATAAGAAATAGGAGCAGGAGTAGGCCATTTGGCCCCTCGAGCCTGCTCCGCCATTCAATAAGATCATGGCTGTTCTGATCATGGACTCAGCTCCACTTCTCTGCCCACTCCCCATAATCCTTTATTCCCTTATCGTTCAAAAATCTGTCTATCTCCACCTTAAATATATTCAATGTCCCAGCCTCCACAGCTCTCTGGGGCAAAGAATTCCATAATTTACAACACTCTGAGAGAAGAAATTCTTCCTCATCTCAGTTTTAAATGGGCGGCCCCTTATTCTGAGACTATGTCCCCCAGTTTTAGTTTCCCCTATGAATGGAAACATCCTCTCTGCATCCACCTTGTTGAGCCCCCTCATTATCTTATAAGTTTCAATAAGATCACCTCTTATTCTTCTGAACTCCAATGTGTATAGGCCCAAATCAACCTATTCTCATAAGTCAACCCCCTCATCCACGGAAATGTATTTAATTAACTAAATTTAAATTCCTCAGCCATGGTAGGATTTGAACTTGTGTCTCCAGATCAATGGATTAATAGCCCAGTAACATTACCACTGTTCCCTAACTGACGTGTCCACGAGGTCTCGGAATTGCAAGGCATGGTCATTTGAGGTCTGTTCTGGTGAGGTTCGGGGCCAAAACGTCTGTCCCTCTTGCTCGGCTTGCAGTATCACATCTCATCATCATAGGCAGTCCCTCGAAGCGAGGATGACTTGCTTCCACGCCGAAAAGGGATGGGTTCACAGGTGTTTCCATGGAGGACCTAATATTCCAGATCCCGAACTACATCCTGAAGGGTGGAAGATGCCTGTGCGTGGATTTTTTTAACTTGTGGTGGCCGTTGCACACCAGCCACCACACGGGGCTTGACAGAGCTAGGTCTTGGTCCAGTGGCAAGGGTTATCCAAGACGACTGGAGACTTGCTCTGCTGCACGGACCTAGTGCACACACATATCGCACAGTGTGGGCTGGGCCCGTGCTGCCCCTGGGCCCTCGCCTCTTCTGAGCCCCAAACACTCACGCCTCTCCTGGGCCCCGGTCACTTCCCTCTACAGACTCTTGCCGCTCCTACGCCCCGCGCCCGCACTGCAATCAGCGACCTGGCTTTGCAGCCGTTGTCCTCCTGCAGCAACACGCGCTGCTCCCTGCAGTGGCCCCGGCCTGCTGATGGTCTTGCAGGCCGGGACAGCGCCGATTGCTGGGCCGGGCCGCTGCACGTTGCTCCTAACCGTACTCTCTCTACGGCAGCGGTTTGTCTAGCACGAAGTATCCGGAGGTCTGCCTCAGCCGTAGTTCGTTTTGCTGGTTGTTCGGCTTCCACTTTTGCCCTGCCATGGCTTCTGCAGCTGCCTGTTGAACTGTCAACTCAGCTGTTAGTTTCGCTATGACCTCCTCGACGGCTGCGATCTCGGCGGCAGCAGCAGCGTCGGCTCGAACTTTGACCCAGGCACTCAGAACTGAGGACGATGATCTTGAGCTCCTTGTCCAGTGTCCTGACCATCTGCTGAAGCTTGAACGTGATTCTAGGGCCAAGCTCATGTGGGCGATGGTGTTGTTCTTGAGGTTGCAATTTTTCTAGAAAGACTGATTTAGTTTGTTGGGCATCTTCCTTGAATGTTCCTGTTTTATCTTGAGCCCAGACCATAGCTCAGTGTACATCCGGAGAGCAGAGCGAGCTTCAGTCAGATCTATTAGAAGATTGGTTTCGTCATCTGGGGCACCTTGCCGTTTTTTGAGAGTTGGTTTGGTTTTCCCCCAGTGTCGATGTAATTTTTTTTCCCTGTATATACATCATCATTGAGGGCTTTCAACGTGGGATGTCTCTCTCTCTCTCTCTCTGTGGTCGACTCGAAAGGCCTTTAGCACTGGGAGAGATCTCCTCGAGCTCTGGGAGTTCAGTTTCATCGTGAAGGGGGTCCAATGTGGTGTCAGGATCACCTGACATGATGATCATTCTGTGTAGTGACCACTGGGCAATTATTCTGGGTAATTCTTAAGTCGGTCCTTCACAGTCATTTCACTGTACTGGGTTCTGTCAGAGTATAGCTTGTGGCAAGCGATAACTCTGATTCCCCAGTTAGTGTCAACACCACACCAAGAAATATGGCTAAAGATCAGAGCTTCAGAATCCAAATCTTTTAATAACTGTAGTGTGAACTGCAAACAGAAACAAAGACAGACTCTAGAAATCTTATAGTACAACCAAGGAACAATCGAATAAAGCAGCAATAAAGAGAAATTACTTATCTCTTACTGTACATCAGAGATAAAATACAATAATTCCAGAATGATTGGAAAAAGAGAAATTACTTACATAACTGTGGTTCTGGAGGGTCCCATAAACCAAGGTCTAATTTCTAACGAACAATAAGTTGAAGATTTTGATAACAAAATGGAGAGCTGACTCCATGTGGCTTGACAAATCTTTTAGAATTTTTTGAGGATGTAACTAGTAAAGTAGACAAGGGAGAACCAGTGAATGTGGTGTATTTGGACTTTCAAAAGGCTTTTGACAAGGTCCCACACAGGAGATTGGTGTGCAAAATTAAAGCACATGGTATTGGGGGTAATGTATTGACATGTTGGCAGACAGGATGCAAAGAGTAGGAACAAACGGGTCCTTTTCAGAATGGCAAGCAGTGCCTAGTGGGGTGCCGTAGGGCTCAGTGCTGGGACCCCAGCTATTTACAACATACATCAATGATTTAGATGAAGGAATTGAATGCAATATCTCCAAGTTTGCAGATGACACTAAGCTGGGTGGCAGTGTGAGCTGTGAGGAGGATGCTAAGAGGCTGCAGGATGACTGGGACAGGTTAGGTGAGTGGGCAAATGCATGGCAGATGCAGTATAATGTAGATAAATGTGAGGTTATCCACTTTGGTGGTAAAAACAGGAAGGCAGAATATTATCTGAATGGTGACAGATTAGGAAAAGGGGAGGTGCAACGAGACCTGTGTGTCATGGTACATCAGTCATTGAAGGTTGGCATGCAGGTACAGCAGGCAGTTAAGAAAGCAAATGGCATGTTGGCCTTCATAGCGAGGGGATTTGAGTACAGGGACAGGGAGGTGTTACTACAGTTGTACAGGGCCTTGGTGAGGCCACACCTGGAGTATTGTGTACAGTTTTAGTCTCCTAACTTGAGGAAGGACGTTCTTGTTATTGAGGGAGTGCAGCGAAGGTTCACCAGACTGATTCCCGGGATGGCGGGACTGACATATCAAGAAAGACTGGATCAACTGGGCTTGTATTCACTGGAGTTCAGACGAATGAGAGGGGATCTCATAGAAACGTTTAAAATTATGACGGGTTAGAAAGGGTAAACATAGAAACATAGAAACATAGAAACATAGAAAATAGGTGCAGGAGTAGGCCATTCGGCCCTTCTAGCCTGCACCGCCATTCAATGAGTTCATGGCTGAACATTCAACTTCAGTACCCCATTCCTGCTTTCTCGCCATACCCCTTGATCCCCCGAGTAGTAAGGACCTCATCTAACTCCTTTTTGAATATATTTAGTGAATTGGCCTCAACAACTTTCTGTGGTAGAGAATTCCACAGGTTCACCACTCTCTGGGTGAAGAAGTTCCTCCGCATCTCGGTCCTAAATGGCTTACCCCTTATCCTTAGACTGTGACCTCTGGTTCTGGACTTCCCCAACATTGGGAACATTCTTCCTGCATCTAACCTGTCTAACCCCGTCAGAATTTTAAATGTTTCTATGAGGTCCCCTCTCATTCTTCTGAACTCCAGTGAATACAAGCCCAGTTGATCCAGTCTTTCTTGATAGGTCAGTCCCGCCATCCCGGGAATCAGTCTGGTGAACCTTCGCTGCACTCCCTCAATAGCAAGAATGTCCTTCCTCAGGTTAGGAGACCAAAACTGTACACAATACTCCAGGTGTGGCCTCACCAATGCCCTGTACAACTGTAGCAACACCTCCCTGCCCCTGTACTCAAATCCCCTCGCTATGAAGGCCAACATGCCATTTGCTTTCTTAACCGCCTGCTGCACCTGCATGCCAACCTTCAATGACTGATGTACCATGACACCCAGGTCTCTTTGCACCTCCCCTTTTCCTAATCTGTCACCATTCAGATAATAGTCAGTCTCTCTGTTTTTACCACCAAAGTGGATAACCTCACATTTATCCACATTATACTTCATCTGCCATACATTTGCCCACTCACCTAACCTATCCAAGTCACTCTGCAGCCTCACAGCATCCTCCTCGCAGCTCACACTGCCACCCAGATGCAGGAAGAATGTTCTCAATGTTGCGGAAGTCTAGAACCAGGGGTCACAGCCTAAGGATAAGGGGTAAGCCATTTAGGACTGAGATGAGAAGAAACTTCTTCACCCAGAGTGTGGTGAACCTGTGAAATTCTCCATCACAGAAAGTTGTTGAGGCCAATTCACTAAATATATTCAAGAAGGAGTTAGATGTAGTCCTTACTACTAGGGGGATCAAGGGGTATGGCGAGAAAGCAGGAATGGGGTACTGCAGTTGCATGTCCAGCCATGAACTCATTGAATGGTGGTGCAGGTTCGAAGGGCCGAATGGCCTACTTCTGCACCTATTTTCTATGTTTCTATGCCTCTGTCTCTAATTGGAAAATGCCACCCGGTGGCGGGAAATGGATACGGTGTGTCCAAGCTGTCAAGAAGCATCTCAGTCCATCACAGTGTTGTATTTCCATATTGAGAAAGCTGGTGTCATATTATTTGTTGGCATGTGCTACCGCTCTGTGTTGAGAAAGTTGTTCCATTACCTGATTGTGACTCCATCTTAAGATAGTTGGTATGTAACGCCTTTCATGACCTCAGGACATCCCGAAACACTTCACAGCCAATGAAGTAATTTGGAAGGTTGGTCGCTGTTGTAACATAGGTAAACACGGCAGTCAATTTGCACACAGCAAGGCCTCACAAAATGCAATAAATGACCAATTAACCTATTTTAGTAATATCGATTTGAGGGATAAATATTGGCTGGGTCACCGGGGATACCCCTCCTGCTCTTCTTCAAATAGCGTCATGGGATCTTTTACATCCACCTGCAAGGGCAGACGGGGCCTCGGTTTAGCATCTCATCCAAAAGATGGAACCATCTGATAGTGACAGTGCCCTCTTGGTATTGACGTCTCATGAAAATTTTGAAATTCCAGTCCTGAAGAGGGGCTTGAACGCGTAACCTTGAGTCAGGATGTTTATATGGCATAATGTGATGGAGAAACGTTTCTTTTCATGGTTACTAATTAATATGTCCTTACTATACAGTATAAATGCACACGAGGCCCATACTTGAGAGATGGTCACTCTGTGACCAGTAATCTTTATTAGCCAGCACTGAAGTGATGAAGGTGGGTGGAGCTTCCCCTTTTATATCTGAAAGTCCAGGTTAGGAGTGCCTCCCACAAGTTCACCACCTCGTGGTCAATGTTCTCACAGTGTACAACTTAGGTCAGTTTATACATGGGTTACAATGACAGTTAAATACATGACATCACCTCCCCCCACCCCCCACCCCCAAAGTCTTATTGGGATCACAGGTTAAGTCTCTCTGGTGGTTTACGCTCCCTTGTAGAGCGCCTGAGTTGGGGCTCCGGTTGTTGGGCGCTGGCCTGAGTGTCTGCTGTTTGCGGTGCCTCAGGCCTGTCCGGACTGCCCACAGTGACTGGGCTCTCCTCCGCTTGGTTCCTGTGTTCGGTCACCTGTGGAGGAGTGAACTCTACATCGTGTTCTTCCTCTGCTTCTTCTATGGGGTTGCTGAACCTCCTTTTTGTTTGATCCACGTGTTTGCGGCAGATTTGTCCATTGGTAAGTTTAACTACCAGAATCCTATTCCCCTTTTTGGCAATCACAGTGCCTGCGAGCCATTTAGGCCCTGCAGCGTAGTTGAGGACAAAAACAGGGTCATTGACATCAATACATCGCGCCCTCGCATTCCCATCATGGTAGTCACATTGTGACTGGCGCCTGCTCTCAACAATTTCTTTCATGGTGGGGTGTATAAGGGATAACCTGGTTTTGAGTGTCCTTTTCATTAGCAGCTCTGCGGGTGAGACCCCTGTGAGCGAATGTGGTCGGGATCTATTGGCCAACAGGAGGCGTGATAAGCGACTTTGTAGGGAATGAGTATCAAACAGTTCAACAAGTTGTGGGCGTCCAAGGCCAGGAGGCCAAAATTATTGCCAATTGATGCACAGCTACAGACATATACAAAGGAGATAATGCCGGTGCTAGGCAGCGCCACGGTAGTCGTGACCCACAAAGATTCGGAGAACAGGTTGCCACTCTGGATTGTCCCGGGGGACAGTCCCGCACTGCTGGGGAGGAGTTGGCTGGCTGTCATGAACTGGAAATCGGGCGATGTCAATGCAATTTCTTCTGTGGAGCGAATATCATGCTCACAGGTCCTGGACAAATTTGACTCACTATTTCAACCCGGCATTGGCACTTTCATGGGGACCAAGGTAGTGATTCACATAAACCCGGACACCAGGCCAGTACACCACAAGGCCAGAGTGGTGCCATACGTGATGCGGGAAAAGATAGAAGGCGAATTGGACCACCTGCTGACGGAAGGCATCATCTCGCCAGTCGAATTCAGTAACTGGGCGAGCCCGATTGTGTCGGTGCTCAAGGCGGATGGGTCGGTCAGGATATGTGGTGATTACAAGGTCACCATCAATCGGGTGTCACTCCAAGACCAGTACCCGCTACCGAGAGCGGAGGACCTCTTTGCAACGCTATCCGGTGACAAACTTTTTTCAAAATTGGACCTGACCTCAGCTTACATGACCCAGGAGCTGGCGAATGAGTCGAAGAAGCTGACCACCATCACGACACACAAGGGGTTGTTTGAGTACAACAGATGTCCATTTGGGATTCGCTCAGCCATCGCGATCTTTCAACGAAATATGGAAAGCCTTCTCAAGTCGATTCCAAAGACGATGGTTTTTCAAGACGACATCCTCATCACGGGTTGTGATACTGAAGAACACCTCCACAATCTGGAGGAGGTGCTACGCAGACTGGACCGGGTAGGTCTGCGACTGAAAAAGGCGAAGTGTGTCTTCCTAGCTCCAGAGGTAGAATTCCTGGGGATGAGGGTAGCAGCAGATGGGATCAGACCTACTGCGTCCAAAACAGAAGCGATCCAGAGAGCACCCAGACCCCGTAACATGACGGAGCTGCATTCTTCCTGGGGCTCCTGAACTATTTTGGCAACTTTCTTCCCAAATTGAGCACGCTGTTAGAGCCGCTACATGTGCTCCTATGCAAAGGTCGCGAATGGGTCTGGGGGGACAGCCAGGAAAGGGCTTTTGATAGAGCACGCAATTTGTTATGCTCCAACAATCTGTTAACGCTATATGACCCATGTAAGAAAATTGTGTTAATGTGCGATGCGTTGTCCTATGGTGTCGGGTGTGTGTTGCAGCATGTTATTGCCAAGGGTCAGTTACAGCCGATAGCTTATGCCGCCAGAAGTCTGTCCCAGGCAGAAAGGGGCTACAGGATGGTAGAAAAGGAAGTGCTTGCATGTGTATATGCTGTAAAAAAAATGCACAAGTACCTGTTTGGCAGGAAATTTGAGCTGGAGACAGATCACAAACCCCTAACATTCCTTTTGGCTGACAACAAAGCCATAAATGCAAATGCATCGGCCCGCATACAGAGGTGGCCACTCACGTTATGACTATACAATTCGGCACAGACCGGGCACTGAAAACTGCGCCGATGCACTCAGCAGGCTCCCACTAGCCACCACCGAGGGGGCAACCGAGCATGCTGCTGAGATGGTCATAGCTGTTGAAGCTTTCGAAAGCGAAGGCTCACCAGTGACAGCCCGTCAGATTAAAGTATGGACAAAAGAGACCCACTACTGTCTTTAGTCAAGAAATGTGTCCTGAATGGGGACTGGGCAGCCACGTACGGGGCATGCCCTGAAGAATTCAAACCATTTCACAAGTGCAAGGATGAACTCTTGATTCAGGCTGATTACCTACTATGGGGAAACAGAGTAGTCATGCCCCAGATGGGCAGAGAGATGTTCATCAGAGAACTCCACAATGAGCACCCGGGCATTGTCATGATGAAGGCAATTGCCAGGTCACACGTTTGGTGGCCAGGGATAGATGCAGACCTGGAACTTTGTGTTCACAGGTGCAACACGTGTGCTCAGCTGGGCAATGCACCCAGGGAAGCCCCCCTTAGTCCCTGCTCCTGTCCCGCCAAGCCATGGTCTACCGGACGTCTTGGTCAGTGACAATGGTCCGTGCTTTACAAGCATTGAATTCCAGGACTTCATGGCAGGAAATGGTATCAACCATGTCAGAACGGCACCGTTCAAGCCGGCCTCAAATAGCCAGGCAGAGCGAGCAGCGCAGATAATCAAACAGGGATGCTATTGAGGAGCACTTTCATCATTATCGGTGGTGTCCTCGTGTATGAACTGTATATGTGCTCCACATGAACTCGCTGAACTTCAGCTTCCAGCGATTTCCCCCAGTGTCCATTTGGCCTCGTAGGGCTTACATCATCCCCGTCCTCCTCGTACATCAACCTGGCTGCAGGCTTCCTGCACATACGTGCCAAGTGACCGCTGACATTGCAGTTTCTGCAGGTATATTGCTGATACCTGCAAGCTCTGGCTGTGTGTTTGCCTCCACACTTCCAACATGAGCCGTTGTTGGAAACAAAACGTCCATTACCAGTCGATCATCTCTGACTGTCTCTGTAACTGTCCTTAAGCGCACCATTGACAGAATTTTGATGGCCCCATTACTGGCCGCATTGTTCCTTGCGATGGCTTGAATCACCATTCAGCTAGCCATTGACTCTGTTGAATTCCTACTTTGGGTTCGACTACATGCTCGGGCATGTCCGATTGCCCCTGTCTGCCTGGAGAACTGTGTGCCGCATTTGCTGCATTTAAAGCAAGATTTTTGTCAAACATTATTCTGGTCTCTTCCTCCCCTGAGATAAATGTCTGGGCATCAAAGCCGCCGTTTCCAGGGTGAAGCCTTTGGTCTCAATCAATTTCCTGAAAACCCCAGCGGCCCAATGCCCTCAATAAAAAAGCCTCACAGCATCTCCGCTCTGCATGCATCTGGGAACTTACATAGGCTCGCCAGTCGCCAGAGGTCTGCCACGAAGTCTGGAACGCTTTGCCCTTCTCGCTGCCGGTGCGTGCAAAACCGGTGTCTCGCCATGTGCATGCTGCTCGCCGGTTTAAAGTGTTCCCCGATCAACTTACTGAGCTCTTCAAAAGTCTTGTCTACCGGCTTCTCTGGAGCTAGAAGGTCCTTCATCAGGGAGTACGTCCTGGATCCACAAACCGTCAGGAGATGAGCCCTGCATTTGTCGGCCAAATCCTGTCCCAGCCATTCCTTAGTGACAAAACTTTGCTGTAGTCTCTCAATAAAATCGTCCCAATCATCACCAACACAGTACCTCTCTTCTGTGCTGCTAGTGGCCATGCTCGCGTGGTTTGAATCCCAGTTTCTCGTCGCCAATAATATGTCCTTATTTTACAGCATAAATGCACACGAGGCCCATACTTGAGAGAAGGTCACTCTGTGACCAGTTACCTTTATTACCAAGACCTGAAGTGATGAAGGTGGGTGGAGCTTCCCCTTTTATACCTGAAAGTCCAGGTTAGGAGCATCTCCCACAAGTTCACCACCTAATGGTCAGTGTTCTCACGGTGTACAACTTAGGTCAGTTTATACATGGGTTACAATGGCAGTTAAATACATGACACTAATGGGTAGGGTCAGTAAGATAATATGCATGAAGCAAACTGCATACCATCTACGGGCAGCCACCACCAGAAGTCTGAGTGTTGTGGAATGACATCACACAGTGTGGCATCATTCCCACCTCCGCCAAGCCAGAGTTCTCTCTCTCTGTTGAAACTTGCTCTTCAGAGTCAAATGAAGTGGAAGAGTCGATCAAGACTGGGATTTCATGCCCACCTGCCGACAGTCTACTGCGGCGTTTGTATTGCAGTGCTGCCTCGAAAGGTAACGCTGTCTTTCAGAGGCAGCAATATAATATAATCAAGCACCTCCCAAAGGTGGATTTCCAGCGAGCCTAGGGAAGCAAATCCCTGCCAAAGGGAAATGTAAATGGCTGGATGCCGCAGGCCACAACACTTAGTAGCCATGACAGCTTGAGAGCTCTGCCAATCTGTACAGCCCTGCAATGTGCTTCTCACACTCCTGCCCAGTGCTTGCCTGACTGACACAAGCCTGACGCTTCGCATGCCCGACACAAGACTCCCAAAGCAAGCGCTCTACTCGGAACTCCTACAGGGCAAGTGAGCCCCAGGTGGGCAGAGGAAATGTTCCAAGGACACCCTCAAAGCCTCCTTGATAAAATGCAACATCCTCACTGACACCTGGGAGTCCCTGGCCAAAGACCGCCCTAAGTGGAGGAAGTGAATTCGGGAGGGCGCTGAGCACCTCGAGTCTCGTTGCCGAGAGCATGCAGAAAGCAAGCGCAGGCAGCGGAAGGAGCGTGCGGCAAACCAGACTCCCCACCCACCCTTTCCTTTAACCACTGTCTGCCCCAGCTGTGACAGAGACTGTAATTCCCGTATTGGACTGAACAGCCACCTGAGAACTCACTTTTAGAGTGGAAGCAAGTCTTCCTCGATTTCGAGGGACTGCCTATGATGATGCTATCAACACTAGGAAAGACCTGGAGGGGGTGGATGTTAACACCACCCCCACAACAGAGGGGGAGAGGTGGGGGGGGTGGTTACATTGTCAAATTTACGAAACCCGATCCTTACCCGCCACGAACGCGCCTGTTTCCGATTTAACCGTGTCGGATATCATGGGATATTGGAGAGGCAGGTCCGTCATGATAATATTTACATCAGGCTCCTTTCATTGAGATTTCATTCCATCAATGTTCAGCTGGTGTTCAGCTACCAAAAAAGTTCACGCAGGTCCGCGCCAGATTTCCCAGGAGCTGCCTCGACGCTTTCCTGCCGCGTCCGTCCAACATCCCCCACTTGGTCATACCTGGAACCAGCCTTAAGGGTGGCCACTGAGCACCCACTTCAAACCTGGCCGATGACACCTCTGAGGGTCATCATCATCATAGGCAGTCCCTCGGAATCGAGGAAGACTTGCTTCCACTCTTAAAATTAGTTCTTAAATGGCTGAACAATCTAATATGAGAACCACAGTCCCTGTCACAAGTGAGGGAAGGGTTGGGTGGGACTGGTTTACCGCACGCTCTTTCCGCTGCCTGCCCTTGGTTTCTGCATGCTCTCGGTGATGAGACTTGAGGTGCTCAGCACCCTCCCGGATGCACTTCCTCCACTTAGGGCGGTCTTTGGCCAGGGACTCCCAGGTGTCAGTAGGGATGTTGCACTTTATCCTCTGCCCACCTTTGGCTCGTTTGCTGTGAAGGAGTTCTGAGTAGAGCACTTGCTTTGGGAGTCTCGTGTCTGGCATGTGGACAATATGACCCGCCCAGCGGAGCTGATCAAGTGTGGTCAGTGCTTCAATGCTGGGGATGTCAGACAGGAAGCAAAGAGTAGGAGTAAATGGGTACTTTTCAGAATGGCGGGCAGTGACTAGTGGGGTACCGCAAGGTTCTGTGCTGGGGCCCCAGCTGTTTACATTGCACATTAATGATTTAGACGAGGGGATTAAATGTAGTATCTCCAAATTTGCGGATGACACTAAATTGGGTGGCAGTGTGAGCTGCAAGGAGGATGCTATGAGGCTGCAGAATGACTTGGATAGGTTAGGTGAGTGGGCAAATGCATGGCAGATGAAGTATAATGTGGATAAATGTGAGGTTATCCACTTTGGTGGTAAAAACAGAGAGACAGACTATTATCTGAATGGTGACAAATTAGGAAAAGGGGAGGTGCAACGAGACCTGTGTGTCATGGTGAAGGTTGGCACGCAGGTACAGCAGGTGGTTAAGAAAGCAAATGGCATGTTGGCCTTCATAGCGAGGGGATTTGAGTACAGGGGCAGGGAGGTGTTGCTACAGTTGTACAGGGCCTTGGTGAGGCCACACCTGGAGTATTGTGTACAGTTTTGGTCTCCTAACTTGAGGAAGGACATTCTTGCTATTGAGGGAGTGCAGCGAAGGTTCACCAGACTGATTCCCGGGATGGCGGGACTGACCTATCAAGAAAGACTGGATCAACTGGGCTTGTATTCACTGGAGTTCAGAAGAATGAGAGGGGAACCTCATAGAAACGTTTAAAATTCTGACGGGTTTAGACAGGTTAGATGCAGGAAGAATGTTCCCAATGTTGGGGAAGTCCAGAACCAGGGGACACAGTCTAAGGATAAGGGGTAAGCCATTTAGGACAGAGATGAGGAGAAACTTCTTCACCCAGAGAGTGGTGAACCTGTGGAATTCTCTACCACAGAAAGTAGTTGAGGCCAATTCACTAAATATATTCAAAAGGGAGTTAGATGAAGTCCTTACTACTCGGAGGATCAAGGGGTATGGCGAGAAAGCAGGAAGGGGGTACTGAAGTTGCATGTTCAGCCATGAACTCATTGAATGGCAGTGCAGGCTAGAAGGGCTGAATGGCCTACTCCTGCACCTATTTGCTATGTTTCTATGTTGGCCTGGTCGAGGACGCTAATGTTGGTGCATCTGTCCTCCCAGGGGATTTGTAGGATCTTGCAGAGACATCGTCGGTGGTATTTCTCCAGCGACTTGAGGTGTCTACCTCTGAGGAACCCCACCAATGAGCACCAAGAGACATATGATAACCAGGTGTGTCACCGAGCAAGCGTAAGCAGTGCTTCAGTTTGCCTGGGCAGGTCTTGGAGATCTCTTTTGTGCTCCCCAGCGAGAGTCTCCCGGGTAATAGTGGTGTGCTGCGTCCTGCACAACATAGCGCAGCTACACAGACTGGAGATGGAGGAGGAACAAGCTGCTCAGCGTTCTTCATCTGATGAGGATCCCAATGGAGAGGAGCAGGAGGAGAACGAGGAGGAGGGGCAGGAGGAGGAGGATGAAGATGGGGCACCCCAACACCAGACCAACCGCTCACATTGCAGCTCGGGAGGGCAGGGATGCCCCAATAAGCTCGAAGATTCAGTTAGTCACTCACACTGGACCAAAGTAAGTATCACATCCCTCGATCCCACCCCACCCCCACTGCCACAAAGCCATCCTGTAACTATCCATCCACTCTCTGCAACATCCACCAATTGGTCCCTGTCGATTCATCTTCACTCATCACCAAGCAGCTGAAAAATCGAGCTGTCACTCAGCAGGCAAGGTAGGTGAACACAGCAAAGTGATGCACATTAATACATTTTAAGTGAATAAATAAAGGAAACTTAATAAGACAATATTTTCATAAACATCCATGTGCATCCCCTTGGTGAACTACAAAGCTTTTCTCTTCCATTTCCTAATGCTCCTGCGTGGTACACTTCCTGTGCTCGCTGACCTACACAGGCTCACCCATCACCCCTGTGCTTACTGACCTACACTGGCTCACCCATCACCCCTGTGCTTACTGACCAACACTGGCTCACCCATCACCCCTGTGCTCACTGACCTACATTGGCTCACCCATCACCCCTGTGCTCACTGACCTACACTGGCTCACCCATCACCCCTGTGCTCACTGACCTACATTGGCTCACCCATCACCCCTGTGCTCACTGACCTACACTGGCTCACCCATCACCCCTGTGCTCACTGACCTACATTGGCTCACCCATCACCCCAGTGCTCACTGACCTACACAGGCTCACCCATCACCCCAGTGCTCACTGACCTACATTGGCTCACCCATCACCCCAGTGCTCACTGACCTACACAGGCTCACCCATCACCCCTGTGCTCACTGACCTACACTGTCTCACCCATCACCCCTGTGCTCGCTGACCTACACAGGCTCACCCATCACCCCTGTGCTCACTGACCTACATTGGCTCACCCATCACCCCTGTGCTCACTGACCTACATTGGCTCACCCATCACCCCTGTGCTCACTGACCTACATTGGCTCACCCATCACCCCTGTGCTTACTGACCTACACTGGCTCACCCATCACCCCAGTGCTCGCTGACCTACACAGGCTCACCCATCACCCCTGTGCTCGCTGACCTACACAGGCTCCCCCATCACCCCTGTGCTCACTGACCTACATTGGCTCACCCATCACCCCAGTGCTCGCTGACCTATATTGGCTCACCCATCACCCCAGTGCTCGCTGGCCTACACTGGCTCACCCATCACCCCTGTGCTCGCTGACCTACATTGGCTCACCCATCACCCCTGTGCTCACTGACCTACACTGGCTCACCCATCACCTCTGTGCTCGCTGACCTACATTGGCTCACCCATCACCCCTGTGCTCACTGACCTACACTGGCTCACCCATCACCTCTTTGCTCACTGACCTATACTGGCTCACCCATCACCCCAGTGCTCGCTGACCTACATTGGCTCACCCATCACCCCTGTGCTCACTGACCTACATTAGCTCACCCATCACCCCTGTGCTCACTGACCTACACTGGCTCACCCATCACCCCTGTGCTCGCTGACCTACATTGGCTCACCCATCACCCCTGTGCTTACTGACCTACACTGGCTCACCCATCACCCCTGTGCTCACTGACCTACACAGGCTCACCCATCACCCCAGTGCTCACTGACCTACACAGGCTCACCCATCACCCCAGTGCCCACTGACCTACACAGGCTCACCCATCACCCCTGTGCTCACTGACCTACACTGGCTCACCCATCACCCCAGTGCTCACTGACCTACACTGGCTCACCCATCACCCCTGTGCTCGCTGACCTACACTGGCTCACCCATCACCCCAGTGCTCACTGACCTACACTGGCTCACCCATCACCCCTGTGCTCGCTGACCTACACTGGCTCACCCATCACCCCAGTGCTCACTGACCTACATTGGCTCACCCATCACCCCAGTGCTCACTGACCTACATTGGCTCACCCATCACCCCTGTGCTCGCTGACCTACATTGGCTTACCCTTCACCCCAGTGCTCGCTGACCTACACAGGCTCACCCATCACCCCTGTGCTCGCTGACCTACATTGGCTCACCCATCACCCCAGTGCTCACTGACCTACATTGGCTCACCCATCACCCCTGTGCTCGCTGACCTACATTGGCTTACCCTTCACCCCTGTGCTTACTGACCTACACTGGCTCACCCATCACCCCTGTGCTCGCTGACCTACATTGGCTCCCGGTAAAGCAACGCCTCAATTTCAAAATTCAAATCCTTGTTTACAAATCCCTCCATGGCCTCGCCCCTCCCTATCTTTGTAATCTCCTCCAGCCCTACAAGCCCCCCGAGATCTCTGCGCTCTTGAGCATCCCTGATTATAATCGCTTAACCATTGGTGGCCATGCCTTTTGCTGCCTAGGCCCCAAGCTCTGGAACTCCCTCCCTAAACCTCTCCGCCTCTCTACCTCTCTTTCCTCCTTTAAGACTCTCCTTAAAACCTACCTCTTTGACCCAAGCGTTTGGTCATCTGCTGTAATTTCTTCTTATTTGGCTCAGTGTCAAATGTACTTGTTTTGTCTTATAACACTCCCGTGAAGCGCCTTGGGATGTTTTACTACGTTAAAGGCGCTATATAATTGTTGTTGTGGTTCGAGCAGAGGTAGAGGATTGCTGCTCTGATCCCTGCTCTGACTGTTGAGATGCTCTTGGCCGGCCAGCTCTGGGTGTTGGAGCCCGTGAGAGCCCGGCCAAAGACTACTCCAGCTGAACCTGTGCAGGGCCAGACTCAGCCATCAGGAGATGAGGCAGCATGTTGGGTACTGGCTGTGCAAGGGGGTCACGGGTGGGACATGGGAGCGCTTGAAGTGGAGTTCCCACTTCCATGTCCCCTTTCGCCAACATCCCTCTCCTGGGCCAGCCTCACGTCACTCTGTGCGAGCACAGCTTGGAGCAGGTCAGTGATGCGTTGTACGGCCACAGTTTAGGTGTCTGTCAGCCTGTTGAAGCTGGCAGATGTTTACAGGGCCGTGGTCAGGACATGCAGCGATCAGAATGCTGTGATTGAAGTTCCACCGTGGAGGCCAGTCTACCCCTGGAAGAAGACGTTCTCGCAATGGCCTGTGACATCGATCCACCCTCTGTGCTATTGTGGACCATGTGCCTGGGAGGACTGCCAATACCTCACACATTTGCTGCTGATCCTCGATGATTCTCCTTTTCATCGATGGTCCCCGGAGTTCAGCAGCTGTGTCCAGCTGAGCAGAGCTCGCAGAGGATGGCACCCTCCGACACGGATTCTTCATAGCTGTCCCTGCCACCAGTGTCTGCTCGTGCTCACTTGTGAACATTGACCAGAAACTTAACTGGACCAGCCACATGAATAGTGTGGCTAGAAGAGCAGGTCAGAGGCTGGGTATTCTGCGACGAGTGTCTCACCTCCTGACTCCCCAAAGCCTTTCCACCATCAAAAGGCACAAGTCAGGAGTGTGATGGAATACTCTCCACTTGCCACAAGGCACAAGTCAGGAGTGTGATGTAATACTCTCCACTTGCCTGGATGAGTGCAGCTCCAACAACACTCAAGAAGCTCGACACCATCCAGGACAAAGCAGCCCTCTTGATTGGCACCCCATCCACCACCTTCAACATTCACTCCCTCCACCACCGGCGCACCGTGGCTGCAGTGTGTACCATCTACAAGATGCACTGCAGCAACTCGCCAAGACTTCTTCGACAGCACCTCCCAAACCCGCGACCTCTACCACCTAGAAGGACAAGGGCAGCAGGCGCATGGCAACACCATCATCTTCACGTTCCCTTCCAAGTCACACACCATTCCTGACTTGGAAACATATCGCTGTTCCTTCATCGTCACTGGGTCAAAATCCTGGAACTCCCTCCCTAACAGCACTGTGGGAGTACCTTCACCACACGGACTGCAGCGGTTCAAGAAGGCACCTCACCACTATCTTCTCAAGGGCAATTAGGGATGGGCAATAAATGCTGGCCTCTCTAACAGGACCCACCAAAGTGCTCATATCTGCTGGTGTCTGGCAATGGGTCATGTGATGGTGCATCCTCAGAGGAATCAGCTCCTCTGAGGAATCATTGCCTGGACAGTCCACGGACTGCTGTTCTTCGCTTGAAGGTCCTGAAGGAGAAAGAAGATATAAATTAGTACTGACAATGTAAAAATGTTGGTACTTAGCATAATTAAAATGATCATATTTCACTCGGTGCTGAAATCAAGTCAACATGACTGAGTCTTGTATGAGATATGGGTCGCTGATATCCTCATAAATTAACCCTTGTAGCCCCGGTATCATTCTGGGGAATCTGCGCTGCACCCTCTCCAAGGCCAGTATATCCTTCCTGAGGTGCTGGATGCAGTTCTCCACATGGGGTCTAACCAGAGCTCTGTCCAGCTGTAACATCACTTCCAGCCCTCTTCAGATAAACGCCAACATTTCAGTAGCCTTTTGGATTATTTTTCTATCTGCCCTCTAGAATTTGGTGATTTCGGTAGGTAGACCCTTAAATCTCTGCTCCACCACAGTTCCTAGCTTCTCATCATTTTGAAAATCTTATCTCGTTGCTGAGCACAAATTGGCTGCCATATTTTCCCACATGACAACAGTGACTACACTTCAAAAGTCTTTCCGTGGCTGTGGAGCACTTTGGGACTTCCTGAGGACAAGGTACTATCTAAGTGCAATTTCTTTCTTTCTTACCATCTCTAGTATTTTTTAATTCATTTCCAGGATACGTGCTTCACTAGCAAGGTCTCATTTATTGCTCACCCCCAGTTAACCTGAGCAGCTGGTGGTGAACCTTCTACTTGAACTGCTGCAGTCCGTGTTTTTGTTTTAAATTCTTTTCATTCTTCCTAGCGGTTTGATACAACTGAGAGGGTGGCTAGCTAGGGCAGTAAGAGTCAACAAAGATGGTGTGAGGAGGGAGTCACCTATAGGCAGACCGGGGAAGGACGGCAGGTCTCCTTCCCTAAAAGACATCAGTGAGAACGAGTTAGGTTTTTGCAACAATCCAACAGCTTCATGGTCACTTTGACTGATCGCAGATTTTTATTTCCAAATATTTTTTGAATTGAGTCCATAATTCCTAAGGTGGTGGTTTGAACTCAAGTGCTCTAGGTTACTAGCTCTGTAACATAACCACTATGCAACCATACAGAAGCAAAGTTCCGACGAAGGGTCATCGATCTGAAACGTTAATTCTCTTTCTCACTCCACAGATGCTGCCTGACTCACTGAGGTTTCCAGCATTTTCTGTTTTTAATTCACTATGCAACCATACTTGGTGTGGGTACTTAGTGGCCAAAGACCTCAGCTCTAGGTTACTAGACCTGTAATATATCCACTATGTTACCATACTTGGTGTAGGTACTGAGTGGCCAAAGATCGGATCTAGTTCAACATGAAAGTCCTGGTCACTATAGGCTCCAACAAAAGCATCACATTTAGCAGCACAGTACATTCTAACTAGGTCTTGTTCCAGTGGCAAGGATTAACCAAGACGACTGGAGACCAGCTCTGCTGCATGGACCTAGTGCGCACACATATCACAGTGTGGGCTGGCCCGTGCTGCCCCTGGGCCCATGGCCCTGAACTCGTGCCTCTCCTGGGCCACGATCACATCCCTCCAGAGTCTCTCGCCGCTCCTTCGCATGCATTTAAGGGGAAGCTAGATAAACAGTCACTCTGCAAACCACCAGCACTCACACACTCACACACACACACACACACTGTACATGGCACACAAGCTATACAGTCACCGAGTCTATTGGCCAGGACACTGCGGGTAGTGGAAGGATTTGTGGGCTGATTAACAATCTGATGCGGGGGTATTGTTGTTGTTTTCATACCTTCACATTCTTCCCTTGGAGAACAGTGTGAAGTAGTGAGAGGATTCGCAGGCTGATTAACATTGACAGGTTATGATACGAATGCTCCTTTCATCGTTGTAACATTCTTTATCAAAGCCGAGCTCTGTCAAGCCCGTGTGGTGGCTGGTGTGCAACGGCCACCCCACGTTAAAAAAATCCACGCACAGGTGTCTTTCACCCTTCAGGATGTAGTTCAGGTCCTTCATTCGAAACACACCTGTGAACTCATCCTTTTTTGGTGTGGAAGCAAGTCATCCTCGCTTCGAGGGACCGCCTATGATGATGATGATGACAGTCTAATCCAGAACAGTCTAACCCAGAGTCATCATCATAGGTGGTCTCTTGAACGAGGGTGTCTTGCTTCCACCTGAGTTCACAGATGTTTCAATGAAGGACCCGATATTCCAGTCCTGAACTCCAGTTGAAGGGGTGGAAGATGCCCGTGCCTGGGCCACCCCGACCTGTGTCAGGGCTACAAAAAGAGCTGAAGTGGCCACTACAACTCCCAGCAAGAGCTGGTCCAAGTGTACGAGGGCTTCGAGGTGGCCGACTGGGTGACGTCATCAGGACCCAGGTCGCTAATTGGAGCGTGGGCAGGAACATCGGCGGGGCCCAGGTAAAGCAGAGGAGCGGGAAGGTCGTGGCGGAGGTGCGGCGAGTGATCGAGGCGGAGGAGCGTTGAGGGGTCGTACAGAGGTTCGGCGAATGTTTGGTGCGGAGGTGCGGTGGGAGATCGTGGCGGAGGTGCGGCGAGTGATCGAGGCGGAGGAGCGTTGAGGGGTCGTACAGAGGTTCGGCGAATGTTTGGTGCGGAGGTGCGGTGGGAGATCGTGGCGGAGGTGCGGCGAGTGATCGAGGCGGCGGAGCGTTGAGGGGTCGTACAGAGGTTCGGCGAATGTTTGGTGCGGAGGTGCGGTGGGAGATCGTGGCGGAGGTGCAGCGAGTGTTAGCTCAGAGTAATGCTCAAACTACTGGTGATTGCCACATAAAGAGTTAACATTTTCCAATTACTGTTTACTATGCAAAATATTTCTGCTAGAGGGGCAAGAACAAGCAAGATCTTAATCTGCATTAGTGCACAACACAAACAAATCCACAGCAGCAAAAATATTTTTTTATTTCCTTTCCTTTTCATTGAGCGTTGCTAAGTCTCCTTTTATTAGTCTGGTTTAGTAATGAATTTCAACTGTGAAGAGCTGTGTGCAGTGCAAATCCCCCACACCCAGACCCCAGCTCCAGCATGCCGAATATTGCTTTCTAACAATCAGCTTAATAACTAACTAAGATCCCTCTCAAAACATCGACTAATCTACACTCCAGCAAGCCATGGTGATTTGGGCACACATTACTGCCATAGTTAAAAAGAAACTGGTTTCTAAAGCTTTTTGGAAATGTGCCAGCAATAACAGATGAACCGTTTTTTTTGACCCCTGAAAAGAAAAGTTGATTGCGGGGTGCAAATGGAAAAAAGAATAAGTGGAATAAGTTACCTGGGAATGCCTGCAAAAGTATTTCAAGTGAAAGCTGGGAGACTGGAATTTCCTGCCCTCCCCTGACTGATGTGGAAGTAGAACTGGGGTGGGCTAGAACGGGAATTGAATGGGTACACAATCTGTCACACTCCCGACCACCTAATTTCCCACAGACACAGACTACACCTATGGGGGGGGGGGGTACTGTACTGATTTACATCATCATCATCATCATAGGCAGTGCCTTGGAATCGAGGAAGATTTGCTTCCACTCTTAAAGTGAGTCCTTAGGTGGCTGAACATTCCAATGCGAGACACAGGTGGGACAGATAGTCGTTGAGGGTAAGGGAGGGTGGGACTGGTTTGCCGCACGCTCTTTCTGCTGCCTGCGCTTGTTTTCTGCATGCTCTCGGCAATGAGACTTGAGGTGTTCAGCGCCCTCCCGGATGCACTTCCTCCACTTAGGGCGGTCTTTGGCCAGGGACTCCCAGGTGACAGTGGGGATGTCGCACTTTATCAGGGAGGCTTTGAGGGTGTCCTTGTAACGTTTCTTCTGCCCACCTTTGGCTTGCTTGCCGTGAAGGAGTTCCAAGTAGAGCGCTTGTTTTGGGAGTATTGTGTCTAGCATGCGGACAATGTGGCCCGCCCAGCGGAGCTGGTCGCTTGTGGTCAGTGCTTCAATGCTGGGGATGTTTGCCTGGTTAAGGACGCTAATGTTGGTGCGTCTGTCCTCCCAGGGGATTTATAGAAACATAGGAACATAGAAAATAGGTGCAGGAGTAGGCCATTCGGCCATTCGGCCATTCGAGCCTGCACCACCATTCAATAAGATCATGGCTAATCATTCACCTCAGTACCCCTTTCCTGCTTTCTCTCCATACCCCTTGATTCCTTTAGCCGTAAAGGCCATATCTAACTCCCTCTTGAATATATCCAATGAACTGGCATCAACAACTCTCTGCGGTAGGGAATTCCACAGGTTAACAACTGAGTGAAGAAGTTTCTCCCTGTTATAGCGAAAATTCTCCCCTAGGGCAGCGGCACCTGTAGCATAAGGTTAGAACTAAATATGTAACTTTAATACGATAAAAATGGCTACCGGTGAAGCCTCAAGGGATTTCTGTTAGCTGACATAGACCGCATTCCTGGAAACTGATAATTGTTGTTTCCCACACACAGGACTAACAAGCAAAATCTGCAGATGTCTCTAATCAGCCAGGCCTCAGACAAAATGTTCTGGTGAATGTAAGGACAATACGACTCTGTAACAGGATTAAGATAAGGAGGCTACCCAAAGACAGCATCCAAGGACAGTAAGATAAGGGAGGCCTGGGCCATGTTACAAGATACATGAGTCATTCCTAGCAACACATCTCTTAGCAACACATCTCTTGGCAACTTTACGTTTAGAGACTAACTCTATCTATTGGTCTAATTGAATCTATAATCAGTATGATTGGATAGTGTCCAGCCGAAATGGGCTGATGGAACTGTAGTAAACTGTTGTAAAACATATAAAAATCCATGAAACACTTTGTTCGGGGGAGAGAAGTGCCTGGATCCAGTCCTGAGGCTTCCTCCCCGCTGGCGTAAATAAAGGCCGCATTGGCGTTGGAACCGACTCTGAGTGTTGAGTGATTCTTCTGATAAAATACTAACACTAACACTCCCCATCTCAGTTCTAAATGACTTATCCCTTATCCTTAGACTGTGTCCCCTGTTCTGGACTTCCACAACATCGGCAACATTCTTCCCACATCTAACCTGCCCAGTCCCGTCAGAATTTTATATGTTTCTATGAGATCCTCTCTCGTCCTTCTAAACCCCAGTGAATACAGGCCCAGTCGATCCAGTCTCTCCTCATATGTCAGTCCTGCCATCCCGGGAATCAGTCTGGCGAACCTTCACTGCACTCCCTCAACAGCAAGAACATCCTTCCTCAGATTAGGAGACCAAAACTAAACACAATATTCCAGGTGAGGCCTCACCAAGGCCCTGTACAACTGCAGTAAGACCTCCCTGCTCCTATACTCAAATCCCCTAGCTATGAAGGCCAACATACCATTTGCCTTCTTCACCGCCTGCTATACCTGCACACCAACTTTCAATGATTGATGTACCATGACACCCAGGTCTCGTTGCATCTCCCCTTTTCCTAATCTGCCGCCATTCAGTTAATATTCTGCCTTCGTGTTTTTGCCACCAAAGTGGATAACCTCACATTTATCCACATTATACTGCATCTGCCACGCATTTGCCCACTCACCAAACCTGTCCAATTCACCCTGCAGCCTCTTAGCAGGGTGAGTGGCTTAGTCAGCACATGATGTGCACAAGACCCATTGCTATTAATGAGAAAGCTGTGGAATACGGTACCTGATTGGCTGAGCAGTCACACGTGACTGCACCGTCTCCGTGGGAACCTGGAGGACGGGAGCGCGCTCCGCAGCGCGGGAAGAAAAGGCCTCCCCACCGCAAGCCCACGCTTCTCCCGGACCACCAGGTAAATTCGCAGAAATGTTTCAGGTCGGAAGCAATTGCCCGCGGGAAGCCTCCGACCGCAATCTCAGCCCCAATAATCCTTGAAGGGCTTGTTGTGCTTATCTGTGGAGTGCAGCAGGTGCAGTATCTAGAACACTGCAGATTACCCTCCAGTAGTGGCAGTGACCAACATATCATTCCCTGCAGCATCAGCACACTGCACAGGGGGGGGAGGGGGGGGGGGGCTCAGCAAGAGGATAGAAGCTCTTGAATAAAGACGTCAGTGTGCGCGATTGTTTGCTGTCATCTGTTTTCGAAGTCAGAAAGAGCTTCAATTCCAGTTTGCCAGCAGGTGGCAGCACTGTTTGCCCACTTGCCATCGGCAGCTTTCAAAGTGGGCAAAGAAATGCTAGTGCGCACTCTCTCTGGGTAACAATGCCTGGGTGACTTGTGCAAAAGCCACGTTACAGTCATGGGCATGTTGTGGACAGTGTTTTAGACAGTTTCTCTTTTTAGATAGATTGAACATGGAATTTACAGCACAGAAACCGACCTTTTGGCCCAACGGGTATTTATACTGATATTTATGCTCCACACGAACCTCCTCCCACCTTACTTCATCTACAACAACAACAACTTGTATTTATATAGCACCTTTAACAGAGTAAAACATCCCGAGAGACTTCACAAGAGTGTTATAAGAAAAAAAATGTAATTTGACACCGAGCCAGATGAGAAGAAATTACAGCAGGTGACCAGAAGCTTGGTCAAAGAGGTAGGTTTTAAGGAGCGTCTTGAAGGAGGAAAGAGAGGTAGAGAGGCGGAGAGGTTTAGGCAGGGAGTTCCAGAGCTTGGGGCCTAGGCAACAGAAGGCCCGACCACCGATGGTGGAGCGATTATAATCAGGGATGCTCGGGAGGGCAGAATGAGAGGAGCGCAGACATCTCAGGAGGTTTGTGGGGCTGGAGGAGGTTACAGAGATAGGGAGGGGCGAGGCCATGGAGGGATTTGTAAACAAGGATGAGAATTTTGAAATTGGGGTGATGCTTAACCAGGAGCCAATGTAGGTCAGCGAGCACAGGGATGATGGGTGAGCGGGACTTGGTGCGAGTTAGGACACGGACTGCTGAGTTTTGTTTGACCTCAAAGTTTAACCTAATATCCTTCTATTCCATTCTCCCCATGTACTTATCAAGCTTCCCTTTAAATGTATCGATACTATTCACCTCAACCACTCCCTGTAGTAGCAAGTTCCACATTCTCACCACTCTCTGGGTCAAGAATTTCTCTTGATTTCTTTATTGGATTTATTGGTGACTATTGTATATTTATAGCACATAATTTTGGATGCCCCCATAAGTGGAAACATTTTCTCTATATCTAGCCTATCAAACCCGCTCATAATTTTAAAGATCTCTATTATGAGGTGACCCTTCAGCCTTCTCTTTTCTAGAGAAAAAAGCCCACCCTATTCAGTCTTTTCCAATAACCTCTCAACCTTGTAACTTTTTTTTGCACTTTCTCCAGTGCCTCTATATAATTTTTTGTAATATAGAATCATAATTACATTTTTAATGGAAGGACTTCATAAATATGCATAATATCTGAGATCAAAGTATGCCAAAGACTCAAGTTATAGTTGTGCTATAAATTCACACTTGCTGATGATCAGCAGCAGAACCACAGCCATTGACTCAATATAAGAGTCGGATGGGACAGTGCTGCGACCGATCTCATCTCAGAGGGAAAACTCACTCTTCTCATCGGTTCTGTCTAGGACGTGAGACAGGAGATTCACATCAGCCCAGCACACCTCCTGCAGGCTTGACCTGATATTGGCTAGATGCATTGTGCAGGTGGTTGTAGTACCTCTGCCAGACAGCCCCTTATTATAGACCCAAGTGAGGGAGGATCATTTTGGGTAGCTTTGAATGTGGCTTAAATTGTGTCTGGCTAGTTTAGAGTTAGCTGTGGCTCAGTGGGTAGCACGTTCACTTCTACATCAGTATGTTGTATGTTCAAGTCTCACTCCAGAGACTTGGGCACAAAAATCTAGGCTGACACTCCAGCTGACACAGAGGGAGCGCTGCACTGTTGGAGGTGCTGTCTTTCGGATGAGACTGGTAAGTATAACTCTCTTTTAGACTGAATATAAGATTGGTTTAATTGGCAGCGAACTACTAAGTAGCTGTTTGATGATTAACTAAATTTTAGTAAGTAACTTAATTTAAGGGTTACATCATGGCAGTAGAGCTCGGACCCATGTCATGCTCCTCCTGTGCTATGTGGGAAGTCAGGGACACTTACTATGTGTGCGGGAAGTGTGTCCAGCTGCAGCTCCTGACAGACCACATGTCGGCACTGGAGCTGCGGATGGACTCACTCTGGAGCATGCGCGATGCTGAGAATGTTGTGGATAGCACATTTAGTGAGTTGGCCACACCGCAGGACAGATAGTGAATGGGTGACCAAGAGACAAGGCAAGAGCAGGAAGGTAGTGTAGGAGACCCCTGCGGTCATCTCCCTCCAAAACAGATATACCGTTTTGGATACTGTTGGGGGAGATGACTTAGAGTGAAGGCACCAGCAGCCAGGTTCATGGCACCATGGGTGGCTCTGCTGCACAGAAGGGAGGGAAAAAGAGTGGGAGAGCTATAGTGATAGGGGACTCTATTGTAAGGGGAATAGATAGGAGTTTCTGCGGCCGCAACCGAGACTCCAGGATGGTATGTTGCCTCCCTGGTGCAAAGGTCAAGGATGTCTCAGAGCGGCTGCAGAGCATTCTGGCGAGGGAGGATGAACAGCCAGTTGTCGTGGTACATGTAGGTACCAACGATATAGGCAAGAAGTGTGAAGAGGTCCTACAAGCTGAATTTAGGGAGCTAGGAGTTAAATTAAAAAGTAGGACCTCAAAGGTAGTAATCTCTGGATTGCTACCAGTGCCACGTGCTAATCAGAGTAGAGGGAGCAGGA
Source organism: Pristiophorus japonicus (assembly GCF_044704955.1). Classification (NCBI taxonomy): domain Eukaryota; kingdom Metazoa; phylum Chordata; class Chondrichthyes; family Pristiophoridae; genus Pristiophorus; species Pristiophorus japonicus. Next base: position 8,038,623 of record NC_091983.1, read on the forward strand.
TAGTTAGAATAAATACGTGGCTTGAGCAGTGGTGCAAGAGGTAGGGATTCAAATTCCTGGGACATTGGAGCCAGTTCTGGGGGAAGTGGGACCTGTACAAGAGGGACAGTTTGCACTTGGGCAGGACTGGAACTGATGTCCAGGGGTAACAATTGCTAATGCAGTTTGGGAGTGTTTAAACTAATATCGCATGAGGATGGGAACCTATGCAGCGAGATAGAGCGAAGTAATATGGAGTCAGAAACAGAAAGGTAAAAAGCAATAGTGGAAGGCCGAGTAAACAAAGGCAAGAAACAAAAAGGGCCACGACATCAAAATTCTAAAAGGAGAAAGGGTGTTAAAAAAGCAAGCCTGAAGGCTTTGTGTCTTAATGCAAGGAGTATCCGTAATAAGGTGGATGAATTAACTGTGCAAATAGATGTTAACAGATATGATGTGATTGGGATTACAGAGACGTGGCTCCAGGATGATCAGGGCTGAGAACTCAACATCCAAGGGTATTCAACATTCAGGAAGGATAGAATAAAAGGAAAAGGAGGTGGGGTAGCATTACTAGTTAAAGAGGAGATTAATGCAATAGTTAGGAAGGACATTAGCTTGGATGATGTGGAATCAGTATGGGTAGAGCTGCAGAACACCAAAGGGAAAAAAACATTAGTGGGAGTTGTGTACAGACCTCTAAACAGTAGCAGTGATGTTGGGGAGGGCATCAAACAGGAAATTAGGGGTGCAATAAAGATGCAGCAGATATCATGGGTTACTTTAATATGCATATAGATTGGGCTAACCAAACTGGAAGCAATACGGTGGAGGAGGATTTCCTGGAGTGCATAAGGGATGGTTTTCTAGACCAATATGTTGAGGAACCAACTAGGGGGGAGGCCATCTTAGACTGGGTGTTGTGTAATGAGAGAGGATTAATTAGCAATCTCGTTGTGCGAGGCCCCTTGGGAAAATTGACCATAATATGGTGGAATTCTACATTAGGATGGAGAATGAAACAGTTAATTCAGAGACCATGGTCCAGAACTTAAAGAAGGGTAACTTTGAGGCGTGAATTGGCTAGGATAGATTGGCAAATGATACTTAAGGGGTTGACTGTGGATGGGCAATGGCAAACATTTAGAGACCGCATGGATGAACTACAACAATTGTACATCCCTGTCTGGCGTAAAAATAAAAAAGGGAAGGTGGCTCAACCGTGGCTATCAAGGGAAATCAGGGATAGTATTAAAACCAAGGAAGTGGCATACAAATTGGCCAGAAATAGCAGCAAACCCGGGGACTGGGAGAAATTTAGAACTCAGCAGAGGAGGACAAAGGGTTTGATTAGGGCAGGGAAAATAGAGTACGAGAGGAAGCTTGCAGGGAACATTAAGATGGACTGCAAAAGCTTCTATAGATATGTAAAGAGAAAAAGATTAGTAAAGACAAACGTAGGTCCCCTGCAGTCAGAATCAGGGGAAGTCATAACGGGGACAAGGAAATGGCAGACCAATTGAACAAGTACTTTGGTTCGGTATTCACTAAGGAGGACACAAACAACCTTCCGGATATAAAAGGGGTCAGAGGGTCTAGTAAGAAGGAGGAACTGAGAGAAATCCTTATTAGTTGGGAAATTGTATTGGGGAAATTGATGGGATTGAAGGCCGATAAATCCCCGGGCCTGATGGACTGCATCCCAGAGTACTTAAGGAGGTGGCCTTGGAAATAGCAGATGCATTGACAGTCATTTTCCAACATTCCATAGATTCTGGATCAGTTCCTATGGAGTGGAGGGTAGCCAATGTAACCCCACTTTTTAAAAAAAGAGGGAGAGAGAAAACAGGGAATTATAGACCAGTCAGCCTGACATCGGTAGTGGGTAAAATGATGGAATCAATTATTAAGGATGTCATAGCAGCGCATTTGGAAAGAGGTGACATGATAGGTCCAAGTCAGCATGAATTTGTGAAAGGGAAATCATGCTTGACAAATCTTCTGGAATTTTTTGAGGATGTTTCCAGTAGAGTGGACAAGGGAGAACCAGTTGATGTGGTGTATTTGGACTTTCAGAAGGCTTTCGACAAGGTCCCACACAAGAGATTAATGTGCAAAGTTAAAGCACATGGGATTGGGGGTAGTGTGCTGACGTGGATTGAGAACTGGTTGGCAGACAGGAAGCAAAGAGTAGGAGTAAATGGGTACTTTTCAGAATGGCAGGCAGTGACTAGTGGGGTACCACAAGGTTCTGTGCTGGGGCCCCAGCTGTTTACATTGTACATTAATGATTTAGACGAGGGGATTAAATGTAGTATCCCGAAATTTGCGGATGACACTAAGTTGGGTGACAGTGTGAGCTGCGAGGAGGATGCTATGAGGCTGCAGAGTGACTTGGATAGGTTGGGTGAGTGGGCAAATGCATGGCAGATTAAGTATAATGTGGATAATGTGAGGTTATCCACTTTGATGGTAAAAACAGAGAGACAGACTATTATCTGAATGGTGACAGATTAGGAAAAGGGGAGGTGCAACGAGACCCGGGTGTCATGGTACATCAGTCATTGAAGGTTGGCATGCAGGTACAGCAGGCGGTTAAGAAAGCAAATGGCATGTTGATCTTTATAGCGAGGGGATTTGAGTACAGGGGCAGGGAGGTGTTGCTACAATTGTACAGGGCCTTGGTGAGGCCACACTTGGAGTATTGTGTACAGTTTTGGTCTCCGAACTTGAGAAAGGACATTCTTGCTATTGAGGGAGTGCAGCGAAGGTTCACCAGACTGATTCCCGGGATAGCAGGACTGACATATCAAGAAAGATATCAACTGGACTTGTATTCACTGGAGTTCAGAAGAATGAGAGGGGATCTCATAGAAACGTTTAAAATTCTGACGAGTTTAGACAGGTTAGTTGCAGGAAGAATATTCCCAATGTTGGAGAAGTCCAGAACCAGCGGTCACAGTCTAAGGATAAGGGGTAAGCCATTTAGGACCGAGATGAGGAGAAACTTCTTCACCCAGAGAGTGGTGAACCTGTGGAATTCTCGACCACAGAAAGTTGTTGAGGCCAATTCACTAAATATATCAAGAAGGAGTTAGATGTAGTCCTTACTACTAGAGGGATCAAGGGGTATGGCGAGAAAGCAGGAATGGGGTACTGAAGTTGCATGTTCAGCCATGAACTCATTGAATGGCGGTGCAGGCTCGAAGGGCCGAATGGCCTACTCCTGCACCTATTTTCTATGTTTCTATGTTTCTATGTTTCTATGAGACGTTAAACCGAGGCCCCGGCTGCTCTCTCAGATGGATGTAAAAGATCCCATGGCACTATTTTGAAGAAGAGCAGGGACATTATCCTAGGTGACCTGGACAATATTTATCCTTCAATCAACATCACAAAAAAAAGATTATCTGGTCATTATCACATTGCTATTTGTGGGAGCTTGCTGTGCGAAATTTGGCTGCCGCGTTTCCCACATTACAACAGTGACTGCACTCCAAAAGTACTTGATTGGCTGTAAACCGCTTAAAGTTGTCTGGTGGTCGTAAAAGGCGCTATAGAAATGCAAGTTTTCTTTCTTTGTAAGATTTCTGCCAATCCGAGTCTATGTGTATGATCTGTGCGGTCTAATTTTTAAAAAGCAGAATTCGGAAAATACTATTTACATAAAGTGCCAGTTTGACAGCAGGATGTGACAACCAGTCTCAGAGTATTTCACAGATTAAATGGCACTGGAGTGCAATAATACAAGATTGTCCAAATTTGGGCTTTCTAATTACATCGTCCAGACCCCTCACACTTATTACCAGTCCTAAGTCTAGAAAGCGGGCGCGTTACTTGGACCCAATTTTCTGCCCATATTGCAGTAGAACAAGGAGGTTGACAAGAATATCCTGGACTGATTCACAATCTGACTGTCCCACTGCCTACCTCCTCTCACTTGGCTTACTGTCTCCTACAGAAAGCTCTGCAGAGATTAGAACTGACACATGCTCCAGGGGTCTGCATCAATGCACCATGGGTGTGTATCTACGCCCCATGTAAATGTATCTGTAATATAGCTCCACCTAGCGGACTACTGTGGTAATGCAGCCACCAATGTTTACAATAAAGCCAGTTCCAGATTGAAGCCATCTTGAGTGTATGTGCTTCAGTAATATCGTAAGAGGATCTATCGCATTGGCGAACAAGGATAGGATAATCGGATTCCGCAGCTGACATTTTTGTTGATGGATAATCCAGGCAATCGACAGAGGGACTTTGAGAGATTCTTTGTTTTGCAGGACAGCTAAAAATCCAAGGTAAATTATAAGCACACTTGGCTGAACTGAAGAGTTCAGATGGCTGCACCTATGGGAATAATAGGATGCTTGGGTGAGTTTCATCACAACCGTGAGACTTGTGGAGTATATATCGAGCGGCTAGAAATGTTTGTCACCGCAAATTGTATCGTCGAAGTCCCCAACGATGAGAACTGTAATCGAGTGGTGTTAGAAAGAATTCAGGCTATTTTCTTGACTGAAGCAGGCCCCGAGGTGTATGAAACCCTGAAAAATGTGCTTGTTCCTGTCAAGCCGAAGGACACACCACTGACGGAAATTCTAACCAAGTTAGAACAGCACTACAGCACTGGGCCCCTGGAAATTGCGGAAAGTTATCGTTTTGGAATACAAAATCAATTCCATGACGAGAGTATCAGTGAGTACATTGTATCTTTAAAAAAGCTACCCATTCACTGTCATTTCGGAAACTTTCAGGACCGAGCATTGTGTGACCGCTTTGTTTGTGGGATGAAAAATGATGCGATCAGAAGAAAGTTGTTGACAACCCTTAACTTGACTTTTGATTTAGCTTGTCAGACAGCTATGTCGATGGATATGGCCGACCAATACTCCCAAGAATTTCGCACCATTTCCAGTCATCAGACAACCGAGGTGAATCGCCTGCAGATTCAATGTAAAAGGCAGTTGGGCCCCAAGGTCTCAGCAACTAGCCAAGGTAACAGCGCATTGAAGTTGTGCTATCGGTGTCTGGGACAACACATTGCTCAAAGTTGTCCATTTGTAAAGGCAGAGTGTTTCTTCTGCAAGAAAACTGGACACCTTGCGAAGGCGTGCTGACTGAACAATAAACTGATGTTCAATGCTATAAGTAGAAATCACCAGAGACTACATAGCATTGAAAAGAAGCAGGAGGACGAGAAGGTTCTCAAGATATATGTTATCAGGAGCACGAGGGTATCTAACAGTTATTCGCAAAGTATTGTCATCCAAGGAGACGTTGCAGGAACTAGGATACCCACTGAAATCAACAGTGGTGCATCCGTGAGCGTAGTACTGGAATTGCTATATCTCGATAAGTTGAGTGATTTTCCACTGGAGAAGTCTAAGATAGATCTGCGAGGCTACTCAGGAGAGCAAATCCCTGTCGTAGGACGTATCAGCGTACTGGTGAAATACAGAGATCAGTTTCAGAGCTTGCCTCTCATAGTAGTGGCAGTAGACAAGTCTGCCTTTCGCAGCATATAACAGCAGCGGGGTCATGGCCCAGGAGCGGCACAGCATTTAACAACGGAGGGGTCATGGCCCAGGATTTAACAACGGAGGGGTCGTGGCCCAGGATTTAACAACGGAGGGGTCCTGGCCCAGGATTTAACAACGGAGGGGTCCTGGCCCAGGATTTAACAACGGAGGGGTCATGGCCCAGGATTTAACAACGGAGGGGTCATGGCCCAGGAGCGGCACAGCATATAACAGCATGGGGTCAGGGCTCAGGGGAGGTGCAACAGAGCGTGGTCTCCAGTTGTCTTGGTCAATCCTTGCCACTGGACCAAGACTTAGCTCTGTCAAGTCCGTGTGGTGGCCGATATGCAACGGTCACCACACGTTAAAACAAAATCCACACACAGGCATCGTCCACCCTTTAAGATGTAACTCATTGTAACACCTGTGAGCCCACCTTTTTTTGGTGTGAAGAGTGTCGTCCTCATTACGAGGGACTGTCTAGTAGTATTGGTAATAGGTAGAAATTGGTTGGGATCACAGAAGCTGGATTGAAATGTGATTTTTCGTGTTGAAACGAGATTTGCAACAAAGGATGATGTTGTCAAACAATATCCGAAGGTGTTCCACAAAACAGGAAGTCCGATCCAAGGTTTCAAGGCGCGTGTCAGAGTACAGAAGGACGCGAGACCAGTTTACTGCAAGTCACGTCCCATACCATACGCACTCAAGGAGAAAGTTGAGCAAGAACTCAAAAGACTGGAAACTGAGAACATTATCTCCAAGATAGATCTATGTAATTGGGCTACACCCATTGTTGTTGTACTTAAGCCAGATGGTAAGGTAAGGTTGTGTGGTGATTATAAAGTAACCGTAAACCAGGTTCTAGATGGTAATCTCCCCAATACATTACCAAATGCAGAAAATGTGTTCACAACGCTGAGAGGTGGCCAGATCTTCTCAAAGTTAGATCTGACAAATGCCTACTTACAACTGGAGCTAGATGAGGAATCCAAGTCATGCTTGTCTATAAATACTCATCTCGGCCTATATCAATTTAATAGGCTTTTGGAGTATCTTCTACCCTGCCATATTCCAAGGGGTGATGAACCAGATTTTGCAAGGCATTGAAGGGATAGTATGTTATTTAGATAATATACTAATTTCAGCACCAAATAGGCAAATCCATAATGACATATTGAATGAAGTGCTCAAACGGCTAGAGAAGCACAGAGTACAAGTGATTGCTCACAAGTGTGCATTATTTCAAAGCTCAGTGGAATACTTAGAGGAGTGGACAAAGATGATTTAACCAAGGGAAAGCTGGATGCAATTAGAAATGCACCCTCTCCCAAGAATATCACTGAACTTCAATCATTTTGAGGTCTTTTGAACTATCATGGAAAGTCCCTACCAAATTTGGTATTCTGTTACACCTACTGCGTGAGCTGTTGAAAAAAACATATCCATTAGAAGTGGTCAGAAGAATGCAACGCAGCATTCAATGAGTGTAAAAGCCAATTGGTTGTTAGTTCACCATGACATAACTAAGGAGATCAAGCTAGCACATGACGCCTCTCCGCATGATCTCTCGAGCTGGTCGAGTGTGGTCAGAGCTCCGATGCTGGGGATGTTGGCCTGAACAAGAACCCTGTGGTAGCGAGTTCAACATTCTCACCATTCTTGGGTAAAGAAGTTTTTTTCCGAATTCCTTATTTTATTTCTTGGTGACTATCTTATATTGATGGCCTCTAGTTATGCTCTTCCCCACAAGTGGAAATATTCTCTCTATATCCATTCTATCAAAACCTTTCATAATTTTAAAGACCTCTATTAGGTCACACCTCAACCATCTTTTTTCAAATGAAAAGAGATCCAGCCTGTTCATCCTTTCCTGATTTGTATACCCTCGCATTTCTGGTATCATCCTTGTAATTCTTCTCTGCACCCTCTCCAGTGCCTCTATATCCTTTTTGGAATATGGCTCTCAGTGTGGTCTAACCAAGGTTCGATACAGGTTTAGCATAACTTCCCTACTTTTCAATTTTATACTCTAGAAATAAACCCTAGTGCTTGGTTTGCTTTTTTTATGGCCTTGCTAACCTGTGTCACAACTTTTAGTGATTTGTGTATTTGTACTCCGAGATCCCTTTGTTCCCCTAAACACACCCCCACCCCCGAGACTCGCACATCCAAGTAATAAGTGACCTTCTTATTCTTCCTACCAAAATGTAATACCTCACATTTATCTGTGTTGAATCCTGGCTTGAGTTCTGAGTTTTGTTTTGCTGCTGATGAAAATTCATTGAAAACCTTAATCACTTACCCCTCCACCTCATGGGACACTAAGTTACACAGAAAAGACAAACTCCTACAATTCAGGCATTTCCAGAATGTCTAGTCCAAAACCAGACAGGTGTCAGCCCAATGGTATGTCAATTTTAGTGGCATATGGCCAACATAAAGCTATCAAAATATATATTGAAAATGCATGAATAAAATAAATAATTTGATTAAATAGTAAAGAAAGAGTTGTGTTGATACAGTACCTTACCACGTCTGTAAGAGAAGTCTCAAAACATTTCACACAAATTACATTTGAAATGCAGTCACTCTTGGCAAACGGTAGTGAAAGTTGACTGGCTGCTTTCAAAAGGTTGCTTTTTAAGTCAAGTTTAAAGATGGTTGTGTATCTTAGCAGCCAGTCAATGGTGCAAGGCATCAGCCTCGGACTGTTGGGACCTGGTGTAGAATGCACACTGAGCGGCCTGTCCCAAGTTCCTGTTGGTCTATAACTAGTCCCTGGTCGGTGGGTGAGAGGGAGCTGGATTGACCTGCCTGACCTTAATCCCTATCTCCTGTGGAGAAATGCTTTTCCATGTTTGGTGCCTCCCAGTGACTAACTACCCACTCGCTTACCGGGGTTCCCTCGGCAGAATTGCTAATGAAAAGAGCACTCAAAACCAGGTTCTCCTTAGTCCACCCGGATCTCAATGATCATGTAGAAACCCGGCGTCACCGGCATAACGTGTACCACGATCGCGCGGCTGTACACGCGACATTGAGGTTAATGACCCTGTGTTTGTTTTTAATTACGGTCATGGTCTCAAATGGGTTTGCTGGCACTGTGTTCGCCAAGGAGGCTAATAGAGTGTTTGTTGTCAAACTTCTGAATGGACAAACGTGCAGAAAGCACTTGGATCAGACCAAACTGCGATTCACTGACAACTGAGAACAGTTTGAAGAGGACATTATCATCATTGATCCACCAACACACACCCAACTAGCAATCGACCTTGCGGTCAACCACTAGGATGAACTCACCAGGCCCGACAGTCCGATCAGACCAGCCACACCGCAGTGCAGCAATGATCCGACCGACTCACTCACGCCAGGACTTCAACTCAGGCGATCAACTCGGAAACGCAGAGCCCTGGATTGCCTCAACTTGTAAATAACTTGTACATAAGGCTTTGGGGGGGAATGATGTTATGTATGTAAACATTACTAATGTGTAAGACTTGCCACCAGGGGGCGCACTTATGGGAGACCCAAGGGTCACCTGCACACCCTGGGCAAGCAGGTATAAAAGGCAGCCTACCATGCTGCTTCCTCACTCTGGAGTTACAATAAAGAGACCAAGATCACTTTAGTTTGAGCTTAAGATATACAGTCTTGTGGAGTTATTCTGAACGTAACAATCATCATCAGTAATATAATAGCGATTGAGTATTCACAAACAGCTTTAAACTGTTTCATGAATGGAATATTGTTAAGAGTAGGTGAACTTTATGGTAAAGCGGAGTATATGTATCAGTGTTATCAATAGTATCAGTGGTCGAATTCCTGATAATCCATTGGAATTTTCGTAGGACGATGCCTTGGATTCCTCATTGTCCAGCTTACTAATACCAATGTGTAATATTCTTACGCAAAGTAATTTCACAGCCCAGGAAATATTGGGCTCAATTTTCCCCAAAGTTGTCTTTTGGCGTACTTGAAGAGGCCGTTTTTTTGGGGCCCCAAGTACGCCCAAAAAAAAAATCATCCAAGTTTCCCCGTTTGAATTCTTCATTTTGGCGCCGCCTAGCCCGTCCTTTAGTTTTGTGGGTGGAGCCCAAGGTCTGCGCCAAAAAGATCGGGTTGCCAGGGACACAATGCGGGCTGAGGCTGGAAAGTGAAACATACAGCCAGCTCACAAGAACATTACACATTGCAGCAACTTACCTCCGTTAAATTATTAAAGTCCCCACCCAACTCTTAAAAGTATTAAAGTCCGCCCCCCCCCCACCCCCCGCCGATGCCGGTCCTGGTCCCCGCTCCTATCCCTAGCCGAACGGCCTCCCGGTCCCCACTCCTATCCCAGGCAGAATGAACTCCCGGTCCCCACTCCTATCCCTGGCCGAACGGCCTCCCGGTCCCCACTCCTATCCCAGGCAGAATGAACTCCCGGTCCCCACTCCTATCCAGGCCGAATGGCCTCCCGGTCCCAGTCCCCTCACCTATCCCTGGCCGAATGGTCTTCTCCTTTCCGATCCCCGCTCCTATCTCTGGCGGAATGGCCTGCCAGTCCCAATCCCCGCTCCTATCCCTGGCAGAATGGCCTCCTTCCTTCCGATCCCCGCACCTATCCCTGGCCGAATGGCCTCCCAATCCAGGTCCCCGCACCTAACTATGCCCGAAAGGCTTCCCCCCACTCTCACCTCTCGTGCTGCCACTGTCCGGGCATCTGCTACACTGATTTACTTACCTGCGTCGATTTTCCTAACTCACCAGAAGGTTTTTCTACAGAGGCCACATACGCCGGCCTAAGAAGAATTGGAGTAAATCGGAGTTGGCCAAACTTGCCTAAATGGCCAGAATTGGTGCGGGTGGCAGGTTACGCCCTATGACATAAAAAAAACAAATCTAAAAAAAAGTAACTTAACTGAGTTATGTTGGCGCACATTGATTGCGGAAACTTGGATTTTTTAACTTAGGCCAAAAAAAGCGGCGCGCGCCAAAAGAACGGCGCAAATCACTAGGGAAAATTGAGTCCATTACATGTAATTTATGTTATTTATATTGCACTTTCTCCTGAGAAAAAGTGATGGGCCTTCTTCTTGAAGGTGGTGACGGTGGTGAAGGTATTCCCTGATAGGGAGGGAGTTCAAGGATTTTGGTGCAGTGATGATGAAGGAGCGACGATACATGTCCAAGTAGGGATGGTGTGTTGCTAGGAGGGGAACTTGGAGGTGGTGGTGTCCCCACGCACCTGCTGACCTTGCCCTTCTCGGTGGTGGAGGTCGTGGGTGTGGGAGGTGCTGTCGAAGAAGCCTTGGCGAGTTGATAAACGATACATACTGCAGCCATAGTACATTGAAGGTGGAGTGGGTGGATGTCTCGGCTAGTGGATGAAGTCCCAATCAAGCAGACTGATTAGTCATGGGTGGCTCTGAGCACCTTGAGCGTTATTGCAGTTGTGCCCATCGAAGCAACTGGCATCTACCAGCACACCCCTGACTTGTGCCTTGTAGGTGCTGGAGAGTCAGAAAGTGAACCAGAATACCCAGCCTCTGACCTGCTCTAGTAGCCACGGCATTTATGTGGCTGGGTCAGTTCAGTTTTCGGTCAATAATGACTTTTAGGATCATGATAATAGGGAGAGGGTGGAAAGAACAAAAGGGACGGTCTGTGATAGGGTGGAAGGCAGGAGCAATTAAATGACAAAAAGGGATGATGGTGCAGGGCAAAAACGGAATGGTAATGGGACATGTAAAGAAACAAAAGATGGGTCTAGAGGAGGTGTAACCAGCACCTGCTATCCGAGAAAATGGGAGCAAAGGTTATGATCTGAAGTTGTTGAACTCGATGTTGAGTCCAGAAGGCTGTAAAGTGCCTAAACGAAAGATGAGGTGCTGTTCCTCGAGCTTACGTTGAGCTTCATTGGAACAGTGCAGGAGACCGAGGACGGAGAGGTCAGAGTGGGAGTGGAGCGGAGAATTAAAGTGACAGGCGACCGGAAGCTCAGAGTCACACTTGTGGACTGAACGGAGGTGCTCCGCAAACCGATCGCCCAATCTGTGTTTGGTCTCCCCAATGTAGAGGAGACCACATCGTGAGCAGTGAATACAGTGTACTAACTTGAAATAAGTACAGGTTTCACGGGCCCAGCCCACACTGCGATATGTGTGCGCACTAGGTCTGTGCAGCAGAGCTGGTCTCCAGTCGTCTTGGTTAATCCTTGCCACTGGACCAAGACCTAGCTCTGTCAAGCTCTGTGCAACAGCCACCACATGTTAAAAAAAATCCACGCACAGGCATCTTCCACCCTTCAACATGTAGTTCGGGACCTGGAATATTATGTCCTTCATTGAAACACCTGTGAGCTCATTCCTTTTGAAGCAAGTCATCCTCGATACGAGGGACCGCCTATGATGAAGTACAGGTAAATCGCTATTTCACCTGGAAGGAGTATTTGGGGCCCTGGACGGTGGGAAGGGAGGAGGTAAACGGGCAGGTGTTGCATCTCCTGCGCTTGCATGGGAAGGTGCTGTGGGAAGAGGAGGGGCTGCTGGGGGCGATTGAGGAGTGGACCAGGGTGTCGTGGAGGGAGCGGTCCCTTCGGAATGGTGGAAGGGGAGGCGGGCGGGGGTGAGATGTGTTTGGTGGTGGCGTTGTGCAGGAGGTGGAGGAAATGGCAGAGAATGATCCGCTGAATGTGAAAGCTGGTGAGATGTGTTGTTTGTGGTAGTTCTAATAGCTGACTATGCAAAAATTAAATATTTTCATTGGTGCACAGAATATTTATGGAGGAATGTGTAAACTCTCTACACTAAAGGAAAGTAGAAACTAAGCAGAAAATGATTCTGTACAAATAAAAAGAACTGAAGCACTGAGGTATTTAAAATCTAAAGTCTGATCTTGTACAGACCTGCAATATCAGATTGTGCTTGACAGAAAGAAGAATTAACTTTTATTTCTGGCTTTCATGTTGTCAGGATGTCCAAAAGCAATTCAGAGCCAATGAGGCACTTATGAAATGTAGTCACTGTTGTTACATAGGCAGGTGTGGCAGCCAATTTGTGCACAGCAAGACTCCACAAACCATAATGTGATTATGACTAGTTAATCTATTTTAGATGGTGTTGGTTGAGGGATAAATATTGGTCAGGACACCGGGGAGAACTTCCCTGATCTTCTTTGAATAGTGCCGTGTGATCTTTTACATTGACTGAAAGGGCAGACAGGTCCTTGGTTTAACGATGGCACATCCGGCAGTACGGCACTCCCTCAGTAATGCACTGAAGTGTCTGCCGAGAGCATGTGCTCAACTCCTGGACTGAGGCTTGGATCCATAACCAGCTGGAGGCAGAGGTGAGGCTGCTACCGTTCAACCAAGCTGACACTTACTGAAAACTACACTGCACATGCTGGAATACCATTCACATTGGGGTTGGATTTTCGGTCTTCTGCCATCCCTGTTAGCGCCCCGCAGGGGCGGCAATGATGGCGGTAAGCACTTCCGGGCGGGCAGCCAGCTTCCAGCGCCCCGCCGGGACATTTGGTGCCGTTTTTGAGGGGGAGGGGAGCACTATCGCCCAGAAGAGGCAACGCCGCTGGTTGCGACACCGGCTCAATATTTGGCTGGCGTCCGAACCGTAGCGCCTGTGGAAGCTGGCGGTCCGAACCGTAGCGCCTGTGGAAGCTGGCGGTCCGAACCGTAGCGCCTGTGGAAGCTGGCGGTCCGAACCGTAGCGCCTGTGGAAGCTGGCGGTCCGAACCGTAGCGCCTGTGGAAGCTGGCGGTCCGAACCGTAGCGCCTGTGGAAGCTGGCGGTCCGAACCGTAGCGCCTGTGGAAGCTGGCGGTCCGAACCGTAGCGCCTGTGGAAGCTGGCGGTCCGAACCGTAGCGCCTGTGGAAGCTGGCGGTCCGAACCGTAGCGCCTGTGGAAGCTGGCGGTCCGAACCGTAGCGCCTGTGGAAGCTGGCGGTCCGAACCGTAGCGCCTGTGGAAGCTGGTGGTCCGAACCGTAGCGCCTGTGGAAGCTGGCGGTCCGAACCGTAGCGCCTGTGGAAGCTGGCGGTCCGAACCGTAGCGCCTGTGGAAGCTGGCGGTCCGAACCGTAGCGCCTGTGGAAGCTGGCGGTCCGAACCGTAGCGCCTGTGGAAGCTGGCGGTCCGAACCGTAGCGCCTGTGGAAGCTGGCGGTCCGAACCGTAGCGCCTGTGGAAGCTGGCGGTCCGAACCGTAGCGCCTGTGGAAGCTGGCGGTCCGAACCGTAGCGCCTGTGGAAGCTGGCGGTCCGAACCGTAGCGCCTGTGGAAGCTGGCGGTCCGAACCGTAGCGCCTGTGGAAGCTGGCGGTCCGAACCGTAGCGCCTGTGGAAGCTGGCGGTCCGAACCGTAGCGCCTGTGGAAGCTGGCGGTCCGAACCGTAGCGCCTGTGGAAGCTGGCGGTCCGAACCGTAGCGCCTGTGGAAGCTGGCGGTCCGAACCGTAGCGCCTGTGGAAGCTGGCGGTCCGAACCGTAGCGCCTGTGGAAGCTGGCGGTCCGAACCGTAGCGCCTGTGGAAGCTGGCGGTCCGAACCGTAGCGCCTGTGGAAGCTGGCGGTCCGAGCCGTAGCGCCTGTGGAAGCTGGCGGTCCGAACCGTAGCGCCTGTGGAAGCTGGCGGTCCGAACCGTAGCGCCTGTGGAAGCTGGCGGTCCGAGCCGTAGCGCCTGTGGAAGCTGGCGGTCCGAACCGTAGCGCCTGTGGAAGCTGGCGGTCCGAACCGTAGCGCTTGTGGAAGCTGGCGGTCCGAGCCGTAGCGCCTGTGGAAGCTGGCGGTCCGAACCGTAGCGCCTGTGGAAGCTGGCGGTCCGAGCCGTAGCGCCTGTGGAAGCTGGCGGTCCGAACCGTAGCGCCTGTGGAAGCTGGCGGTCCGAACCGTAGCGCCTGTGGAAGCTGGCGGTCCGAACCGTAGCGCCTGTGGAAGCTGGCGGTCCGAACCGTAGCGCCTGTGGAAGCTGGCGGTCCGAGCCGTAGCGCCTGTGGAAGCTGGCGGTCCGAACCGTAGCGCCTGTGGAAGCTGGCGGTCCGAACCGTAGCGCCTGTGGAAGCTGGCGGTCCGAGCCGTAGCGCCTGTGGAAGCTGGCGGTCCGAACCGTAGCGCCTGTGGAAGCTGGCGGTCCGAGCCGTAGCAGCTACAGTGAGGTAAGTAATGCCGACCTGAAGTAAGTGTGATTGTTTGTTACTTTTTTATTTTTGCGATTTATGTTGTGGTGGCCTGAGTAATGTTTTGGGAATGTTTTTGGTGGGGTTTTATTTCAGGTTTTTTTTTTCACGGAAGCCCCTGTTTAGCTCGGGGATTTTCAGTGGCTCTGCCCGCCCAGTGCCCTAAAAGAGGTGTGGAACGCCTCCCTTATCGCTGCGCTCCACCTCAGGGCCCGGCTTGTGAATTTTGCGGCTGGAGATGCAAACCATTCCCTAGCACAAAATTTACTGCCCCGCCCGGGTTAACGCCGCAACAGAGACGCGACTGAACTCCCACCCCTTGGGCTTGCTGCATAATCTGTTTACCAGAAAAAAAATCTGTCTGAAAAATGCAGTGTTATACTTCTGAATTGTGACTTTAAACCTGAAAAATGTCAAAGATCTTCACAGACTGACACTATGAACAGGCTTAATGCATCAGCCTCGTCGCTTGACCATAACCAACAGTGCAGCTCTTTCATTGCAGTATTTATGTTCATTTAATTTCCAGGGGATTTATTTTTAGTGTTTACTTAAAACAAAATTCTGTTAAAAAGAGAACATTTTTTGGGTGCGCAAGTTGCGTGGGGAAAAATTCAAAGTTGTAAAAAAATAAACCCGCAGGAAAATCTTTCCCAATTATTCACTTCAGGAAGGAACACTAATGGAAAATTGGCACATGGATTGAAAACGCTGGCTCAATGAGTGAATGCGCTGTCCAGTGTATTCTGACCCATTCAGATCAGGAACGGATTTGGGTTAGTTGTTGCCTTGCTCTGAGTTAGCTGATGACATCAGCATACATGAGGGAGAGGGAGAATAGAGAGATACATTGACAGGGTGGGAAGAGCTAATTAGAGTGTGGGAGAACGCTCGTGTGGAGTAAAAGCACTGGCACAGGCCAGTTGGGTAGAATGGCCTGTGTCTGTGCTGTAGAATCTATGTATACCTATGTAATTTGCAGTGGAATCGGGCTACTAAAACTGACTTCAGTGCCTGTAGGCTGGGGAAGGAAAATCATTCAGGCAGGGTTGTAATTTCTGATCAGTGCATAGAATGTTCAGCACAGAAACAGGCCATTCGGCCCAACTGGTCCATGGCGGTGTTTATGCTCCACACAAGCCTCCTCCCAGTCCCCTTCATCTAGCCCCATCAGCAGATCCTTCTATTCCTTTCACCTTCGTTTGTTTATCTAGCTTCCTCTTCAATGCATCTGTGCTGTTTGCCTCAACCACTCCTTACATAAGAACATAAGAAATAGGAGCAGGAGTAGGCCATAAGGCCCCTCAAGCCTGCTCCGCCATTTAATACGATCATAGCTGATCCGATCATGGACTCAGGTCCACTTCCCTGCCTGCTCGCCATAACCCCTTATTCCCTTATCGTTTAAGAAACTGTCTAACTCTGTCTTAAATCTACTCAATGACCCAGCTTCCACAGCTTTCTGAGGCAACGAATTCCACAGATTCACAACCCTCTGAGAGAAGAAATTTCTCCTCATCTCAATTTTAAATGGGCCCCTTATTCTAAGATTATGCCCTCTAGTTCTAGTCACCCCTATCAGTGGAAACATCCTGTGGTAGGGAGTTCCATATTCTAGCCATTTTATGGTTAAATCAGCACTATCCTGGATCCATCTTCTAGAGAACGTGTGTGCAGTACATGGACATCATGGAAGATGGGAATTGGACATGGCCTCTCGTGGTAAGATATCCCACCAACAATCACTATTTCGGTTTGTGTGTGTGAAATGGGTACTTGGGTGAGGTGTTGCAGGGCAGTCGATTCCCTGGAACCATATAGATTGGAACAGCCTACATTCAAAATGACATTTTTGCATTGGTGAAGGTCTGGAGAAGGATGATTCTGGCCCTTAGCGCCCTACATTGTGAGAAAGACTTGAAGAGTTGAAGTTGTTGTTGGAGAGGAGAAGATTAAGAGGGTACCTGATCTTAATTGATCAGATTAAATGTGATTATTTGACAGACTGTGAGGACAGAAGTAGAGGACACAGATTTCGCAAGACCCGCTTTTCCTGCTACAAGGTAATGAATATGTGAAACAGATTCCCAGCGGTCGCAGTTAATTTGTCAAATAACTCCCACAAGGATAGGTTAGAAAAATGTCTGGTTGGGAATGGGATTGTGGGGGAAGGGTGTAGAAAATAGGTATTGCTTGAAACAATCAAATACAGTGTCATGGTTACTGCGTTTCCGGGAATGTCAATAGGAGAGGCCATGATTGAATGGTGGAGATGTGGGGATGGATGAGTATTTTGAAGTTTTGGTTGATTACCTCTGGTGATCAGAGACTAGTCGATGTGGAATGAGTAGGCTCAACAGGTCAAATGGCTGTCTCCAATGGCACTTTCTTCTAGTCTTATCTCTCTTACTCTAATCAATGAAGAATCTTACTTCTGGTTTTCACTCTCGAAGACTGAAGAATGCAAGGGGATGGACTCAAACCCTTTGTGCTGCTGCACCATGTATACAGTCTCTCTCTTAGCTTAGCTTGTTTGGAGTACATGAAAGTAACCTCGTTTCACCTTCTCAGCAATTTTCCTTCTGTCCCCGTGGCCTTTGCTCACCCCCCCCACTGAATGTCCAACTTCCAATCGAAATGTGTTTTGTCTACTACAATCCTGCTTCTAATCTGCACAATTTACAATTTTTGTTTATGATTTAGGAATAAGTCAATAGGGAAAATAACTGTAGCGTATGAATGAGCTTGAGAGGCAAATAGATATGTTTATGGAGAGAGAAGGGTTTGATCGATACTGTCAGAAGGGGGATACGTGGGATTGAGATCAATTAAGAGGAGCACTTGGCATTTTCATATTCATAAAATCATAGAATGATTATGGCACAGCTAGTCCCACTCGCCTGCCCTTTCCCCGTAGCCCTGCAATTTTTTTCCCTTCAGGTACTTATCCAACTCCTTTTTGAAAGGTAAGATTGAGTCTGCCTCCACCACTCTTTCAGGCAGTGCATTCCAGATCTTAACCACTCGCTGCGTGAAAACGTTTTTTCCTACATCGCCTTTGGTTTATTTGCCAATCACCTTAAATCTGTGTCCTCTGGTCCTCAATCCTTCTGTCAATGGGAACCGTTTCTCTCTATCTACTCTGTCTAGACCCCTCATGATTTTGAACACCTCTATCAAATCTCCTCTCAACCTTCTCTGCTCTAAGGAGAACAACCCCAGTTTATCCAGTCTATCGACGTAACTGAAGTTCCTCATGATATGTCCTTACTATACAGTATAAATGCACACGAGGCCCATACTTGAGAGAAGGTCACTCTGTGACCAGTTACCTTTATTACCAAGACCTCAAGTGATGAAGGTGGGTGGAGCTTCCCCTTTTATACCTGTAAGTCCAGGTTAGGAGTGTCTCCCACAAGTTCGCCCCCTGTGGTCAATGTTCTCAAAGTGTAGAACTTAGGTCAGCTTATACATGGGTTACAATGATAGTTGAATACATGACACCTCATTCCTGGAATCATTCTTGTAAATCTTTGCTGCACCTTCTCTAAGACCTTCACATCCTTCCTAAAATGTGGCACCCAGAATTGGACACAGTACTCCAGTTGGGGCCGAACCAGTGTTTTATACAAGTACATCATAATTTCCATACTTTTGTACTCTACACCTCTATTTATGAAGCCCAGGATCCCGTAAGTCTTTTTAACTGCTTTCCTGCCCTGGGACCTTCAACGATTTGTGCACACATACCCCCAGATCGCTCTGTTCGTGAACCCCCTTTAGGATTGTAGCCTTTAGTTTATATGTCCTCGCCCCATTTTTTCTATCAAAATGTATCACTTCACATTTTCCTGCGTTAAATTTAATCTGCCACGTGTCCGCCCATTTCACCAGCCTGGCTGTCTTCCTGAAGTCTATCACTCTCGACACATTCCTATGAAATCGGAGGACAGCAGGTGAAGTTTTAAGCGGGTTCGTGTTATGCTAAAAAACTGAAATTTTGCTCGATAAGGACCCTGCAGATTGCGCTACAGCTGATGGCAGTTTTCTAATGGACTAAAGGACCTTGACATCTGGAAATGATTACTGGCAAAGCGTGCCAAGCTTTTTTTAATCATTCTGACTACTGCAGGCCACATGTAGCCGTTACCAAAGATCAGAGGCGGGAAATCACCAGACAAATCGCGAGCAGCGATCTTACAATGAAATGCCACCATGGCCAACTGGGCTAGCTGGTGAAGGAGCTCTTCTATTTGGCCAGTTCATCGATGTTCATAAATAAGGGCAGGGATGAGAACAGCATTTTGTAAGTCAACACTGCTTTTAGTGTAGATTTTAAAATTGAAGTATTCAGTCACTTGGCGCAGGACCAAGGTTAAGAGAAATGGCTAAAGTACAAATAGATTCTGAAAGGTTCTAGCCCACAATTGCTTTTTGGAACACGAACCCAAGCAAGTCAAGTATTGATTGGGTGTCAGGAAAGTTGTGATTTAAGTGTCTGTAACCTGTAGGGGGAAGGGAGGAGTGAGGGAGGCAAGGGGTTTCACCACAAAGACAACTTGCATTTATATATTGCCAGGGTTACCATTAAACGTCCCAAGGTGCTTCACAGGAGCATTGTCAAAACAAATTTGACAACGAGCCACATAAGGAGATATTAGGACAGATGAGCAACAGCTTGGTCAGAGAGGTAGTTTTAAGCAGCGCCTTAAAGGAGGAGAGAGAGAGGCACTGGAGAAGGTGCAAAACAGATTTACTAGAATGATACCAGAACAGAGAGATTATACCCATCAGGAAAGGCTGGGCCTCTTTCCTCTAGAAAAGAGAAAGTTGAGGCTGATCTGATAGAGGTATTGAAAATTATGAGGGTTTTAATAGGGTAGATGTAGAGAGAATGATTCCATTTGTGGGGAAGTCCAGAACTAGGGGCCATAAATGTACGTACGCACGTACATCTATCTAAGTTGTGGGTTGTGGGTTCAAGTCCCACTCCAGGATTTTTGTTGATACAAAATGTAATTGGAGTGAAAACGGTAATTTTAAGCATCTTTGAGTGTTCTCCTTTGCAATTGCAAATTGCCCTCTGATTATTTGTCCAACATTTCAAAGTAGAGCAGGAGAGTTATCCCCGGTGTCCTGGCCAATGTTTATTCCTCAATCAACATCACTAAAAAACAGATTATCAGGATCGAGAATCCGAGAATGAAATAAAGATTAAAAATTGGGAAGAATCATGCAGCAGGAAAATGTGCACCATCAATCTTGCATTTGATAAAGTAATAAATGACATCAAACGTCAAACTAATAGAAACAGCTGCAATGAACAAAGTACTTCCGGTTCAAAGCATGTCGGATAGTCATGGATCCAGCGTTTGGTTCCACAGGACAAATTTAAATATTTAATGCAAAGCATTGATTTGGTGAGTTCAGACCGAAATAAAAATTGGGAATTTTTTGTGTTGAGAGGCCCATTGTAAAGGTCCCAATGTGCAGAACAGCACCAATGCTGAACATTTAGCAAGTTCCCCATTCTAATCACTCTCTGGGTAAAGAAGTTTCTGTTAAATCCCCTACTGGATTTATTCGTGACTGTCTTATAATTATGGCCTCTAGTTTTGGTCTCGCTCATAAGTGGAAATATCTTACATAGGATTACACAGGATATACAACACAGAAACAGGCAATTCGGCCCAACCAGTCCATGCTCCACTCGAGCCGCCTCCCGTCTTTCCTCATTTAACTCTATCAGCATAACCCTCTATTCCCTTCTCCCACATATGCTTATCTATCAAACCCTTTCAAAATCTTACAGACCTCTATCAGGGCACCCCTCAGCCTTTCCTGATAAGTATATCCGACCATATAAATCTTGTTTGTACCTTCCCCAGTGTCTCTATATCCTTTTTATAATATGCAGACCATAACTCTACACAGTACTCCAAGTGTGGCTCATGCAAGGTTTGATACAAGTTTGACATATGTAAGGTATGCTCACAGGTTTGACTCAGTTGGTAGAACCCTGGCTTCCGGGTCAGAAGGTTGTGGGTTCAAGCCCCACTCCAGAGACTTGAGCACAAAAATCCAGGCTGACAGTGTCGGAGGTGCCATCTTTTGGACGTGACGTTAAACAGAGGCCCCGTCTGCTCCCACAGATGGATGTAAAAGATTTCATGGAACAAAATAGTTGTGAAGCTATTGATGGGCGGTCGAGGGGGTCGTTCAGTCCGACTGCTTGCCTCTCTTCCGCGGTTACGTTCATGCCAGGGTGTCCCTGGAGATGGAGCACGCAGTGTCCACCGGTACGCTCGTGGTCTTCCGCGAGAGGTGGGCACCGGAGGGACTGGGGTGCATCATCACCCCTAGCAACCAAATTTTAATTTGACAATAGTTGAAAATGTTTAATTTGTCGGTTTTAGTACCCCTTTAATAAGGGAACATTTGTATTAATGTTACTTTAATATAGTTGTAGAGCTGTTGAGTGTGCCCTTACAAAAGGGGACACTTGAATTAACGTTCTACCCAAAATAGTTGTAGAGCTGTTGCACTGGGAGTGGCTTAGCCAGACACGTGATGTTCACAAGACTCGGGGTATCCACGATGAGGCAGGTGGATGTAAGCCTGGTGGATGAACTGGTAATGTGTAGTGTTATTGTTAAACCTGTTGTTAATAAACCAACTAGTTCTTAATAGCAATGTGTTGCTATGTATCTTACACAAAGAACCCATGAAACAGATATATTACAACATAACTTCTCTGCTTTTCAAATCTATCCCTCTCGAACTTGTGTAGAGAAACTGCTCAACCATTGAAGCAAAGCACTACACCAAATGTAGGTATACACTACCTACTGGAGTTAACTGGTAACTGGTTGTGGATGGACAGTTGGGTTCCAGTAGTCACTGTATAGATCAAATCAGATATCAATGAAGAGCAAAAATATCAATACATAGTTGGAAGGTTTTAGGAAAACAAACTTTGGGGTTAGGAAAGAAAACTTTGAGAGTCAAATAAAACCAGAAGAAAATTGGAATCATTTTGAAAGAAAGCAAAGAAAGGAAGACTTGCATTTACATAGCACCATACACGACCTCAGGACTTCTCAATGCGCTTTACAGCCAATGAAGTACATTTTTAAGTGTAGTCACTGCTGTAATGTAGGAAACGCGGCAGCCAATTTGTGTACAGCAAGCTCCCACAAAGAGCAATGTGATAATAGCCAGATAATCTTTTTTTAGAGATGTTGATTTAGGGTTAAATATTGACAAGGATACTATGGATAACTCCTCTGATCTTCTTTGAAATAGTGCCATGGGATCTTTTACATCTACCTGAGAGAATTGACGGGGTCTTGGCTTAACGTCTCATCCAAGAGTGCCACGCTTCCTCAGTACTGCCCTTCCGACAGTGCAGCACTCCCACAGCACTGCCCCTCCGACAGTGAAACACTCCTTCAGTACTTCCCCGACAGTGCAGTACTCCCTCAGCACTGCCCCTCTGACATTGCACCAGTCCCTCAGTACTGCCCCAACAGCGCAGCCCTCTCTCAGTACTGCCCCTGACAGTTCAGCACTCCCTCGATACTGATCTTCAGACAATGCAGCACCCCCTCAGTACTTCCCTCGGATAGTGCAGTACTCTCTCAGTACTGCCACTCCAACAGTGCAGCAATCCCCCAGTACTGATCCTCAGACAATGCAGCACCCCATCAGTACCGCCCCTCCTGCAATGCAGCACTCCCTCAGTACTTCCTCTCCGACAGTGCAACACTCCCACAGTACTGCTCCTCCAACAGTGCAGCACTTCCTCAGTACTGCCCCTCCAACAGTGCAGCACTTCCTCAGTACTGCTCCTCCAACAGTGCAGCACTCCCCCTGTACTGCCCCCAACACTGCAGCACTCCTTCAGTATTGCCCCTCCGACAGTGCAACGCTCACTCAGTATTGCCTTTGCCAATGCAGCACTCTCTCAGTACTGCCCCTCTGACAGTGCAGCGCTCCCTCAGTACTGACACTCCGACAGTACGGCGCTCCCTCATTACTCCCCCTGCGACAGTGCAGCACTCTCTCAGTACAGCCCCTCCGACAGTGCAGCGTTCCCTCAGTATTGCCCCTCCGATAGTGCAGCGCTCCTTCAGTACTGACACTCCGACAGTACGGCTCCCTCATTACTCCCCCTGCGACAGTGCAGCACTCTCTCAGTACAGCCCCTCCGACAGTGCAGCGTTCCCTCAGTATTGCCCCTCTGACAGTGCAACACTCCTTCAGTTTTGCCCTTGACAGTGCAGCGCTCCCTCAGTACTGCCCCTCCGACAGTGCAACACTCCTTCAGTTTTGCCCTTGACAGTGCAGCGCTCCCTCAGTACTGCCCCTCCGACAGTGCGGCGCTCCCTCAGTACTACACTGTATCCTAGAATTTTGAGACTTTTAATCGATGTAAAAAGGAAGTTCTCCCAATAAGGACAAAATTATCAAGATCACAGTGGTTAAATAAATGTGAATTTTAAAAACTCTATTTTCGGGATGTGGGTGACACTGGCAAGTTTGTATTTATTGCCCATCCCTAGTTGCCCAGAGTGCATCAGGAGTCAATTACATAGTGTTGGACTGGAGTCACATGTAGGTAATGGTGGCAGGTTCCCTTTCCAGAAGAATAACCATGAACGTAAGCTCAAGGCTACGCATAAATATTTGAAAAGACACAAGTTATGAAGATGTTATTAAAAAGTCAGTTGGAGATAACGGAAGTGAATAATCATAGAACTATAGAATGGTTACAGAACAGGAGGTCATTCGGCCTGTCGAGCCTGTGTCTGCAAGAGCGCCTATAAAATGTAGATTGTATATAGCAACAAATGGGATCCAAAAACTTTAGCTGTGAACTAGCCGCTAAACAGATAAGGTTCTTGAAGAAACAAGTTAGATGGAAATACTATAGCGAATCTTAAAATGGCAAATGCATTAAACAAATTGGAATTCTGGAACTCTCTTCCCCCAAAAAGCTGCTTAGGCTGAAAAATTTCAAAACTGAGATCGGTAGATCTCTGTTAGGTGAGGGTATTAAGGGTTACTGAACCAAGGCGGGTAAATAGAGTTAAGAGACAGAGCAGCTATGATCTAACTGAAGGCGGAACAGGCTTGAGGGGCTGAATGGTCTACTCCTGTTCCTATGTAAACGTACTATTGTGGAAGGATACAAGGTAGCCCACGCCGGAACAGTAAACACACAGTGTGTCAGCAAGTTGCTTTTATTCGGCAATAGCTCAAGTCAGAAACCGTATCCATTTATAGGTTGCGCAGCACGCTGTTTCTCTCCAGCTACAATGATTAGGAACGGCAATCCGAAAGGCATTTGGTAATAATTCAAAAGGAGTTACTACAACAACATCTCGCATTTATATAGCGCCTTTAACCTAGTAAAATGTCCCAAGGCACTTATATAGGTACTATATGTGCTGCCTACATAACAACAACTTGTATTTATATAGCGCCTTTAACCTACTGAAACATCCCGAAGCGCTTCACAGGAGTATTATGGGATAAAAATTTGACACCGAGCCACATAAGTAGAAATTAGCGCAGGTGACCAAAAGCTGCTCAAAGAGGTAGGTTTTAAGGAGCGTCTTGAAGGAGGAAAGAGAGGTAGAGAGGCTGAGAGGTAGAGGCAGGGAGTTCCAGAGCTTGGGGCCCAGGTAACAGAAGGCACGGCCACCAATGGTTGAACGATTACAATCAGGGATGCTCAAGAGGGCAGAATTAGAGGAGCGCAGACATCTCGAGGGGTTGTGGGGCTGGAGGGGATGACAGAGATAACTTACTAAACTATAGTGTCAAAGTTATTTGCAAAGTGACTTGACAGAACAGAGTGGCAAAAGTTATTCTGGAATTTTGGCTGGAAATTATGAGATGTATAAATGTGAAAACATAATTTCGGATATATGATCCAGAGCTGTAAACACAATCACTGTAGGGATTATGTGGACACCAACAGACTTCTGAAAATTTGGAGAGATCGTGGAATTTGAGGACACAAGTCCAAACTTGTCAAGGCCGGGGATTAGATGGATCTTTTTCCCAGAGCAGTGTGGAGTGGAACACTCTCTTACCCAAAGCTGGTAATTCTATGTTGATTAAGTCCTTGAAGAAAGAAAATGATTAAGAACAGGATATAATGTAATAAGGATAACTACATAGGTGATTAATGTGCGACCATGGATGAATCAATTATGGTATGTGCAGCTGAATAACGTGGGTTACCTGGATTAACATCCTGTAACTTTGTTGTTTACTGTAAGGGTCGAGAAAAATTGAACAGATCGGAACTTGCCTCTCTCAAAAGAACAAGACAGTTGCGTTGAGTCCATAATAAAGCAAGTTAGACATTTCCTTTGAACTGACTTGATGAGCTGAATGGCATTGCCGCCATGCCACACCTTAACTCAGCATCTTTAGGTTCAACCATAGCAGAAAATCAAGTTCCCTCCTGAGAATTTGGTCGTTCATCATTTTAGTTCAGATTTCTCACCCACTGAATCTCAACCACGATCCCTCATCACTCCTCCGCCTCGATCACTCACCGCACCTCCGCCTCGACCTTCCTGCTCCTGTGCTGTACCAGGGCCCCGCCGATGTTCCTGCCCGCGCTCCAAACAGTGACATGGGTCCTGATGACATTACCCAATCGAAGCCATCGCACGCTTGGAGCAGCTTGTGCTGGGAATTGTAGTGGCACGCTCAAGCTCTTTTTGAAATGAGGGTACGTGGCCCAGAAGAGCCCAGGGCCCAGGGGCAGCACGGGCCAGCCCACACTGCGACATGTTTGTGCACTAGGTCTGTGTAGCAGAGCAGGTCTCCAGTCGTCCTGGTTAACCCTTGCCACTGGATAAAGGCCCGGCTCTGCCAAGCCCGTGTGGTGGCTGATGTGCAACGGCCACCACTACATTAAAAAAATCCACGCACAGGCATCTTCCACCCCCTCAGTTGGAGTTCAGGACTGGAACATCGGGTCCATCATTGAAACATCTGTGAACTCTTCTGGAAGCAAGTCACCCTTGTTCGAGGGACCGCCTATGATATGATGATAAGATTTCTAAAGTCATTTCCCCGGATCCTTTCCAACTGGAGATGACGAGCAGAGATGAGCCATTTCTGCAGCCTTCATCCCTGCAACTATCATGAGTGATGCAAAATACACCAAATTTGTAGCAGATTTGCTGCATTGTAAACTGCAATACAGTCTGGGTTCCAGTGATTTAGGCATTTACCAGCTAACAATTGGAGTACTCTATAAATACATAGAAGATTCTCAGATTTAAACATTTTACTATTGCAGCAGCCTTCATGTAGCAAGATGGGGAAAAAACTGGTTACTACCCGAGGACTATATAATCAATTTCCATTTGTGGTATAATTAGGTTCCTTGTGCAGTGTAATCTGGGACAAACGTCCTCTAAGGAAGCCTCCTGCCCTAGCCCTGACCTCACATCTTTCTCCAGTTTCTCCCCGATCTCCCCTCATGACCGTTCCGAACTCATCCTTTCCAGGAGACCCACTAGCTGCTCCCTTGGCCCTATGTCCACCAAACTCCTGACCACTGAGCTTCCTTTTCTGGCTCCCATGTTACCTGACATTGTTAACGGTTCTCTCCTCAGGTACCGTCCCTCTCGCCCTCAAATCTGCCATCATTACCCCTCTCCTCAAAAAAACAACTCTCGACCCCTCCGTCCTTGCAAACTCCCACCCCATCTCCAACCTCCCTTTCCTCTCCAAAGTACTTGAACGTGTTGTCGCCTCCTAAATCCGTGCCCATTTTTCCCGCAATGCCATGTTTGAATCCCTTCAATCCGGTTTCTGCCCCTGCCACAGTACCAAAACCGCTCTCATCAAAGTCACAAAAGACATCCTTTGTGACTGTGACAAAGGCAAGCTATCCC
Source organism: Pristiophorus japonicus (assembly GCF_044704955.1). Lineage (NCBI taxonomy): Eukaryota > Metazoa > Chordata > Chondrichthyes > Pristiophoridae > Pristiophorus > Pristiophorus japonicus. The sequence continues at coordinate 8,065,230 of NC_091983.1, forward strand.
TCCTCGTCCTCTTGACATGTCGGTAGTCTTTGACACGGTTGACCACTCTATCCTCCTCCAATGCTTCTCCACCGTCATCCAGCTGGGTGGGACTGCATTCTTATCCATCTAATCATAGCCAGAGAATCACCTGCAACGGTTTCTCTTCCCGCCTCCACATCGTTACCTCTGGTGTCCCCCAAGGATCTATCCTTGGCCCCCTCCTATTTCTCATCTACATGTTGCCTCTTGGCGACATCATCTGGAAACACGGTGTCAGTTTCCACATGTACGCTGATGACACCCAGCTCTACCTCACTACCACTTCGGGCCCCTCCTTGGTCTCTAAATTGTCAGATTGCTTGTCCGACATCCAGTTCTGGATGAGCAGAGATTTTCTCCAATTGAATATTGGGAAGATCGAAGCCATTATTTTCAGTCCCCGCCACAAACTGCATTATCTAGCCACCAACTCCATCCCTCTTTAAAATTTAAAATTTAAAACCGAGTTGAGAAGGAATTTCTTCTCCCAGAGGGTTGTGAATCTGTGGAATTCTCTGCCTAAGGAAGCAGTTGAGGCTAGCTCATTGAATGTATTCAAATCATAGATACATAGATTTTTAACCAATAAGGGAATTAAGGGTTATGGGGAGCGGGCGGGTAAGTGGAGCTGAGTCCACGGCCAGATCAGCCATGATCTTGTTGAATGGCGGAGCAGGCTCGAGGGGCTAGATGGCCTACTCCTGTATCTAATTCTTATGTTCTTATGTTCTTATGTTCTCTCCCCAACTTCTGTCTGAGGCTGAACCAGACTATTCGTAACCTTGATGTCATATTTGACCCTGTAATGAGCTTTCGACCACATAACCGCAGTATAACTAAGACGGCTTAATGCCACCTCCGTAACATCGCCCGTCTCCGCCCTTGCCTCAGCTCATCTGCTGCTGAAGCCCTCATCCATGCCTTTGTTACCTCTAGACTTGACTACTCCAACGGACTCCTGGCTGGCCTCCCACATTCTACCCTACGTAAACTAAAGCTCGGCTGCCCATGTCCTAACTCACACCAAGTCCCGATCACCCATCACCCCTGTGCTCTCTGACCTACATTGGCTTCCGGTTAACGTAGAAACATAGAAAATAGGTGCAGGAGTAGGCCATTCGGCCCTTCGAGCCTGCACCATCATTCAATAAGATCATGGCTGATCATTCACCTCAGTACCCCTTTCCTGCTTTCTCTCCATACCCCTTGGTCCGCTTAGTCGTAAGGTCCATATCTAACTCCCTCTTGAATATATCCAATGAACTGGCATCAACAACTCTCTGCAGCAGGGAATTCCACAGGTTAACAACTCTCTGAGTGATGAAGTTTCTCCTCATCTCAGTCCTAAATGGCCTACCCCGTATCCTAAGACTGTGTCCCCTGGTTCTGGACTTCCCCAACATCGGGAACATTCTTCCCACATCTAACCTGTCCCGTCCCGTCAGAATCTTATACGTTTCTATGAGATCCCCTCTCATCCTTCTAAACTCCAGTGTATAAAGTCCCAGTTGATCCAGTCTCTCCTCATATGTCAGTCCAGCCATCCCGGGAATCAGTCTGGTGAACCTTCGCTGCACTCCCTCAATAGCAAGAAAGTCCTTCCTCAGATTAGGAGACCAAAACTGAACACAATATTCCAGGTGAGGCCTTACCAAGGCCCTGTACAATTGCAGTAAGACCTCCCTGCTCCTATATTTAAATCCCCTAGCTATGAAGGCCAACATGCCATTTGCCTTCTTCACCGCCTGCTGTACCTGTATGCCAACTTTCAATGACTGATGAACCATGACACCCAGGTCTCGTTGCACCTCCCTGATTTCCCCTTCATAAATCCATGCTGACTTGGACCAATCCTCTCACTGCTTTCCAAATGCACTGCTATTTTATCCTTAATAATTGATTCCAACATTTTCCCCTCTACTGATATCAGGTTAACCAGTCTATAATTACCCATTTTCTCTCTCCCTCCTTTTTTAAAAAGTGGTGTTACATTAGCTACCCTCCAGTCCATAGGAACTGATCCAGAGTCGATAGACTGTTGGAAAATGATCACCAATGCATCCACTATTTCTAGGACCACTTCCTTAAGTACTCTGGAATGCAGACAACCAGGCCCCGGGGATTTATCGGCCTTCAATCCCATCAATTTCCCCAACACAATTTCCCGCCACTAAGGATATCCTTCAGTTCCTCCTTCTCACTAGACCCTCGGTCCTCTAGTACATCCAGAAGGTTATTTGTGTTTTCCTTCGTGAAGACAGAACCAAAGTATTTGTTCAGTTGGTCTGCCATTTCTTTGTTCCCCATTCTAAATTCACCTCGATTGCAAGGGACCTACGTTTGTCTTCATTAATCTTTTTCTCTTCACATATCTATAGAAGCTTTTGCAGTCAGTTTTTATGTTCCCGGCAAGCTTCCTCTCGTACTCTATTTTCCCCCTTCTAATTAAACCCTTTGTCCTCCTCTGCTGAATTCTAAATTTCTCCCAGTCCTCAGGTTTGCTGCTTTTTCTGGCCAATTTATATGCTTCTTCCTTGGATCTAATACTAGCCTTAATTTCCCTTGTTAGCCACGGTTGAGCCACCTTCCCTGTTTTATTTTTACTCCAGACAGGGATGTACAACTGTTGAAGTTCATCCATGTGATCTATAAATGTTTGCCATTGCCTATCCACCGTCAACCCTTTAAGTATTATTTGCCAGTCTATTCTAGCCAATTCGCGCCTCATGCCGTCGAAGTTAGCTTTCCTTAAGTTCAGGACCCAAGTTTCTGAATTAACTGTGTCACTCTCCATCTTATTAAAGAATTCTACCATATTATGGTTACTCTTCCCCAAGGGGCCTCGCACAACAAGATTGCTAATTAATCCCTTCTCATTACACTTCACCCAGGATGGCCAGCTCACTAGTTGGTTCCTCGCAACACCCCGATTTCTAACTTCTTTTTCTTATTTTCAAATCCCTCCATGGCCTCACCCCTCCCTATCTCTGTAATCTCCTCCAACCCCACAACCCCCCGAGATGTCTGCGTTCCTCTAATTCTGCCCTCTTGGGCATCCCTGATTATAATTGCTCAATTATTGGTGGCCGTGCCTTCTGTTGTCTAGGCCTCAAGCTCTGGAACTCCCTGCCTAAACCTCTCCACCTCTCTTTTCACCTTCAAGATGCTCCTTAACACCTACCTCTTTGACCAAGCTTTTTGTTATGTTCAGAATGACTCCACAAGGCTGTGTTGTAAACTCAAACCATTGTGACCTTGGTCTCTTTAATATAACTCCAAAGTGGGGCAGCAACGTGATGCTCTGCTTTTTATACCTGCTTGCAGCAGGGCACACAGGTGACCCATAGGTCTCCCACAGGTGTACCCTCAAGTGGCAAGTCTTACACACAGGTAAGGTTCACATACATAACATCACTTCCCCCCAAAGTCTTGAGTACAAGTTATTTACAGGTTGAGGTGATCTGGCGGTCTGCGTTCCCTGGTCGATCGTCTGAGTTGAAGTCCTGGCATGGGTAAGTTGGTCGGGTCATCACTGCACGGCAGCTCGGCTGGTCTGGTCGGATTGTCGGGCAAGGTGAGTTCATTCTCTTGGTTGGGAGCGAGGTCAATTGCTGGTTGGGTGTGTGTCATAGATGTTGGGGTCTACCTCACACTTGGTAGGCCATGAATCGCAGTTTGGTCTGATCCAGGTGCTTTCTGCAAGTTTGTCCATTCAACAATTTCACAAACAATCTATTCCCCTCCTTGGCTAAGATAGTGCCGGCAATCCACTTGGGACCGTAATTTAGAACAAACACCGGATCGTTAACCTCAATGTCACGCGAGGCCGCCGTGCGATCGTGGTACACGTTATGCCTGTGCCGCTGGGTTTCTACCTGATCACTGAAGTCCGGGTGGACTAAGGAGAGCCTGGTTTTGAGTGCTCTCTTCATTAACAATTCTGCAGGAGGAACCTCTGTGAGCAAGTGGAGGCCTGTCCGGTAGCTGAGCAGGACCCGAGATAACCGAATCTGCAAGGAGCCGTCCGTTACACGTCTCAAGCTTTGCTTGATGGTTTGGACTGCCCGTTCCACTTGGCCGTTGGATGCGGGCTTAAATGGAGCAGACCTGACATGCTTGATGCCATTGCGGGTCATGAATTCGTTGAATTCCAAGCTGGTGAAACATGGCCCATTGTCACTGACAAGGACGTCGGGCAAACCATGGGTGGCGGACATGGCCCTGAGGCTTTCAATGATGGCAGTGGATGTACATGATGACATTATTATACATTCAATCCATTTTGAGTAAGCGCCCACTGCAACTAGAAACATCTTCCCTAGAAAGGGGCCAGCGAAATCTACGTGGACCCTGGACCACGGTTTGTAGGGCCATGACCACAGACTCAGTGGGGCCTCCCTGGGTGCATTGCTCAACTGTGAGCAAGTGTCACATTGGTGTACGCATGACTCTAACTCGGAGTCAATGCCGGGCCACCAGACGTGCGACCTGGCAATAGCCTTCATCATGATTATGCCTGGGTGGGTAATGTGTAGGTCGCGTATAAACGTTTCCCTGCACTTTTTGGGCAAAATCACGCGATTTCCCCCATAGGAGGCAATCCGACTGGACTGACAGTTCGCCATTGCATCGGTGAAAAGGCTTAATTTCCTCTTACATTGCCCCGCGAATCCCCAACCAGCTCCCATTGAGGATGCATCTTCTTACTAGTGATAACAAGGGGTCTTGGCTGGTCCAGGACTTGATCTGGCGAGCCGTGACGGGTTACCCCTCGCTCTCAAAAGCATCCATTACCAGAAGCAAGTCTGCGGGTTGCGCCAGTTCCACCCCAGTGGTGGGCGATGGCAACTGACTGAGGGCGTCAGCGCAGTTCTCTGTGCCTGGTCTGTGGCGGATTACATAGTCATATGCAGACAATGTTAGTGCCCATCTTTGGATGCGGGACAAAGCATTGGTGTTGATACCTTTGCTTTCTGAGAGCAGTGATGTGAGCGGTTTGTGATCGGTTTCGAGCTCGAACCGGAGACCAAATAGATATTGGTGCATTTTCTTAACCCCTTATACACAAGCCAACGCTTCTTTCTCAACCATACTGTAGGCTCTTTCAGCCTTGGATAAACTTCTGGATGCATATGCAACCTGTTGCAGTTTGCCTGACACATTTTCTTGCTGTAACACACAACCGACCCTGTACGACGACACATCACATGCTAGTGCTAAACGTTTACATGGTCCTACAATACAAATAATTTGTTGGAGCACAGCAGGTTTCTGGTCTTGTTAAAGGCTGTTTCTTGAGATTTACCCTAAACCCAGATGTCACCCTTGCGTAGCGGCAAATGCAAGGGTTCCAGCAAAGCGCTCAACCCCGGTAGAAAGTTACCAAAGTAGTTGAGGAGTCCCAGGGACAAACGCAGCTCTGTCACGTTCTGCATTCTTGATGGTCTCTGTCTTGGAGTCCGTGGGTCTGATGCCGTCCGTCGCAATCTTTCTCCCCAGAAATTCGACTTCTGGCACCACTTGGAGCGTTTCAGCCTGAGTCCCACTCTGTCCAGTCGCTTTAGAACCTCTTCCAGGTTGTGCAAGTATTCGGCGGTGTTTCGACCAGTGATCAAGATGTCGCCCTGGAACACCAAGGTGCGTGGAACCGATTTCAGCAGGCTCTCCATGTTCCTCTGGAAGATGGTCGCCGCCAAGCGAATCCCAAAGGGGTATCTGTAATACACGAACAGTCCTTTGTGCGTGTTGATACACGTCAACTTCTTTGACGGTTCAGCCAGCTCCTGTATCATGTACGCGGAGGTGAGGTCTAGCTTGGTGAACGACTTTGCCCCTGCTAGCGTTGCGAATAAGTCCTCCGCTTTGGGTAGTGGGTACTGGTCCTGTAACGAGACTCGGTTGATCGTCACCTTGTCGTCCCCGCAGATTCTGACCGTCCCATCGCTCTTTAGCACCGGCACGATTGGACTGGCCCACTCGTTGAACTCGACTGCCGATATGATTCCCTCTCGTTGAAGTCTGTCCAGCTCGATTTCGACTTTCTCTCGCATCATATATGGGACTGCTCGAGCCTTGTGATGAACGGGCTGTGCCCCAGGAACAAGGTAGATCTGCACGTTGACGCCAGTGAAGTTGCCGATGCCTGGCTCAATTAACGGCGGGAATTTGTTTAGCACCTGGGCGCACGGGGCGTCATCCGCCGAGGACAGGACCTTGATGTCGTCCCAGGTCCACCAGATCTTGCCTAGCCAGCTCCTGCCGAACAGCGTTGGGCCATCGCCTGGTACAATCCATAGTGGTAAATCATGCACCATTCTGTCATACGATACTTTCACTGCCACACTGCCAATGACTGGTATGAGTTCTTTGGTGTAAGTGCGCAGCTTGGTGTGAATTGGGCTCAGTTTTGGCCTCTGTGCCTTGTTACTCCACAGTTTCTCAAAGGCCTTCTGGCTGATAATCGATTGACTCACCCCCGTGTCCAATTCCATGGAGACTGGAATGACGTTAAGTTTGACTTTTAACGTTATTGGAGGGCTTTTGGTGGTGAAGGTGTGTACCCCACACACTTCCTTCTCATCCTCAGGTTGGGTTGCCTCTGCTGCTCGTTCAGTGTGATCCACGCTGGATCAGTCGCTCTCTGCTGACTTTGCCACGTGGTGAGTCCAAGGTCACTTGCACAATCGCTGGTGTTGCCCCATTATTCCACAGCCCCTGCACACGTAGTGCTCGAAACAACATTGATGGGCTCTGTGACTGCCCCCGCATGGCGTTAATGGATTCACATTAGCGCTCCCCAGTGGCCTCTGAGTCACCCTGGGCCTGACCTCTGCGGTCGTGTGGGCCCCACCATGTACAGTCCTGCCTGCTAAAGGCATTATTTAAAGCACAGTACTTGCCGGTGAGCTTCGATTCTGTGAAGATATCTGCTTCGTGTTGTGGAGGTGAAGACCTGGGCTATCGTGATGGCCTTGCTCAGATCCAGGGATTCAGCAGACAGCAGTTTGTGAAGCATGCCCTCATGGCCAATTCCAAGCACGAAAAAGTCCCGCAACATTTCCCCCAAGGATCCTGCAAAGTCGCACAAGGCGTCTTAGGTTGGCGACAAAACTCGCCACATTCTGGCCTTCGGAGCGACGGTGCGTTTAAAAGCGGTACCTGGCCATCAGGATGCTCTCCTTTGGCTTGCGATGTTCCTTAGCCAGCGTACACAGCTCTGCGTAAGATTTGTCCGTTATTCATTCCCTAAAACTAAGTCCAGAACTGCCTCTCCCTTGTTGGGCTTGCCACGTACAGGCTATAAAAGTTCTCCCGAACGCATTTTAGGAATTCAGCTCCCTCGATACCTTTCACACTACTTTTTTCCCAGTTAATATTAGGGTAGTTGAAATCCCCTCCTATTACTGCCCTATTGTTTTCGCATCTCTCAGAAATGTGCCTATATATTTGCTCTTCTCTCTCCCTCTGACTATTTGGGGGTCTAGAGTACACTCCCAGCAATGTGATCACCCCTTTTTTGTTCTTCAGTTCAATCCATATGGCCTCATTTGATGATCCTTCTAACATATCATCCCTCCTCACAGCTGTAATTGTTTAACGAATATTGCAACCACCCTGTCTAACTTGTCTGAAAACTCAGTAACCAGAAATGTTGAGCTGCCATTCCTCTACTTTTTTCAACCATGTTTCAGTAATAGCTAAAATCGAATCATAGAATGGTTACAGCACGGAAGAATGCCATTTGGCCACTCCCGTCCTTTCCCCGTAGCCCTTCAATTTGTTTTCCTTCAGATACTTATCCAACTCCCTTTTGAAAGATAAAATTGAGTCTGCCTCCACAACCCTTTCAAGCAGTACATTCCAGATCTTAACCACTCGCTGTGTAAAAAAGTTTTTTCTTATGTCGCCTTTTGGTACTTTGCCACTCTCCTTAAAAATGATATCATACTTCCACATGTCTATCTGTGCCCTCAGCTTATCTGTCTTATTCCCTAGACTCCTTGCATTGAAGTATATATCATTAAGCACTGCTAAACCCCTTTGTTGTCTTTTTCTAGCCTTTGTTTCTTCTGCATTCCAAACTCACTTACTAATTTACTGCATTCCATTTTCAGCTTCGCTTCTTTTCCTTCTGAATCTATGCTTAGATTCCCATCCTCTGCAAAGCAAATTTAAACCCTCCCCAATGCCACGAGCAAACCTCCCTGCGAGGATATTGGTCCTAGCCCTGTTGAGGTGCAACCCGTCTGGCTTGAACAATTCTCACCTGTCCCAGAAATGGTCCCAATGCCTCAGGAATCTAAAGCCCTCCCTCCTGCACCATTTCTCCAGCCATGCATTCACCTGCTCTATCCTCGTTTTTCTGTACTCAATAGCACGTGGCACCGGGAGTAGTCCGGAGATTATTACTGTTGTGTATCTATAAGGCACGCACTCCCATGTTCCGCCACCAGGGAGAGTATCCCCTGTAGTCCCAAGGGATCCCGGCATCCCTTGGGAGCACTGTATATAAGCCTGTTCCTCACTCTGGAGTGTCTTAATAAAGACTGAAGTCACTGTTACTTTAAACTCCCTGTGTGCAGTCTCATCTGTGTTAGGAACACAGTAATTACCTTTGAGGTCCTGCTTATTAATCTCTTTCCTAGATCCCTAAAATCTGCCTGTGGGACCTCATCCATCTTTCTACCTATGTCATTGATATGAATATGGACCACGACCTCTGGCCGTTCACCCTCTCCCCTCAGAATGTCCTGCAGCCGCTCGCTGACATCCTTGATCTTGACACCAGGGAGGCAACATACCATCCTGGAGTCATGTCTGTGCCTGCAGAAACACCTGTCTGTTCCCTAACTATTGAACCCCCTATCATTATTGCTTTTCTGACCTTCCTCCCCCCTCCCAGCAGAGCCACTCATGGTGCCGTGGACTAAGTTCTGTACTCCCCAGAGGAACCATCACCGTCACCAATATTCAGAACAGAATACTGGTTGGAGAGCAAGATGCACTCAGGGGACTCCTACACTACCTGCCTGGTCATAAGAACATAAGAAATAGGAACAGGAGTAGGCCATACAGTCCCTCGAGCCTGCTCTGCCATTTAACGATCATGGACTCAGTTCCACTTCCCCGCCCGCTCCCGATAACTCCTTATCGTTTCAGAAACTGTCTATCTCTGTCTTAAATTTATTCAATGTCCCAGCTTCCATAGCTCTCTGAGGCAGCGAATTCCACAGATTTACAACCCTGAGAGGAATTCTCTGTTTTAAATAGGCGGCCCCTTATTCTAAGATCGTGCCCTCTAGTTCTAGTCTCTCCCATCAGTGGAAACATCCTCTCTGCATCCACCTTGTCAAGCCCCCTCATAATTTTATACATTTCGGTAAGATCACCTCTCGTTCTTCTGAACTCCAATGAGTAGAGGCCCAACCTACTCATCCTTTCGTCATAAGTCAACCCCCTCATTCCCGGAATCAACTGAGTGAACCTTCTCTGAACTCCCTCCAAAGCAAGTATATCCTTTCGTAAATATGGAAACCAAAACTGCACGCAGTATTCCAGGTGTGGCCTCACCAATACCTTATGTAGTAAGACTTCCCTGCTTTTATACTTCATCCCCTTTGCAATAAAGACCAAGATACCACTGGCCTTCCTGTTCACTTGCTGTACCTGCATACTATCCTTTTGTGTTTCATGCACAAGTACCCCCAGGTCCCGCTGTACTGCGGTACTTTGCAATCTTTCGCCATTTAAATAATAACTTGCTCTTTGATTTTTTTTTGCCAAAGTGCATGACCTCACACTTTCCAACATTATACTCCATCTGCCAAATTTTTGCCCACTCATTTAGCCTGTCTATGTCCTTTTGCAGATTTTGTGTGTCCTCCTCACACATTGCTTTTCCTCCCATCTTTGTATCGTCAGCAAACTTGGCTACTTTACACTCGGTTCCTTCATCCAAGTCGTTAATATAGATTGTAAATAGTTGGGGTCCCAGTACTGATCCCCGTGGCATCCCACTAGTTACTGGTTGCTAACCAGAGAATGAACCATTTATCCCGACTCTCTGTTCTCTGTTAGTTAGCCAATCCTCTATCCATGGTAATATATTACCCCCAACCCCGTGAACTTTTATGGTGTGTTGTAACCTTTTATGTGGTAGCTTATCAAATACCTTCTGGAAGTCCAAATACACCACATCCACTGGTTCCCCTTTATCCATCCTGTTCGTTACATCCTCAAAGAACTCCAGCAAATTTGTCAAACATGACTTCTCCTTGTCCGTCTGATGGTCATCCATTCCCTCTCTGCCTGCACACTCTTACGCTGCGGGGTGACCACCTCCTGAAACGTGTTATCCACAAAGCTCTCTGCCTCGCGGATGCACTGCAGTGATACCAGCTGCTGCTCAAGCAACAAAACCCGGAGCTCGTGCTCCTCCAGCTGACGACACTTCCTGCACATGTGGTTGTCCAGGATACAGGAAGCATTAAGAATTACCACATGACACGGGATGCATGTTCAATAGGACTGAAGCTGCTTGTTGACTGCCTGGCCCAGAGCCTGAAGCACGTGGAGCCTATGACCTGAAGTTGCTGTGGTTGTGCTGGTCTTTGAAGACGCTTGCTGCTTGGATCTTGGAACCTTTGGCTGTGCTTTGCTTTGTCGTTAACCTCAATAGTAATTCGTAGTTTTGCAAATTGCTGCTTTAATCGTTAACCTGAATAGTAATTTGTGGTAGTATTGCTAGAAATCAACCTGTGTGCTTAAATCAATCTTGAGGAACCCTACAGGTCCCCACTCTGTGAAGATCCGTCAATACGGTTATCCTCACCGTGTGAAAGTCTGAGAGTATAGTTTGCTATATGCTGCATATTGTGTTCAATTGGTACGCTCCATGCGAAACAGTCGGTGTATTTTGCTTGTTGTGTTCTGCTCCGTGTGTTCCTCCCTGTACCTTTAGTCTGCTGTTGGTACAACTGCTCTCGATTGTCCATTATCTGAGATTCCCACCATGGCATCCCGTTGCCAGCTCTCTGCTGTTTCACACTTACCAAAAATATAGCTAGAATTTAGATTTGATTCCTAAAAATGTAACATGGGTGTCAGATGAGTATGTGCAGATGGAGATAACTTTTTACTTATGAGAGAGGTTAACTGTAGTGACTTGATCACACACCAGTATAATTATTCGTCTGCAATATCCGATCTATCTTTCCTGACTGACTGCAACAACTATGAATCGAGTTTTGCGTTCAGAAAGAAAGCCCAAGAACCATTTGCCACACCCAAGGGAAGTAGATAAGTTACCCATTCCTAACTGAAGCTGGTGTGGAAACAATGTGCATTTATACAGTGGTCATCGGGTATAAGAAGACACTCGAGTGCTTCACAATAGAGGAACGGGATTCAATGGGAGACAGAGAATGGGGAAATGGGAGGAGAACAAAGAGGAACAATACAGAACCTAAGGCATGGTTGCCGAGGAGGGTTCTGACAGCAGAGAACAAGGTGGCAATAGAAGACTGTACAAATTATTTGAACGAAAGGAACAGATTCAACATTTAATACAAAGCAATGTAACCATGGCACAAGGCAGGAGGGCGATGAATATGGACCATGGATTGTTGAGCTAGATGGGCTGTTCTTTCCCTTCATTCTTCATGTTCTTTTCGGTGATTCTAACCACCAAGTGTAGACTTCAGATACTGGAAATTCCATGGGGATTCTCCTGTCGTAACGCCAGCGCGAGACTGGTGGAACCGCCCAAGAATTTCAGAACACCGGCATAACCTTTGCCTTTCTGCCATTTATTTGGCTGGTCTCCCGCTGGGGTTATGACAAGTACTGAGATAACACCCATGGAATTTCTGGGTGAGGATCTTCCAATGAGAATCCATTGGATTCTACAGGCTGCCAGGCAAGTTCAGCAAAAATGGCTGGGAAAGCCCAGCTTGTAGAAAGAAAAGTTTGCCAATTTAGATTTTAGCTCTGTGGGAGTGCAAGCCCGCATTCTCAAACACTTTGCTTCAGATATATGGAAAGGGTGAAAAGTTGGAAGATTAAAATTAGGATTAAAACAGGATGATTGGATCAAGACAGGCTGCGAGACGAAATGGAGCCATTTAGCCATTGAAATGAGTAGCTGGTCATTTATGTGTATGTTAAGTATTTGAGTGCAACTTTGTTGCTAGTATTTGAGTGTACCTTTGTTACTATGATCTAGTTTGTGTATAGTAGTTCAGAAAGCAGTTAGTCGTAATTTCAGGACAATGCCATTTTGATCCTACATCGTCTGCATGTTAATTGTCTAAATGTACTATGCAAAGTTCAACGGCTATTTTGGTATAAAGATGAGAGTTTGACATACCCACATGAGACACGAGAGATTCGGACGGTGTGTGCCTCACAAATAGCCATTGGAAATCGGAGCAAGCAGAAAGTTGGCTTGTGAGTGTTTGTGTCTCAGTAGCTTGGTTTGTATAGTATGAATGTCTGAATAAAAGACCTGATCCTGCATTTACTACAACTGAGTGTGTGCGTGATTCAACGTTTAAAGCAACGAAGCGAAAAGAGCAAGAAAGCTGTACAACAAGCTCGTGCTGCCTGCTTTGTTCCATCTGGCTTGTGTGATAAGTCAAATTAAAAAAAAATGTTCTTGGGATGTAGGCAACTTTCCCCACACTAAAGCACATTAGTGAACCAGTCGGGTTTATATGACAATCCAGTAACTTTCATAGTCAGTTTTTCTGGTGCTACCACATATACTGAATAAAATTTCACAATTTGCCACAGTGAGATTTGAACCTCTAGGTTGCTAATCCAATGCAATAACCAATACATTAACACAGAAACATAGAAAATAGGTGCAGGAGTAGGCCATTCGGCCCTTCGAACCTGCACCACCATTCAATATGATCATGGCTGATCATGCAACTTCAGTACCTCATTCCTGCTTTTGCTCCATACCCCTTGATCCCTTTAGCCGTAAGAGCCACATCTAACTCCCTTTGGAATATATCTAATGAACTGGCCTCAACAACTTTCTGTGGTAGAGAATTCCACAGGTTCACAACTCTGAGTGAAGAAGTTTCTCCTCATCTCGGTCCTAAATGGCTTACCCCTTATCCTTAGACTGTGACCCCTGGTTCTGGACATCCCCAACATTGGGAACATTCTTCCTGCATCTAACCTGTCTAAACCCGTCAGAATGTTACCATACCTCTCTACACTATAAATACTATGGCTACGCTGGGTATTCTGCAGCGAGTGTCTCACCTCCTGACTCCTTTTCCCCCATCTACAAGGCACAAGTCAGGAGTGTGAAGGAATACTCTCCACTTGCCTGGATGAGTACAGCTCCAACAAACACTCAAGCTCGACACTATCCAGAACAAAGCAGCCCACTTGATTGGCACCCTATTCCACCACCTTAAACATTCACTCCCTCCACCACCACTGCAGTGTGTAGCATCTACAAATTGCACTGCAGCAGCTCGTCAAACCCACGAGTCTTCAACAGCACCTCCAGAAGGACAAGGGCAGCAGGCGCATGGGAACACCATCATCTTCAGGTTCCCCACCATCCTGACTTGGAAATATATTGCCATTCCTTCAGTCACTGGGTCAAAATCCTGAAACTTCCTCCCTAACAGCACTGTTGGAGTACCTTCACCACACGGACTGCAGTGGGTCAAGGCAGCAGCTCACCAGCACCTTCTCAAGGGCAATTAGGGATGGGCACTAAATGCTAGCCTTTCAGGAGACGCCCACAGGAACGAATAAAAAGACACCAGTCATGCAATTCTTCCTCCTTTAGAAAAAAATGCAGCTTATCGGTAAATCCAACAATTAGATCATTCTGGCATTAGGTAGAATACAGATCATACTTTGGACAAGCTGCAGCTAGACACACCCAAAACAAAATAATCTTTATTCTCAAGAGGCTGTTGGAAAGAAAAGCCATTCAAATCCTTGTGCCACTACCCAACAGTGCCCTAGTGTCTCAGCCACCGAGATCACCCACTTTAGAAAACAAACAGAAATAATGGTCACACACTTGAGGACTGATGGGTAATTTTATTTATAAATAATCCCCAGGGGGAAAAAAAAGAAATCACCCCAAATGTACCTGCACCGTGAGGCTGTTTCCACCCCACCCCCCCGCCCTCAATAAATATCAAAATGACAATAAACAGCGTTCAGACACATTGTCTGTGGCAAAAACATGTCTCAGCATCATTACAACCCCATCGAATTCAGCGAAGACAGAATCGTCTCATTTTAAATCTGGTTCCAATGGTAACAGTTTGGTGTCATCTTCAGGCAGCACACACACACACCAATAGAAGGGGCATTTCTCCGCAGTCCCTTCCTTCCCCGTGTAGGATTCCTCATCAAGGAAACAATCGCAGAGTACCCCAGTACTTCATCCTCGGGAAACTGCATCGATGGTCTTTCCATTTACAACACGCAGCAAATTGTCATTTTGGTGTGGTTCAGGTGCCAAGTGGAAAGTTCTGTTGTAAAACAGTAAGGATACACAGAAGAATTCAATACTATGGACATCCTTAATAACCTGGCTCAAGACCTGCAAACCTTTAGAGGAGCCTTTTGCTTCGATTAAATTCACCTAAATTTTCTCAAAAATTTTTTTTGTCCTGTGGTTCAGCACCGAAACAATCCTCCACCACGGCAAAGATCTTGGCGATAGGCCGTCAAACATTAGAGATAAAATATTCTCTGCAATATTGGGAATGTACTGATTTGAAGCATTCAGTGATATGGTACAAGTTGAGGAAATGAGGGTGACTGTTCAATATTCACACAAAGCACCCTTTATTCACCAGGCAGAATGTTTAGGTACGAAGGAAAAATGAGGTGTATTTCTAAAGTCTACTTCATAACTACTGAGGTTGATTTGTTTTTTTTTTTTTGCAACATTCTAATTGAAAATTAAAACATTTTTCAAACTAAAATACACTTCAAATTCCTGAGCACAAAATGTTTAGAATTTCTCTAATGAGGGTCCCTGATCCATTATATTAATGCCTTGGATGAAGTGTAATGTAGCCAAATTTGCTGATAATACAAAGATAGGTGGGGGAAAGCAAGTTGTGAAGAGGACGCACACAATCTGCAAAGGGATATAAATAGATGAGTTGGCAAAGATTTGGCAGATGGAATATAGGCCCCAAGTTTCCACATGATTTGCTCCTGATTTTTAGGAGCAACTGGTGGAGAACGGAGTATCTTAGAAATCGGAATTCTCCACATTTAAGTTTTCTGCAGTTCTAGTCAGGTAGAACAGTTTCACTTTTGAACAGAATTTTTTTTCAAAAGGGGGCGTGTCCAGCCACTGACTCCTGATTTGAAAGTTTCCACAGTGAAAATGTACTCCAAACTAACTTAGAATGGAGCAAGTGAAGATTTTTGTAGGCTTGAAAAAACCTTGTCTACACATTTAAAAAATCAGGCGCAGGTTACAAATTAGGCGTTGGGAACGAGGTGGGGGGGGGGGGGGGGGGGGGAAGGGAAGTCATTACATTCTACAATAAATCCTTAGTTATACTTATACAAATATTATACAATAAATCCAACCTGAATAAAAATTTATAAGCAAAGAAAAGATTAAATAAACCATGTTCCTACCTGTGTGAAAGTGCTTCAGCAACCGACAGCAGGGGGAGGCAGGGAGAAGGCTGCAGGAAGCCTCATTATTTGAGGCAGGGAGAAGGCTGCAGGAAGCCTCATTACTTGAGGCAGCCGTTCCCGACGGCAAGGGGAGGGGGGGGGGGGGGGAGAAAGAGGCAGGGAGAAGGCTGCAGGAAGCCTCATTACTTGAGGCAGCCGTTTGCCGTCGGCCCGACGGACGGCAGGGGGAGAAAGCTGCAAGAAGCCTCAGTGCTGATCATGGAAGGGCAATGTGGTTTTATTAAAAAATGTTAAAAATTGAACAGTTACAAAGAATTTGAATAGTCTCAAACAAGTGCATGTGTCCCGTTTATCACAGTCTATCTTTAATTACAGAATGCACTCCCTCACACACAGAAATATGAAGAAAATTAAAATGCAAGCCTTTGCAAGGGTTCAATAAACAAATTTTCACTTTTTCTGCAGCACTTTTTAAAATGGCCGAGTGCCAATGTTTCCTTCAGACTGCGCATGCGCGAACGCTCCAACGCGCACGCGCAGCGTTGCCGGCACGGAAAAAAATCATTTAAATTGTACCCGTCCCCTCCTACTTGCAAAATCGGCGCGAGTGGTAGGCTACACCCCTTGGGCACCGCGCCAAGCAGCCATCGAGCTGCAAAGCGCTCGACAATAGCGCGTTTTTTTTCAGGCGCTGTTTTCGGCGCGAAAAACGGGCGCCCAGCTCGGAGAGGCGCCTGTTTTGCTGCGTGTGGAAACTTGGGGCCATAATGTGGGAAAATGAGAGGTTATCCACTTTGGTAGAAAAAAGAAAAAAGAAAATCATTATTTAAATGGAGACTACAACATTCTGCAGTAGAGGGATCTGGGGGTCCTTGCAAATGAAGCACAAAAAGTTAGCATATAGGTACAGCAAGTAATTAGGAAGGCAAATGGAATATTGGCATTTATTGCAAGGGGAAGGATTATAAAAGTAGGGAAGTCTTGCTACAACTGTACAAGGCATTGGTGAGACCACACCTAGAGTACGGCATACAGTTTTGGTCTCCTTATTTAAGGAGGAATATACATGCATTGGAAGCAGTTCAGAGGTTCACGAGGTTGATTCTTGAGATGAAGGGGTTGTCTTATGAAACAAGGTTGAGCAGCTTGGGCTTATACATATTGGAGTTTAGAAGAATGAGAAGGGATCTTATTAAAACATTAAATATTCTGAAGGGGCTTGACAGGGTAGATGCAGAGAGGGAGTTTCCCCTTGTGGGAAATCTAGAACTAGGGGGTATAGTTTCAGAATAAGGGGTTCCCTATTTAAAACGGAAATGAGGAGGAATTTCTTCTCTGAGGGTCGTGAATCTTTGGAATTCTCTACCGCAGAGAGCTGTGGAGGCTGGGTCGTTGAATATATTTAAGAACAAAATAAATAGGAGCAGGAGTAGGCCATTTGGCCCCTCGAGCCAGCTCCACCATTCAATAAAGATCATGGCTGATCTGATCTTGGGCTCAGCTCCACTTCCCTGCCCTCTCCCCATAACCCTTCACTCCCTTATTGCTCAAAAGTCTGGCTATCTCTACCTTAAATCTATTCAATGACCCAGCCTCCACAGCTCCAAGATCAGATCAGCCATGATCTTATTGAATGGCGGAGCAGGTTAGAGGGCCCAAATGGCCTACTCCTGCTCCTATTCCTTATGTCCACTCGTCTCTGTGCTGAGTTAGTGGATCCCGGCTGTGGTGCTGTTTTTGGCCGAAGTATCCCTCATCATGTACTAAAAGGTACGGGTGCTGGGCGCAATCATGCCAGGATTGGTTGTGACGCTCTCCATCAATGACAGTAACTGAGCTCATTCATGAAGAATGCCGCTCGGATAAGGTGGTAGGGTGCTGCTACCACCCATGGGACCAGACTAACATGAGTTCCAGCATCTTCAGCTTAGAAGGGAAGAAAAAGGCTCATGCCAAAGAAGAAAATGTAGAAATATCAATCATGCCTTAAAGATCTTGTTGGGTTTATTTGGAACTTCCAACATTTGCACGTTTCTTTCTCCCTCCATCCCCCTCTTGCAAGTTGTGTTTGTGGGTAACAGACATAAAAGCATCGTCCAAAAGCTTCCACCACCTAAACAGCCACTTCTCGGGTAAATAGTTTCGGCCATCATCCAGAGATAAAAAGTGTAGAGGTAGTGAGATCTGGGTCAGCAGCTGAAATGGTTACCATACCATCAGGTATGGTAAAATCATGATTGCAAGCCATACTTTGATAACAGAAGGGCCTTAAATCTACAAAGCTTTGCGATAGAAAGGCAGACTTACATCTTTCACGACCTCCGGACCTCTCAGTTTTTGGAGTTGAGTCATCGTTGTAAAGTAGGAAACGCGGCAGCCAATTTGCACACAGCAAGCTCCCACAGACAGCAATGTGATAATGACCAGATCATTTGTTTTAGTGATGTTGATTGAGGGATAAATATTGGCCAGGACACCAGGGATAACTCCCCTGCTCCTCTTCGAAATAGTGCCATGGGATCTTTTACGTCCATCCAAGAGAGCAGACGGGGCCTCGGTTTAACGTCTCATCCGAAAGACGGCACCTCTGACAGTGCAGCGCTCTCTCAGCACTGCATTGGAGTGTCAGCCTAGATTTGTGTGCTCAAGTCCGTGAAGTGGGACTTGATATAATACAATTTGTTTGTCTTCCTCCCTCCTCCTGCTGCGTTCCACAAATGCTGCCAGCTCTTTGGTACCTTATCCAAGTGGCCATTATTCAGTCTTAACCTTACATGCTGACAGCCTATTAAACCAAGGGGGGGGGGGGGGGCATTCATATCTGAGCTTAATCCCATCCACATGCACTTCCACCAGAGGGGCATCACTAGCTGGTTAGATAGAGATTAAGTCTCAGCTGACTTTCTCCTCCTTAACCCATGGATGCTGAGGCCAGACCCTGGCTAACATCAAACAGAGCACAAACCAAGATTCAGATCTGGGACCTTCCTGGTCTGTATGGTCAACTAATTAGTGCCACCGTGAGTGCCCTGATTCTTTTTGTTTCAAAGTTCCTCTCCCCCATCCAAAACCCACCCCCCACCGTAACCAAATTCCACCTACCGTTATCTAAGTTGGTAAATGTAATGCAATGTCAACCAGACATAGGGACAGGAGTGGGCCGTTCAGCCCCTTGAGCCTGTTCTGCCATTCAATTAGATCATGGCTGATCTGTATCTTAACTCCATCTGCCCGCCTTGATTCCGTAACCCTTAATACCCTTCCCGAACAAAAATTTCAGTTGTGAAATTTTCAATTGACCCCCAGCCTCAACAGCTTTTTAAAGAGGAGCATATTCCAGATTTGGTTTGAACCAAGTTCAATCCCATGTTTGTGTTGGCTTAACTGTTCACAGGCTAGGGTGTTGGCTGGGAAGCTATCGGCCTCAGTGCCTCTAATCTAAAAACAAGGGGTGGGGGCGAAGTTAGCTGATCATGAGCGAGTGACTCCCTCCTTGCAAGTGCATGTGTGGATGCTGGGCCAGTACAGGTTCAATTATAACACGCTCTATGGGGAACACTCACCTTTGGCCCCTATGTATTTGGACTAGGCACCAAGTAGCAGCAAGCCAATTCTGTCTGTTCAAGTGGATGTAAAACCGAGTTTTCCTGGTGTCCTGGCCAATATTTGTCCCTCAACCAATACCACCAAAAACAGATTAACTGCTCGCTTATTTCAATGATGTTTGTGAGATCTTGCTCTGCACCAATTTATTGCTGTGCTTTTCTATGCAACAGTGACTACACTACAAAATAATTAACTGTCTGCAAAGTGTTTGGGGAGCCTTGAGCACTTGAAAGGTTTAATATAAATGAAAGTTCTTTCTTACCTTCTCTCTACTCTGCTGAAACAATGTGCCTCAGCCTCAGAAGAACACCTCCCTACTGTTCCATCGTAACATTATTCCCATCCCTAGTCCTCTGAGTGAGATTGGCAGTTAATGCCGAATTATGGCTGGCTCTGTCCCGGAGGTCCATGCCCACCGGAAACTGGACTGAAAATCTAATCTAGTATCCACAGACTTTCTCAATCCCCCCCCACCACCGTGCTCGTTGTATCCAAAACCGGCATCACTGGCCTAGTCTGGCTCTGGCAAATAATATTTAGCACTCTGAGGACAGTCTACAGGCAAAATATCAGTGGGGTCTTTCATCAACATATGAATGCAGCTGTAAGCCACAAATTGCAACATCATGCAGGTTGGATCCAGTCCAATTCAGAGTTGATTTACAAAGAGAGACATATTTCAACAACCCTTTTATTAAAGAATTAAAGAAACATGGGGCTAGAAATGAGCTCGGGCCTATTTTTTGTTCCAGAATAGGTGCTGTGCCTGCCCAGAACAGAGAGCCTCGAGGATCGATAGAAACTGGTCCTCTGGCCTGATCAACATACTCGGGCAAGCTGCCGGCACTGGCCGAGTAAAGACACCACTGTCGGGCCATCGATAGCAGCCGTCAGGAACGTCCGGGGGCCATGGGGGAGGGGGGGGGTTGGTGATCTCCAACTTCCACGGCGTCAAGGGAAAAAACATATATTTTTTTTAAACTCACGTGGATTTGGCGGCCGCAGGTGGGGGGAACTGGAATCCTGAGGGGTGACTTGTGCACCGCCCACCACCCACTAATTTCTCAATTTGGTCCTTCAACAGGCTTCAAGTCTGTAATTTACATATTTAATGTTCCCTCGCCGGTGAGTCAGCTGCACGGGAGCTGCAGAGTGCTGCACGGCCACACAGCTTAATGAGAACATTGCTCAGCACCTGTTTTGGGTGTCCGTCCAAGATGTCTTTTTTTAAAAAAAAAAAGGCCCCCCCTCCCCCGCATGAATTGAGTAGTAGGAGTAACATCTGTCCAGATTGGGCGCAGACCTTTCCATTGCTAAACTGGCATGCTTTGCACCCGCTTTACGCCTGAACCACGGGTGGATGCATACCAAATTTCTACCTGCTAGAATAGAACTATAAGTCTATATCCATGCAAAAAGTTTACTTTGTTCCCCCAGTTTAACAAAAGCGATATATTCCTGCTGCTCACTGTTGAATGCACCTCTTAGTTCAACAAGTGCAGCATGATTAGAGATATCGGTTAGGATCCTTCACTCGCCCTCTGCCAATTGATCGGTAACATTCGGATGGGTAGGCCGGGAAATGGCTTTGTGGCATCTCAAATTTCTATCAAAAGTGAAGTTGCACGGTCAAAGTGCCCACCCACATTCACAGAATGATACAGCACAGAAAGAGGTCGCTCGGCCCATTGTGCCTGTGCCGGCTCTTTGACAGAGCCCTCCAATTAGTCCCACTCCTCCTGCTCCTTCCCTGGGGCCCTGCAAAGTTTTTCCCCTTCAAGTATTTATCCAATTCTCTTTTGAAAATTAGTATTGAATCTGCCTCAACCATACCTTCAGGCAGTGCATTCCACATTCACAACTCGCCGCGTAAAAACATCTCACCTCTGGTTCTTTTGTCAATTACCAAAAATCCGTGTCCTTTGGTTACCGACCCTTCTGCTACTGGAAACAGCTGCTTTTTATTTACACCAATCAAAAACCTTCATGATTTTGAACACCTCCATTAAATCTCCCCATAGCTTTCTCTGCTCTAAGGAGAACAACCCCAGCTTCTCCAGTCTCTCCATGTAACTGAAGCCCCTGCAACCCTGGTAGCATTCCAATAATTCTCCTCTGCCCCCTCTTGAAGCTCTTGATACCATTCCTAAAGTGTGGTGTCCAGAACTGAATACAATACTGCAAGCTGGGGCCTAACCAGATTTATAAAGGTTTAGCATAACCTCCTTGCTTTTGTACTCTATGCCTCTGTTTATAAAGCCAAGGATCTTGTATGTATTTTTAACAGCCTTCTCAAAGTGTCCTGCCACCTTTCAAGATTTGTATATGTACATCCCTCGGTTCCTGCATCCCTTTTAAAATTGGACCGTTTGGTTCACATTGCCTCTCTTCATTCTTCCTAACAAATTGCATCATTTCACAGTTCTCGGTGTTAAATTGCATCTGCCATGTGCCTGCCCATTTCACTAGTCTGTCTATGTTCTGAAATTAGTTACTACATTTTCAAGTTTGGTGTCATCTACAAACTTTGAAATTATGCCCTGTATGCCCAAGTCCAGGTCATATATATATATATCCAAGTGCAATGGTCCCAATCCACTGTATACCTCCCACCTTCAAAGATTCGTATACATACATCCCTAGGTCTCTAACCCTAACCCAAAAACAACCGTTCACCACTACTCTCTGCTTTCTGTCCTTTAGCCAATTTTACATCCACGCTGCCACTGTCCCTTTAATCCCATGGGCTTCAATCTTGCTAAAGAAAATTCAGGCATAAAAACTAAAATGAATGCATTACAATGAGTGGTATTATACGATACATTTTCTCCGAGTTACATATTAATGTGTACCTGAATCACAGGATGCATGTATAAAGCAGGCGTTCCTTGTTTTCAAGTCAACAAAAGGTAGAAGTAGCTCCATATTGTCAGTGTATTCCGTCACCAAGAGTTGCCAATACTATTCGACTCAACTGTTTACGGTCATTTTGGTGTGCTTCGTTTTCCTCGGTGTATACCTCCATAACTGCCTGACGTCCAACTTCTGGGACCTCCTGACCACTGCCTCCCCCCTCGGATAATGCCATTCTCCTTGGAAATCCCTTTACATTTATGTAGAAACCAGAAAGGGAGGAATGGGAAGGCAACGAGGGGGAAAGAGAGCCACAGCTGGGAGACTGATGGAACCCTGTGCTTGTATCACACAACAGTGGAAATAACCTAACTAGGAACACCTTCACACTAGAATCCTCTGCATCGCTTACAGCCATATATTGTTCACTTCCTCTCCCTCAGAACCCTCCACAGGCACTCACTCCTGTAATCTCCTTGGGCAAAACAAGCTTCCATTCCTCGTCTGGCTCATGTCCCCTGCCATAGCTACAATTTTAAATTCTTGTCCTTAAATCTCTCCATGGCCTCAACCCTCTGAATCTCTAACCCGCAATCACGCTATTTCTTGGATTCTTGAGCTTCCCCCTCCCCACACTCAATCTCTTGGCAACGCCATTGGCAGCTGTGTTTTGCGCTGCCCAAGTCCCTCTCTTTGGAATTCCTCACTCAAAACCTCTCCACCTCCTTCAAGACCCTCCTTAAATTCCACCTCTTTGAAGAAGCTTATGGTGATACCCCTGGTGCTTTGGCTTGGCATCTGTTTCCCTCACACCTCTAACGGTACCTGCCTCTTGGGGCTATGGTGCCTTTACTCACTGCCAACGACTTAAGGAGATTGCAACTTGCTGTTCTACTTGTGCAGGGACCTGCGGCAACTGGCTGTGCTGGGGGGGCGGGAGAAAGAGGAGACTCAGCTGTCCTGCTATCCTGAGACACAGCAGGATTATCCAAGCACTTTCTGGGCAGTGCACCGGCGCTCCACATTGGATCCGACGGGCCACTGAACAGCAACAAGCCAGGGGACACAGCCTTCTGGACCCGGGGATTGTCCAAGGCCTCTATGGGCAGCAATCAGAGCTGCCAGTGAGGAAGCAATTTCTGGTCTCTAGGTCAGCTGTGGCTTCGTGGGTAGCACTCTTGTCTGTGAGTCAGAAGGTTGTGGATTCAAGTCCCACTCCAGAGGCTTGAGCACATAAATCTAGGCTGACACTCCAGTGCAATGCTGAGGGAGTCCTGCACTGTCGGAGGTGCTGTCTTTCAGATGGAACGTTAAATCGTCTACATAAAAGATGCCATGGCACTATTTCGAAGAGGAGCAGGGGAGTTATCCCCGGTGTCCTGGTCAATATTTATCCCTCAATCAACATCACCAAAAAAACAGATTATCTGGTCATTATCACATTGTTGTTTGTGAGTGTTCGCTGTGTGCAAATTGACTGCCACGTTTCCCACATTTCAGGGACTACACTGTAAAAAGTACTTTATTGGCTGTAAAGCGCTTTGAGATGTCTGGTGGAAGGCACTATGTGAATGCAAGTCTTTCTTTTTTCTTTCTCTATGTTGTGGGCCATCTACTCCTGGTAGAACAATGCTGACAGTGTGAAAGGCCTCTGTAGGAAATGCAGGTGTGACCAGATGCAGTATGAATGGATGATGACAGATGCTTCAAACAAATGGAGATATGCCAGATGTAGCTTTGAAGGGCTAGAATGGAGCTAGGATTATGAGGGAAGGTTCATTTCTAGATGACTGGTAGGAGGGCAAAGGTGTTTGCATACATTGGCACACAGTCTAGTGCTGTTTTAAAGCCTTTGATCATAGAGAGTTAGAAAGGAGAGGACACACATCACGGGACAATGTAGGTTCGCAAGCTGGGGCAATGTGAGTAATTTCTTGTACCCTGCCTAGCCTAGTGAGATAATTGTGGGAGCTTGCTATCGGAAATTGGCTGCCGGGTTTCCCACATTGCAACAGTGACTATACTTCAAAAAGTACTTAATTGGCTGTGAAGCTCTTTGAGATGTCCAGTGGTCATGAAAGGCGCTATATAAATCCAAGTCTTTCTTTTTTAATTGAACTTTTCCTTGTATCAGATGACTGTCTCGGGTGTTATGGAAATAGCATGAACTGCCAGTGCCTGCTCTTTGCACTGAGCTGCAGCCACTAACTGTGGCAAGTCCCTCCTCTCCCGATCTCCTGTGGTAGGACTTCCAGGTCACTGTCACTGAAATCTGTGCAGTAGTGTGCCGATGGTGCCCTTGCTGTCATTATGATTTTCTTCCTCAATTTAACTGTGTCTGCCCTTTTTCAGACTTTTACTTGACACTCTGCCTCCACCTCACTACGCCAATTGCAGGCATTACTTGGATAGGAGCCGAGGTCGGTGATTGGTGCATGGGCAGGTACAGCAGGAGCGGCGAGGTCGGGGCGAAGGAACGGCGAGAGATTGTAGAGGGATATGATCGGGGCCCAGGAGAGGCAGGAGTTTGGGGCCAGAAGAGGCGAGGGCCCAGGGGCAGCATGGGCTAGCCCACACTGCGATGTGTGTGCGCACTAGGTCCGTGCAGCAGAGCAGGTCTCCAATCGTCTTGGTTAATCCTTGCCACTGGACCAAGACCTAGCTCTGTCAAGCCCGTGTGGTGGCTGGTGTGCAATGGCCATCACATGTTAAAAAAATCCACGCACAGGCATCTTCCACCCTTCAGGATGTAGTTCAGGATTTGGAATATTAGGTCCTTCATTGAAACACCTGTGAACTCATCCCTTTTTGGCGTGGAAGCAAGTCATCCTCGCTTCGAGGGACTGCCTATGATGATGATGATGGGTAAATGAGCTGACTTTAGAATGTGGATGTGGGCCAGCCTCGTCCACCCATTCCCCCCCACCCCCCTCTTTCTGCTGGACAATGTCGGCTATTACAGTACAGGCATTGAACCGAGGATCTCATCACCCGGTCACAAATTGAACACTTTACATTCCCAAAGTTACCTCTTTGACCCATTATGTGCCCTGGCTCCATGATGATGATGCAGTGGATTCCCTCAGCTGTGATGATTGCTCCCAGATCCCCGAGGTTCAGGAGATGATCTGTTTTCTCAGCAATCTTCACTTGGGGTATTATCAATTATTAACTACCAACCCGACTGGGGGGCCGGGGGTGGGGGGGGGGGGGGGGGGAGATTTTGTCTATGCATGATTGGGAACTCATTCATTATAAACCGATTTATGACTTTGTCACGTATGATGCACAGAGATCTACTCACCCGCCCACATATGCAATTAAGCTGATAGTTTCTAAAAAATGGTTTTCACATTAAGTCATTTAAATCCTCATTACCTAAGCAGTTTCCATGTACCCTTCATTGGATGATTTTTTTTTTTAGGTACAATTAACACTTTAAACTTGAGACCATAAGTTCCTGGCGTGACATAATAATGAACGAATGCTGAGTTCAGAAGCTACACAGGAGAACGGCTGAGGATTTCCCGCACCGAGTGACGGCACTTGTCGTTTGCCGTCTACGTTTCTCCGTTCCATTTGGTGGGCTGCACTTTGCGACCGGTTCAGGGTCCGAGTGCAGCCGAACTTTGGGAGATGGAAGACTGCCAACTCTGGTTGAATGTATTCCTGGCGGTTTCACCACCCCCACCTTTCCCCAACAGACCCACCCTCGCGGTGGCCGTCCCACACCAATTGGAAAAGTGAACAGACTGTTACCTAACTGGATGAGCCTTCCCCCTCTCCCTCCACCGTACAATATTCTTTTAACTAATAAACAGAGTCTTCAATGAAAATGAAGGGAAAAAAAAACACTTTTTTTTCATGATTTCCTTCTGTGTCTCGCATAGCAGAGTCCTGGAGATCAATCTGCAATTCCTGGAGAGTCCCAAGGACAATCCTGGAGGGTTGACCACCCTAACCGAGAGTGACACTCCTGGGTCGCTCTCCAAGCTGCACTATAAAGCTGCAGAGTCTGAGAGGGTTTGCTCAGATGTTGACATCCTTCAGTCTTCGTTTGCAGACATGAGATAGATGTCGCCTTAGATAGACATTCGACCATGACACAAAAATGTTATTTTCACCACGCAGAGATCCATCAAGTATTGGTGCCAAGTTGAAGTTTAAAAACTGAGTTCAGATCTACCTTGCAGCACTCCCGAGTAATATAGTTCCGGAATAATAAATGTGACGGTTTGCTCGCAACAGGACACCTTTACAGTGGAAGGTAATGGGCCCGACGGATTAGAAAATGTGAAAAATGACTAATAAACTCACCATTCTGTTGTCGCATGCAAGGGAATCCCGACATACAAACACTAACAGTATAAAGTTGTCCGTTTCAATTAAATCCAACAGGGACAAAGTTCCTCGAGGTAAATCAAGCCCCAAAAGGAATTCCTTCTGTGAAGAAATAAACAAAAGGTAGAAAACTGAGTAAACCCATAAGGAACAAATGATCAATAAAAATCTGTAAACAGGCCTAAAAAGCCAATGAATGGTTTTGGTTCAAGATACCAGCATTGCCTTTAGAAGTAGGAACTTCGATCCTTACCAGACAACTCACGCCTGCGTCTTACCAACAGGAGTAACTGTATAACCACGAGGGTGGAGATTCCCCCTTTTCCCCAGCCCAGCACGGGGCTCCCAGACAGACTGCAGCATTCCAACTATTGCCCCAATTGGTGAAATAAAACTCACCAGCACAGGGCAGGAATCAAACCTGGGACTTCTAGTCTATATGGCAGTGCCTTCACTTCCCAGGCCATGGGGAGATGACAAGAAATTTAGAGAATGGGAGAACACCATTTGTCCGAATAAGATCCCTTCTTGATTAATCTCGGCCCTGCTTACCCGCCTCATGAAATACATCTAGTTGCCTCTTGGGAACCATTGCTATTTGCTTACCCTGTTAATTTATTTCACAACTTTTACTCTTTCCTACATTACAACAGCGACTACACTCCAAAAAGTACTTCATTGGCTGTAAAGCGCTTTGAGACGTCCAGTGGTCGTGAAAGGCGCTATATAAATGCAAGTCTTTATTTTCTTCCTTTGTGCAAAGATGTTCCACCTGACTTCCTCTCTTACTGATGCCGCCAGATTTATGAACAATTTCTCTTAATTAGATCAGATAGTAAAGTAATAACATAATGATTGCTCTGCTGGTGATCAGGGGTCCTTTGGTGCCATTTTGCATAGGACACTATAGGCGGCCACATCAATGCAAGGAAGGTATAGAATCATACAGCACAGAAGGCCATTCGGCCCATGATGCCTGTGCTAGCTCGCTGTGAAGAGCTACCAATTAGTCCCACTCCTTCCCCCATCGCCGTGCAAATGTTTCCTTCTTAAGTAGAGATCCAATTCCCTTTTGAAAGTAACTGTTGAATCTCTCTCCACTGCCCTTTCAGGCAGCACAGCCCAGATCACAACCAGTAGGCAAATAAAACAAATTCTCCCACCATCCCCTGGCTATTGTGCCAATTATCTTAAATCTGTGTCCTCTGGTTGCCGACCTGCCAAAACCCCCCCGTGTCAAAACCCCCCATAACTTTGAAGACCGCTTTTAAATCTCCCCTTAACCTTCTTTGCTCGAAGGAGAACAATCCCAGCCTCTCTAACACTCTCCAGATAATGGCTAGATGCTTTATAAATTGAAACTAGCAACCATCTGAGGAAAAAAAGGTAATCCTTTCCAGCAACAGATCCATTGATAGAGAGCGTTTAAGGCAGTATGTTTTGTATTAGCACAAGGGTACCTGTGTATCAAGGGGGAAAAAAACCCTGCAAGCCACCAAGATCAATTGGTGATCAGTCTACTGCCAGACAGCTGCATGTCCAAGCCAGTGAGAGTAAACACCCTTCTCCCAGCTTTTCCAGTTGTCACAACTGAGAGTGTAGGATGTTTACACTAACTGAAACTCGGGTTTCTTAAGAAGGTAACGGACCCAGCAATGGGCATGAGCTCAGAAGTACATCCACGTCAGCTCGATCTGAAAGCAATATGTCAAAACAGACATGCAAACTAAAGCAATATCCATTTTATAACCATATTTTCACTGCACATCATAGAAACATGGAAATTTACAGCGCAGGAGGCCATTTCGGCCCATCGTGTCCACGCCGGCCGACAAAGAGCCGCAGCCCTAAAGGTTACATATAAACCTATGAACAATGACGGAAAGGCAAAGAGCACCCAGCCCAACCAGTCCGCCTCACACAATTGCGACACCCCTTATAGTGAAACGTGTTTAAAAAGTGACCCATGTTAACAATTCTTTTGGGTCACCTTGGACCTCGACAGCTGACTGATTCGAGACCTGCTCCCCACCCCCAAGTCTTCACCTCATATCATCCCCTCCCCCCCACCGTCTGACGTTGACTAGAAAATAACACTGAACATTTCTACTTTGAAATAGAGCCATTATGCATTCCAGGGACTGATATTTAGTAAAAAGAAAAGGAAGCATATAGTGCCACTACTATTCCCAGTCAGAACGGAGATGTTTGGGTAATTCCCCGTCAATCATGCCTGGAGACCACACTGCTGTACATGTCTGAGATCGGCTTTACGCACAGAATTTGTATTGTGTAACTATTCTCCACTCACTGACATTTGATGGAGAAAGAATCCTGCTGTATTTCGGGAGACCCTGCTGTAGTTTCGGTCACAAGGTTGGAAACTCTCACGTCCCGCCCCCCCTCCAACTCATTGGCTGACACAGTGGTGTCAATATTCACTGAGAAGAAAAAACAATTGCAGTCTTTCTTCTGTAAAGACTAAATCCACACTTAAGACAGGATTTTGTCTTGCATAGCTCTGCACTCTTTCCATTAAGGCAGGTAACTGGTTTGGGAAGGGACAACCCCTGACCCCTGCACAACCTGGCAAAAGGCAAGCATGCATCCAGAGAGGGCACTTCACAAAGCAACTCAAAAGTTCACTGCTTTTGTAAAGTTTGTTCAAGTATTGACCTAAAGTACTCTGACCAGAGATCTGGGTTCTTGAAAATGTAACAGCACATTCACACTCCATCGGAAAGGTCAGGCATGGCTCAGTGGCAGCAGCTGTCGTCTCGGAGTCAGAAGGTCAAGAGACACACTCCAGAGACTGGAGTGCAAAAATCTAAGTCTACACTCCAGGGCAGTACTGAGGGAGCACTGCACTGTCGGACATGCCATGTTTCTGATGAGACGTTAAACCGAGGCCCTGTCTGCTCCCTCAGGTGGACGTAAAAAAAAAAACATGGCACTATCACACGCTATAACACACACACACACACACACTCACTTCGCAACCTTTGTCTCTGCTCTTGCCTCAGCTCTTCCGCTGCTGAAGCCCTCATCTATGCGTTCATTACCTCTAGACTTGACTATTACAACGCATTCCTGGCTGGCACCCATATTCTACCTTACGCAAACCGATTCAAAACTCGGCTGTCCGTGTCCTAACTTGCACCAAGTCCTGCTCACCCATCACCCCTGTGCTCGCTGACCTACATTGGCTCCCGGTTAAGCCATGCCTCCATTTCAAAATTCTCATCCTTGTTTACAAATCCCTGCGTGGCCTCGCTCCTCCCTACCTCTGTAATCTCCTTCAGCCTCACATTTCTCCCCCCCCCCCCCCCCGAGATATCTGCACTCCTCAAATTTTGCCCTCTTGAGCATCCCTGATTATAACGGCTCAACCATCGGTGGCTGTGCCTTCAGATGCCTGAGCCCCAAGCTCTGGAACTCCCTGCCTAAACCTCTCCACCTCTCTTTACTCCGTTAAGACACTCCTTAAAACCAACCTCTGAGCAAGCTTTTGGTTATCTGCCGTTAATGTCTTATGTGGCTCAGTGTCAAATGTATTTGTTTTATCTTAAAGCACTCCTGTGAAGCACCTTGGGACGTTTTACTACGTTACAGGTGCTATATAAATAAAAGTTGTTGTTGTTGTGCCTGACTCAGGAGAGATTGAGGAGGGGGGGGGGGTGGCGGGAGGGTGAGAGAGTGGGGACTTGGAGGAGGAGCTAAATGAAGGGCAACATCTCCACAAAATTAACAGCTGAGTGTTTGAACAAACTGTAAGAAGTAAAATGCTGATCAAGATTAAAGTACGAATTCACTCTTATCCACAGGCAATGTTGATTAAATCTGCACAACACTCTGCCGCTTCAAGACCCAAGGAGACCTGGTTGCTAAATTTAAATGTTCACCATTTAATTGCCGAATGGGTCCAGACATCAGGGCAGCATCAACACTGGCTCCAATACTGCAGGAACAAGGAGAACTAGATAACACAAACAATATCAATGATCAAGAATGGGAGCCGTTTCATTGGAACAAAGGAGATTACAGGTGATTTGAGAGGAGGTGTTTAAAACTATGAACAGATGGGACGGGGTAGATAGAAACAGACCGTTCCCTGCGACTGAGGGGTCTATAACTGGGGGGCATAGATACAAGATTCGATACATGAGATGTAGGAGCGAGAGCAGGAGAAACGTGTTTTTTTTTTATGCACAGAGGACTGTGAGGTTGTGGAATGCCCTACCAGAGTTAGTATTTCAAGCAGAGCAAGTCAACATTGAAGAACAGGTTAGACAGGTGGTTGAAGGAAGAGAGAATAAAGGGATATGGGAATAGGGCTATGGGATTAGGACTACTGATCATGTGCAGGATAAACACCAATACACCTGCTGAGGCTGAACATATGGTTTCCATGTTGTAACTGCTATGTAATGCTAATCATCTTCAACATATTGAATTTAGAAAGCACCTATATTTTAGAAAAACAACCTAAGGCCCTTCACAGAGGCGCAAGGGTTAAGAAATTGTGGTAAATGCTGATTTGTACAGACCTCAATCCCTTACAGGAGAGCGCGAGGGGATCAATGACCATATTTAGTGTGAAATCTTACAACGAGACTGCATTCAACTGGTCAGTTTTCATAAGAACATAAGAAATAGGAGCAGGAGTAGGCCATTTGGCCCCTTGAGCCTGCTCCGCCATTCAATAAGATCATGACTGATCTGATCATGGACTCAGCTCCACTTCCCCACCCACTCCCCATAACCCTTTACTTCCTCATCGCTCAAAAATCTGTCTATTTCCACCTTAAATATATTCAATGACCAAGCCTCCACAGCTCTTTGGGGCAGTGAATTCCATAGATTTACAATCTTCAGAGAAGAAATTCCTCCTCATCTCAGTTCTAAATGGGCGACCCCTTATTCTGAAACTACACCCCCTAGTTCTAGATTTCCCCACGAGGGGAAATATCCTCTCAGCATCTACATTGTCGAGCCCCCTCAGAATCTTACATGTTTCAATAAGATCACTCTCATTCTTCTAAACTCTAATGAGTATAGACCCAACCTACTCAACCTTTCTTCATAAGTCAACCCTTCATCTCAGAAATCAACCCAGTGAACCTTCACTGAACTGCCTCCAATGCACGTATATCTCTCCTTAAATACGGAGACCAAAACTGTACGCAGTACTCCAGGTGTGGCCTCACCAATATCCTGTACAGTTGTAGCAGGTTCATTGAAGGTTTGGGGTTTGGCCAATTCATTAATTAACAATTTACAACAACAACTTGTATTTATATCGCGCCTTTAATGTAATGAAACATCCCAAGGTGCTTCACGGGAATGTTAAGCAATAAAAATTTGATACCGAGCTGCACAAGTAGAAATTAGCGCAGCTTGGTCAAAGAGGTAGGTTTTAAGGAGCGTCTTGGAGGAAAGAGAGGTAGACAGACGGGGCTCAAGCTTCAGCCTGAGTTGCTCCTATTTCTTTTAGAAGCAACAAGTTTAGAATGGAGCATTTTAGAAATTGCAATTCTCGGCATTTAGTTTGCTCCAGTTCTAGTGAGTTGGAATAGTTCCATTTTAGAACAGATTTTTTTTTTCCAAAAGTGGGTGTGTCCAGCCACTTACGCCCGTTTTGCAAGTTTAGGCAGCGAAAACTTACTCCAAATTAACTTAGAATGGAATAAGTGTAGATTTTTGTACGCTCAGAAAAACCTTGCCTACACTTAGAAATCAGGCGTAGGGAATGAGGGGTGGGGGAGTTTACAAACATTAAACACTTCACTTTTACAAATAAAGAGCCATCATCAATAATAAATGATAAATATGTCAATAAAATAAAAATAAAAAAAAATAAAAAAATAATTTTAAAAATCAATAAATAAAAAATTAAGTTTCTATTCACCGACTGCAGCACCGGGAGCCCTCCAGCAGCATGCTGGGATGGGCCCCTCCCAGTGTCTCTCTCTCTTTGTCTCTGTGTTTCTGACAGCGAGGGGTGGGGGGGGGGAAAAGAGAGAGGGGAGAGAGGAGGAGGAAGGGGGGGAGAGAAGAGGGGAGGGAAAGAGAGAGAGGGGGGGGGGAAAGAGAGAGAGAGAGGAGGGGGGGGGGGAAGAGAGAGAGAAGAGGGGAGGGAAAGAGAGAGAGGGGGGGGGGAAAGAGAGAGAGAGAGGAGGGGGGGGGGGAAGAGAGAGAGGAGGGGGGGGGGAAGAGAGAGAGAGGAGGGGGGAAGAGAGAGAGGAGGGGGGAAGAGAGAGGAGGGGGGAAGAGAGAGGAGGGGGGAAGAGAGAGGAGGGGGGAAGAGAGGAGGGGGGAAGAGAGGAGGGGGGGGGAAGAGAGAGGAGGGGGGAAGAGAGAGGAGGGGGGAGGAAGGAGGGGGAGCAGAAAGGGGGGAAGGAGGGGGAGGAGAAAGGGGGGGAAGGAGGGGGAGGAGAAAGGGGGGAGGAGAGGAGGGGGGAGGGAGGGGAGGAGAGAAGGGGGGAAGGAGGGGAGGAGAGAAGGGGGGAGGCGAGAAGGGGGAGGGGGTACGGCTAAATGGGAGGGAGGGGGTGGGGGCTGAACGGGAGGGAGGCCAAAGTCCTGATCTTCGCCCGGGGAGCCCATTCGGCCAGGGCTAGGGCCGACGTGCTTTGGGCCCCTCCCACGCAGCCTCGGGGGCGAGAAGCTAATACACATGCGCGCACACTCCAGCGCGCATGTGCAGAGGTCCCGGCGCTGTTTTCAGCACCGGGATCTGGCTCCGCCCCCGATCCCTTGTGCTGTGCCACGCCGAGCACGAAGACGTCCTGAGGAGCTCGCAGAATCACAAGGCAAGTTTTCGGTACCCTTTTTATTCCAGAAAGTCAGCACACCTGTAACTTGGGCCCTTGGAGAGGTTTAGGCAGGGAGTTCCAGAGCTTGGGGCCAAGGCAACAGAAGGCATGGCCACGAATGGTGGAGCGATTATAATCAGCGATGCTTCAAGAGGGAAGAATTAGAGGAGCGCAGACACCTCGGGGGGTTGTGGGGCTGGAGGAGATTACAGAGATAGGGAGGGATGAGGCCATTGAGGTATTTGTAAACAAGGTTGAGAATTTTGAAATGGAGACACTGTTTAACCGGGAGCCAAGGTCGGTCAGCGAGCACAGGGGTGATGGGGGAGCGGGACTTGGTGCGAGTTAGGGCACGGGCTGCCGATAAATTAATTTATATAGCGCGTGTAATGTGGTAAAAACATCCCAAGGCTCAAGAGCAATATCAATAAAAAAAACATTTTTGACCCCGAGCTACAGAATGTATATATATTTATTAAGTATTTCAATTTCAGTAAACCCCTCCAAAACAAATAAATCTCGTTATAGCACATCAAAAGCCTTCTAAAGTACACTTTCATGGCACTTTCTAAAAATTCAGCAATTCTTTCATGCCAGTTACGTAATAGAAATCTGGAAAGATGAAGTATTTCAACCAGCAAGACTTCCAGAGTGAGAGGCTACCTTATTGGATAACTTTTCATCGCAGTTCCCAAAACTTACAATCAATAAATAATTGGCCTTAAAAATACAAGTCATCTAGAAATGTAGAGAGTATAATGTCAAGGTGCGTATTGAATCTAAAAGGTCGCAAGAGGGAGGGACTTCAAATAACAGAGCAAGCTTGAAGAGTTAAAAGTTGAATAAATAAAGCAGTACATGGGAGTAAGGGAGTTCACCCCAGTGTAGAATCCAGACAGGTTTACCTTTGTACCCATAATAACCAATGTCAAATAGCAGGGGCTTCCCAATAGCTTATTTCATAAATACACTAGCACTCGCGCCTCAGAGTCAGGATGTTGTGGTTTCAATTCGCACCTCAGACACTTGAGCACATAAATCTAGGCTGACACTCCAGTGCAATACTGAGGGAGTGCTGCAGTGTCAGAGGTGCCGTCTTTTATACGAGACATTAAACTCGTCTTCCTCTCAGGTGGACGCAAAAGATCCCATGGCACTATTTTGAAGACGACCAGGGAAGTTGTCCCCAGTGTCCTGGCCAATATTTATCCCTCAATCAACATAACAAAAACAGATTATCTGGTCATAATCACATTGCTGTTTGTGGGAGCTTGTATCTGTGCAAATTGGCTGACTACGTTTCAAAAAGTAGTTCATCGGCTGTAAGGCACTTTGGTAGGTCCGAAGGCTGTGAAAGGCGCTATACAAATGTATGCCTTTCTTTTTCTTTCTGGGTAGAATGGACCTATACAGTCTAGCAAGGTCCCAGGTTTAATCCCTGTTCTGTGTCGAGTTAACTAATCTAGGGGGTGTTCTAATTAGTCCATTATTCAGTGATCTGTACCGTGACCTGACTATTCCAACACACTCCTGGTTGATCTCCCACATTCTACTTGACGTAAACTTGAGGTCATCCAAAACTCAGCTGCCCGTGCCCGAACTCGTACCAAGTCATGATCACCCATCACCCCTGTGCTCACTGACCTACATTGGCTCCTGGTTAAGCAACGCCTTGATTTCAAAATTCTCATCCTTGTTCTCAAATCTCTCCGTGGCCTCGTCCCTCCCTAGCTCTAATCTCCTCCAGCTCTCCCCACCCCGCACGAGATATCTGCGCTCCTCAAATTCTGCCCTCCTGAGCATCCCCCGATATAATCGTTCAACCATTGGTGGCTGTGCCTTCAGTTGCCTGGGCCTTAGGCTGTGGAACTCCCTCCCTAAACCTCCTCTATTTCCTCCTTTAAGACGCTGCTTGAAACCTACCTCTTTTACCAAGCTTTTGGTCATCTGCTGTAATTTCTTCTTCTGTGGCTCGATGTCAAATGTACTTGTTTTGTCTTATACCGAGGGGCTTGCGGTTCTTTGTCGGCCGGCGCGGACACGATGGGCCGAAATGGCCTCCTTCTGCGCTGTAAATTTCTATG
The DNA here is from genome assembly GCF_044704955.1 of Pristiophorus japonicus. NCBI lineage: Eukaryota > Metazoa > Chordata > Chondrichthyes > Pristiophoridae > Pristiophorus > Pristiophorus japonicus. Next base: position 8,100,601 of record NC_091983.1, read on the forward strand.
ACACTGCTGTGAAGCGTCTTGGGACGTTTTACAACATTAAAGGCATTATACAAATACAAGTTGTTGTTGTGAAGTCTTGGCTGTATGGGCAGGACGGCCCACATAGTCGAATAGCTGCTGCAGGCCAAGTCGCACGGATGGAAAATGCCCTTTGAATGAGATAGCAGTGGATGACATGTCGCGGTAGAATCGTACTTCATCAAAGGTTAGCCAACATCTTCAGGGCAGGAGGCGGCGAGGGGAAAGAACAACCAATCAGCAAGCAGTGGAAAGGCGGCATCCCAGTTCCCGAGGTGAATATTTTCTTTTGCCAGTTTTCAGACGACGGCACCTTCTGGGGTATGGCCCCACGCCAACTGAAAGCACAGTGGTCCCTCCTGCAGACCTACACGTGTAAGCCTAGACATTGAGCATCATCAGGCTATTAAACAACAGAAGGTATCATGACTGAGTCGGAGTGTCCTCTCGTCTGAAGTCTGCACATGCATTTTGAAGCAGGGATCACTGGACAGACAGCAAGCGACTGTGCAGTCCAGTTGCCCCCCCCCACCCCTCTTTAAAATTACCTTAATTTCTGCATCAACCATTTTAGTCGTTGAACCTGGAACCTTTCTTGGAATGTATGCCACATTGAGCTTTGCCATTACGACTCAGGCATGGAAAAGCTTTTAATTCATCCCTCCTCCCAGTTTTCTTCCTCTTTTTCCCTTTGTATGTCAGCCGTGGCTCAGTGGGGTATCACTCTCGCCTCGGAGTCAGAGGTTGTTGGTTCAAGTCCCACTCCAAGGACTGGGGCACAAAGATCTAGGCTAACACTCCAGTATAGTGCTGAAGGAGTGCTGCACTGTCGGAGGGGTCGTCTTTCGGATGAGACGTTAAACCGAGGTCCCGTCTGCTCTCTCGATCCCACGGCACTATTTTGAAAAAGAGCAGGGGAGTTATTCCCGGTGTCCTGGCCAATCCTTATCCCTCAATCTACATCACCAAAAAGACAGATTATCTGGTCATTATCACATTGCTTCTGGTGGGAGCTACCAGTGTGCAAATTGGCTGCCACGTTTCCAACATTACAACAGTGACTACACTTCAAAACATACTTAATTGGCTGTAAAGAACTTTGGGACGTCCTGAAATCGTGAAAGGTGCTATATAAATGCAAGTCTTTTTCGCTTTCTTTTCAGTCCTGAAGATGCTGACTGAAGCTCAGTACAGTTCTAGGACCTTTGATTGTTCACGTGGATAGTTTCTCAAAGCACAAGCTGAAATAGGGATTTGATTATGGCTGCCTCGTATCTGAGCCTGATCCTGTCCTCATCCAACAGTCTCACATCCTCAGTGTCCAGCTGGAGAGTGATCAGGAGAAGGACCCTTGGCTAATTTCCCCCTTAACGGACCCAGAGGCACGTACAAAGAAACAAACGTGCATTTATGTAATGCCTTGCATGACCACAGGATGTCCCAAAGCGTTACATGGTCGAATACGTACTTCTGAAGTCTAGTCACTTGTAACGTATGCGGCAGTTAATTTGCACATAGCAAGCTCCCACAAACAGCAATGAACGAATGGTCGCTTAATCTGTTTTAGTGATGTTGGCTAAGGGATAAATAATTGCCAGGACACCAGGGACAACTCCTCTTTGAAATAGTGCCGTGGGATCTTTTATGTCCACCCAAGAGGGGCAGATATTGCTTTGGCTTCCGAAAAACGGCACCTCCGACAGAGCAGTACTACCTCAGTGCCGCCCTGAAGTGTCAGCCGAGACTTTGTCCGAAAGTATCTGGAGTGGGACTGGAAGCCACAACTTTCTGACCCAGAGGTGAAAGTGCTACCAACTGAGCCATGATGACACCTTACTGGTGTTTCAGCTTGGGGCCTCATTGGGTGTCACCACGACCCTAATCCACCAGGATTAGAGAACATCAGCGGCAGGTCGGGGCCATACAAGGAGCGGAGGTGGGCGGCCTCGGGAGCAGCGTGGAGGCATGTCACTTCAGGGAGCAGCACGAGCTGGCGCAGGAGGGCGACAGCAGCGAAGAGTGACGTAATCAGGGTCCACGTCGGTGATTGGAGCGTGGGCAGGTACAACAGGAGTGGTGAGAGACTGTGGAGGGAAGGTTGACATGCAGGTACAGCAGGCAGTTAAGAAAGCAAATGGCATGTTGGCCTTCATAGCGAGGGGATTTGAGTACAGGGGCAGGGAGGTGTTGCTACAGTTGTACAGGGCCTTGGTGAGGCCACACCTGGAGTATTGTGTACAGTTTTGGTCTCCTAACTTGAGGAAGGACATTCTTGCTATTGAGGGAGTAAAGCGAAGGTTCACCAGACTGATTTCCGGGATGGCGGGACTGACCTATCAAGAAAGACTGGATCAACTGGGCTTGTATTTAATGGAGTTCAGAAGAATGAGAGGGGATCTCATAGAAACGTTTAAAATTCTGATGGGTTTGGACAGGTTAGATGCAGGAAGAATGTTCCCAATGTTGGGGAAGTCCAGAACCAGGGGTCACAGTCTAAGGATAAGGGGTAAGCCATTTAGGACCGAGATGAGGAGAAACTTCTTCACCCAGAGAGTGGTGAACCTGTGGAATTCTCTACCACAGAAAGTTGTTGAGGCCAATTCACTAAATATATTCAAGAAGGAGTTAGATGTAGTCCTTATTACTAGGGGGATCAAGGGGTATGGCGAGAAAGCAGGAATGGGGTACTGAAGTTGCATGTTCAGCCATGAACTCATTGAATGGCGGTGCAGGCTCGAAGGGCCGAATGGCCTACTCCTGCACCTATTTTCTATGTTTCTATGATCGGGGCCCAGGAGAGGCACGAGTTCGGGGCCAGGGGCCCAGGGGCAGCACGAGCCAGCCCACACTACGATATGTGTGCGCACTAGGTCCGTGCAGCAGAGCAAGTCTCCAGTTGTCTTGGATATCCCTTGCACTGGACCAAGACCTAGCTCTGTCAAGCCCGTGTGGTGGCTGGTGTGCACCACACGTTAAAAAAATCCACATACAGGCATCTTCCACCCTTCACGATGTAGTTCAGGACCTGGAATATTAGGTCCTGCATTGAAACACCTGTGAACTCATCCTTTTTTGGCGTGGAAGCAAGTCATCCTTGTTTCGAGGGACTGCCTATGATGATGAATCCACCAGGAAGCTTAGCCAAGTACCCAAGCCGAGAGTATACTGGCAGAGGCCTATTGCGGCAAAGTTTGTATCTGTGCCAAATCTGAATTACAAGCCAATGAGCTTCACGGTGCTCTACCCAAACCCAAGCACATTCGAGAAAAGCAGCCCCAGCATTAAACGGACAGCCTGGGGAGGGTCGGGGGTCGGGTGGGAAAGAGAGAAAACTTCATTGCAAGTAATTGACTTCCCTTAGAAGGGCCAGCACCCCTTTATATTACTGTATGTAAACAATTTATCAGATTCATCTTCCCTCCAAACTGTAAACACACCATTCAGCTCCAGTTAAAGAGGGCGAGTGTATTCCTCCCCAACAGACTTCCATCTATTGCTGTAAAAACCACTCTGGGGATTTAAACACATGCCACCCACCGTGTTTTGAAGTGTAACGGCCGCTTTAACTGTTATCTTGCACTGTTTGCAAGACTTTACGTAAACGATGTTCAATATAAAAAAAAGCACATCAGGTATGCCCAATTGCTTCTCGCTGTTTAAAATTCCAATGGACAAGGCTGCTTTGTTTTACATTAAGTAGGGAAAAAATGCGAGGTACCGTTTAGAATGCAAGACTTATTCCTCGTCTCCATCTAGAGACTGCAGAAAAAGGGAAGCGGGGGTGGGGGGGGGGAAGGAGGGGGGGGAACAATGCTTTTTGTTATCTGTCTAAGAGCAAGATAAAATAAAAAGATTAAATGGATTTCCCTTGTGGGATTTCCATTGAATGCAAGTTATTTAAATTACAACCGAAGACAAAAGCCTCTTTTTACAGCCGGTGATTTTTATCAAGCGTGCCGCAACAGTAAAGCTTTGTTCATGTCTTGCATGTATTAAGTTTCAGTCTCCAGTTTCAAATAGGTTGGGGGAATTGCGAAAACTGGCACAAAATTGCGGAGTGTCTTTACACCACCGTTTCCACTGCAGTGACTGCCTTCTCCAACAGACGCAGCTCTTTCTGTCGCAATGAGCTGGCACTGAGTGCATTTCACATTCATCGGGCCATTTCTTCCATTGGAAGGGGGTCTCCTGTGTAATCTCTTGAGCAAACAGAAGAATGGAGACTGTCCACATTTTGTGTTTATACAGCGCCCACACTGCTAATATGCAAGTGTCACCCAATTCCAGTACATTGCTCAAAAAAAAAGCACTTCTAAAAAGGAGATATCCTGAATTAAGTCGAGTCTTGTTTCGCACACAACCCCTTTTCAAGTACTTCTTGTACCACAGTTTGCTACCAGAGCTCTCCAACATACTAATTAGTGCGCAATAGCATTTATAGCAAACTGCTCTTCGGTACCACGCCCATTCGGGTCTACACCACAATTCAGTTCTGAAGCCACAGTTCTTTTTTAAATTAAATATAAAATTGGCACAATAAAGCTCCATTGCAGCGGATCCAAAAAAGGTTTATTTCAATGTACAGGAAGGAAATTTAGAAAACAATACTTTATAAATAAAATCGGCACCAATTTTCTGCTGCTGAGTGTTCCCTCCAAGATCACATCCAATATGGTCATTGGTCAATAGGGTAGCCAACTCTGGTTGGACGTTTTCCTGGAGGTCATCATCACGTGACCTCCTGCCCCCACCACGGGTGGCCCAACGTGTCCATTCTTGGGGTGCCTCGCCTTCCCACGCCAGCTGGAAAGCAAAGTGACTCTTCATTACCCACTTCACAGCATCAGCCGTGGCTCAGTGGGTAGCACTCTCGGCTGTGAGGCAGAAGGTTGTGGGTTCAAGTCCCACTCCAGGAACTTGAGCACATAAAGAAAAAAATCTAGGCCGACACTCCAGTGGAGTGCTGCCCTGTTGGGTGAGACGTTAAACTGAGACCCTGTCTGTTACCTCTCAAGTGGACATAAAAGACCCATGGCAATATTTTGAAGAGGAGCTGGGGAGTTATCCCCGGTGTCCCGGCCAAAATCCCTCAATCAACATAACAAAAAAAACACAGATTATCTGGTCATTATTACACTGCTGCTTGTGGGTGTTTGCTGTGCGCAAATTGGCTGCGCTTTTCCCACATTACAACAGTGACTATACCCCTAAAGTACTTCATTAGCTGCAAAGTGCTTTGAGACATCCAGTGGTCATGAAAGGCGCTATATAAATCCAAGTCTTTCTTTCGTTTCTTGACTGTCTATCAAATAGATGTTGTCCCATCTCCAATATTTTTTTTTATAACTAAGGGCTCAATTTTCCTCAGTGATTTGCGCCATTTTTTTGAGCAGGCCGCTTTTTTTGGCCTAAATTGAAAAACCACATTTTCCCCAATCAATTTGGACCAGCGTAACTCAGTTAGTTACGATTTTTTTAGGTCGTTTTTTTTTTCAGCCAAAGGGGGCATAACCTGTCACCCGCACCAATCCTGGCTACTTAAGCAAGTTTGGCCAGTTGAGAGTTACTCCAGTTCTGCTTAGGCCAGTGTATGTGACCTCTACAAAAAAACCTTCTGGAGAGTTAAAGAAATTGGCGCAGGTAAGTGCAGCAGATGCTCGAACAGCAGGAAAGGTCAGAGAGAGAGAGAGAGAGAGAGAGAGAGAGAGAGAGAGAGAGAGAGACAGAGAGACAGAGAGACAGAGAGACACACAGAGACAGAGAGCTCAATTTTGGCTGAGCCCGCTTTTCTGCGTACTTACCCGAGTTGCGCCACTTAAGTATGTCCGGAAAAAAATGTTCCAACTTTGGCCGCTGTCTGGCCTCTTCACTGCAGCCGCGCAGCGTGGTCAGTCGTCTCGGGGGGGGTGGAGCCTGGAAAATGTGCCGGGACGTCTGCACATGCGCAGTGGAGAATAGTGATGTCCGCGCATGCGCAGTGGCGCTGCGAGTTGGCAATGGGTCATTACAGATTGGGCACTACAATAGCCAACTCCTCCCATGAGGTAGGTTACTGAGGCACAGCACTGAACAGAGACAGATAAAAGACTTTGAATAAGGAGAGGTCGGATGAAATTAGTTTTGTCTTTACCCGGCAATTCTTCCGCTGCCAAATGACATCAAGGTAAAATACATTATACAGCGTTGTTAATAAGGAACCTCTAAGTTTTACCTGACATTTTATTACTATAAAAAATAAATTATTTTCTGGAACTAATTAAACTTTTATTCTAAAAGTAATATGACAGGGATCTTGGGAGATTTGAAATTCAAATGCAATCTCGGAGTAATTACAAGTCAGGCCCAATGAAGTGGCTTTAAGTGCTTCCTATTTTTACTTCCAATCACTCCCGCCCCTAGCCCAGGCCAAGTGGCCTCCCTCTTCGCTCTCCCGCCCCTAGCCCAGGCCAAGTGGCCTCCCTCTTCGCTCTCCCGCCCCTAGCCCAGGCCAAGCGGCCTCCCTGTTCGTTCTCCCGCCCCTAGCCCAGGCCGAGAGGCCTCCCTGTTCGTTCTCCCGCCCCTAGCCCAGGCCGAGAGGCCTCCCGGTGCGATCTCCGAGTTCTCCCGCCTGCCGGTGAGTTCTGAGTGTCCCGGGCAGAGTGCAGAAAGGTGAATTACAGAAGGTAGGACTTTAATTTTTTATTTCTTATTTTTTTAAATTGTGCGAAGGAAGGGTGCTTTTGCAAGTCTGTTCCCCAAGACTTGGTTGGTTCAGGTCCAGGTCCTCTCCGCTTCCCACCTCTATCCCAAGTCGAACGGCCTCCGATGTACCTACCTGCACCGATTTCTTTAACTCTCCGCAAGCGTTTTCTCAAGTGGCCACATACACACTGGCCTAAGTAGAAATAGAGTAATTATTAGCTGGCCAAAGTTGCCCAATTGGCCAGAATTGGCATAGGTGGCTGGTAACGCCCCCTTTTGAAAAAAAAAAACTAACCTTAAAAAAACGTAACTAAATGAGTTACGCTGGTGCAAATTGATTGGGGAAACTGGGGATTTTTAAGTTAGGCCAGAAAAAGCAGCCTGCTCCAAAAAAAAAACGGAGCAACTCCTGGTCAAAATTGAGCCCAGAGAGAGAGAAAAAGAGAGAGAGAGAGAGAGGAGAGAGAGGAGAGAGAGAGGAGAGAGAGGAGAGAGAGAGGAGAGAGAGAGAGAGAGAGAGAGAGAGAGAGAGAGAGGGAGAGAGAGAGAAAAAGAGAGGGAGAGAGAGAGAGAGAGAGAGAGAGAGAGAGAGAGAGAGAGGAGAGAGAGGAGAGAGAGAGGAGAGAGAGAGAGAGAGAGAGAGAGAGAGAGAGAGAGAGGGAGAGAGAGAGAAAAAGAGAGAGAGAGAGAGAGAGAGAGAGAGAGAGAGAAAAAACCAGGGACCTGGAGGATGTCGGCCAGGGCTAAGGGTAGTGGCTTTAATAATTGGAGGCAAGTTGCTGCAATATATTTTAATGTGTTTTTAAATTGATGCAATGTGTTTTAATGTGTTGGGAGCTGGCTGTATGTTTCACTTTGCAACCTCAGCTCGCATCGTGTCCCTGGTTACCATGGCAGCCTGATCTTTTTGGCGCAGATCAAGGCTCCACCCCCAAAACTAAAGGTCGGGTTAGGCCATGCCAAAATGAAGTAGTCCAACGGGAAAACTTGGAACATTTTTTTCGGCGTACTTGGGCTCCCAACAAATAAGCGGAACTCTTCAGGTTCCCCCCCCCCCCCCCCAAGAAATGCTTTGGGGAGAATTGAGCCTTAAGTGTTTAAAGAAAATGAAAAAAATACTTTTCTTTTAAATGACCCTATGATTTTTCTACAGGGTTGCTCGGGGCAGTGTCCTTGTGATTAACCTTCAATTCCTAGAGACTCCGGCACAATCCTAGAAGATTGGAAAACCTATTCTTGAGGTGCGAGTCTGGACAACATTAGCAAGCTGTTCAACCGCAGGAGGCACTGGATTCAAACAAGGTACAGCCCCCCCCCCCCCCCATCCATCAGGCACACTCTCGCACTCCTTGCAAGCTATCAGGAGCCACAATCCATTACACTGCCTCAGGGATAGGGAGCCCAACTGTTGCATTCTTAGTTCCTCATTATAGACAGTCCCTCGGAATCGAGGAAGACTTTTTTCCACTCTTAACATGAGTTCTTCGGTCGCTGTTGGGATTGTCCATGAGGGTCCTGACGTTCCAAGTCCCGAACTTCATGTTAGAGGAGTGGAAGGTGCCTGTGCGCGAGTTCTTTTAACGTGGGATGGCCGTTGCACACCTGCTACCACACGGGCTTAGCTGAGCAAGGTCTTGGTCCAGTGGCAAGGGGGTCCAAGACAACTGGAGACCAGGCGCTGGTGTATGGGCCTAGTTGCCTACGGCGAGATGTTGGCCGCAGGCTCGGAGCTGGGTAGTTCCACCTTGGCAGAGACTGCCACTTGAACGTGGGGCCCTCCTAGTTTGTATGGCTCAATCCCCCATCTGACAGTGCACTCACTCACTCACTGAGCCATTAAGGTAGCGAAACTTAACATTTTCACCCTGTTTACGAGTAGGCTTTATGAAGCAGAGGCAACTTTCAGAAGCAAAGTACAGTCAAATTGCCCAACTGGGACTTGAGCAGCAGGAGTCAACGACAGGAATGCACTCTTAAATCTGTCAGATTTGCTGCACTCATTTGATCAAACTTGGGATGTCTGCATCATGCATGTACCCGAGGGCCAGCAGGGAGTGGCTGCACACAACATTTTGTAAATGCTGCAAAATATGTAATTAGAGGTCTTGCAAGTTGTGCGTTAAATTGAACAATTCCTGAAAGAATATCGAATGTCATGCTTTAATATACTGAAATATGGAGCCGGAAAACACCTAGAAAAGAAGTCAGTACAAACGCTGCAATCTGAACCAATCACACGGCCAAACGTAGTTATTCCGAGCAGCTACAGCTGCCTTTTTGATTTCTGACCCCGCTGAATTTTAAGCTGCATCAATAATACTTATATCAAATGCATGAAAATAATTTACATTAAATCGTAAACTTTTCCCGCAACTCCCTGCTTCGTACTGCCTCCACGGGAGAGGGCTAACAGGCTTCCTGTGAGGTCAATCTGCTATACAACATCCAGAGACCGTCAAGAGCCACTGAAGAGAACTGTAAGGTTTTCAGACTGTCTTTTTGTTTTGAAACAATTCGCTTTTTGTATCTTTTTGCTTCTGTGTAATTATGTGCTTTATAAATGCGTCTGACTGTTTTAGCCTTAATGGAATCTTCTGAAATTGTGGTTGGTACCATCTTTTGCAGTTTCGGGAATAACATGGTGGGCATCCCATATGACGCGCCCAACTGTAATTAAGGCTCATTTGTTAATCCTGGGCGAGTCATTCTAATTAAGGCATACAGAAAAGGTGCATTTTGCTTCATACGAGGCTTATAAGAAAGAAAGCCTTGGATTTATATACTGCTTTTCATGACCACCGGATGTCTCTAAAGCACTTTACAGCCAATGAAATACTTCTGGAGTGTAGTCACTGTTGTAATGTGGGAAACGCGACAGCCAACGTGCACACAGCAATGTGATAACGACCAGATAAACAATTTTTCTTATGTTGATTGAGGGATAAATATTGGGCCGGGACACTCCCCTACTCTTCTTCAAAATAGTGCTGTGGGATCTTGTACGTCCACCTGAGAGAGCAGACGGGGCCTCGGGTTAACGTCTCATCAAAAAAAGCAGCACCTCTGACAGTGCAGCACTCTCTCAGTACTGCACTGTCCAGTGTCAGCCTAGATTTACGTGTTTTGAGTCCCTGGAGCGAGACTTAGTTTGCCAGTGGAACCACCTTTTTGCTGCTAGCAACAATCATCTAAGTTTACCCCAAGGAGGACACCGTTTGGCCGGTGATGTCTGTTAGCTCTTTGCTGGAGCAATCCAGAACTAATCACACCGCCCCACTCGCTCTTCATAGCGCTGTACCTTCCCTTGGCTTCAAATCGTCCAATTTTCCCTTAAAAACTGCAATGGTCTCTGCCTCAACAATTTGCTGTGGTAAAAGTGTATGCTGCTCGACCTTCTATGTAAATACATTTCTCCTAACCCCTCTCCTCACTCTCTATCGAGGTACAGTTAACATCTTGAAAAAACACAAGAATTTTTCAATCGTCAGCAGTTAAGTCAGAGAACCAATACACGCTTTGGTCCAATAGAAAAAAAAACAGACTTGCATTTCTATAACGCCTTTCGCGACCGCAGGCCAAGGAAGCACTTTTTGAAATTTACTCACTGTTGTAATGTAGGAAACTCGGCAGTCAATTTTTGTGCAGCAAGTTCCCTCAAACAGCAAAGAGATATATGACCTGATAATCTGTTTTAGTGATGTTGGTCAAGGGATAAAATATTATCCAGGACACCAGGGTGAAATCCCCATCTCCTCTTCAAAATCATGCTATGGGTTCTTCTACATCCACCCGAAGGGGCAGGCGGGCCTCGCTTTAACATCTCGCCCAAAAGACGGCACCTCCAACAGTGTACCACTCCCCCAGTGCTGTACTGGAGAGTCAGCCTAGATTTTTGTGCTCAAGTCTCAGGAGTGGGACTTGAACCCACAACCTTCTGACTCAGAGGGCAGTGCACTACCAACTGAACAATAGCAGATGGCTTTTGGTATTACAGCAAGTGACCGTCATTTCAAGAGTTTGCCAGGGTAGCTGGAAGAACAGACTATTTTAAACAATGACCCCAGTTGTAAGTGTTGTAAATTACCACCTGTACCGTGTTATTTTGTCTCTCTGTGAATCTAATTGTAAATGAATTCTGATCGGTAGTTTTAGCCTGTACAGCATAGAAACAGCCCCTTCACCCCATCGGATCTGTTGTCTTTACATTAACTTAATCCGACTCTCCTGCTCACTTCCCATACCTGTTGGTATTGCTCATTTTGAAGCAACGATCGAATTCCTTTCCTGAAAGTACTGATGCGTTCTGCTTTACTGACAGTCTGTGGTGCAGAATTCCACATTCCAACCAGTCAACCTCTTGTGTAAAGACTATTTCTCTAGCCTCTCCTTTAACTCCTGGTTTGTTTTGTTAGCTTTACGCTCTCTGGTTACCATCTCACTGACTCATGGAAACAGTCCATCACTACTTATCTTACCATAACCCTTCAGAATCCTGTAGGACTCGAATCAGATCACCACCTTAGCTCAAGCACTGGTATCTTCTGGCTTTTGAATTGACAGGAGGATGCAATCTGTATCCTACATCCTCTCCGGCGAACAACTTACCATTGTTGGAGTTAACTATTGGGCCAGTCTACGGTAACTCAGTTGGGCCAGTCTACGGTGTGGCAGATAGAAATGGAAACCGGTCTCAGCTGGCAGAAGTGGTCTGCTTATGGTAACTGGCAGCAACCCATTTGAATGAGAAAAAGATGTTGGGAAAAGCCTGAACCCTACAACACACAAACAGACCATTCAGCCCAACTGGTCCATGCCAGTATTCACGCTCCACAAGAGCCTCATCTAACTCCACACAAGCTTCATCCCACCCCATCAGCACATCCTGCTATTCCTTTCTCCCACATATACTTCGCTCGTATCTCCTTAAATGCAGCTATGCTATCTGCCTCAACTGCTCCCTGTGAGATCCACATGCTCTCCACTTTGAGTAAAGAAGCTTCTCCCAGCTTTGCATTAATTCTCGCTTCTTTACACAGCGAGCCACGATCCTCATGTTTCAGGCAAGGGCTGGCACTTCGATTATCAGTCCCCAAGAGAGTTATTCAGCTCATACACGTGGAGCTCCTGGGAAATAACAGGAAAGTACAAAAAGGTGAAGACTTTTAGCTCCGGGAATGGAACAGAATCCAAGCCCCAAGGAGGGGGGGACAAGCCTTTGCGATAGGCAATTCGAACGCATCATCACAGGCAGTCCATCGCAATCGAGGAAGACGCTTCCACTCTAAAAGTGAGTTCTCAGGTGGCTGTACAGTCCAATACGGGAATTACAGCTGGGGCAGACAGTGGTTGAATGAAAGGGTGGGTGGGGAGTCTGGTTTGCCGCACGCTCCTTCCGCTTGGTTTCTGCATGCTCTCAGCAATGAGACTCGAGGTGCTCAGCGCCCTCCCGGATGCTCTTCCTCCACTTACGGCGGTCTTTGGCCAGGGAAGCTTTGAGGGTGTCCTTAAAACATTTCCTCTGCCCACCTGGGACTCGCTTGCCGTGTAGCAGTTTCAAGTAAAGCGCTTGCTTAGGGAGTCTTATGTTGGGCATGCGGACGATGTGGCCCGCCCAATGGAGCTGGTCGAGTGTGGTCAGTGCTTCGATGTTGGGGATGTTGGCTTGATCAAGAACATTGACGTTGGTGTGTCTATCCTCTCAGGGGATTTGCAGGATCTTGCGGAAGCATTGTTGGTGGTATTTCTCCGGCGCTTTGAGATGTCTACTGCATATGGTCCATGTCTCTGAGCCGTATAGGAGAGCGGGTATCACTACTGTTCTGTAGACGATAAGTTTGGTGCCAGATTGGAGGTCCTGGTTTTCAAACACTCTCTTCCTCGGGCGACCAAAGGCTGCGCTAGCGCACTGGAGGCGGTGTTGGACATCGTTGATGTCTGCCCTTGCTAATATTATGCTCCCGAGGTATGGAAAGTGGTCCATGTTGTCCAAGGCCGAGCCGTGGATTTTGATGACTGGGGGCAGTACTGTGTGGCAGGGTCAGGTTGGTGCAGGACCTTTGTCTTATGGATGTTTAGCATAAGGCCCAGGCTTTCGTACGCCTCGGTGAAGGTGTCGATGATGGCTTGGAGTTCGGCCTCTGAGTGTGCGCAGACGCAAGCGTCGTCCGCATACTGTGGTTCGACGACCGAGAATGGGACGACCTCAGATCTGGCCTGGAGGTGGCGAAGGTTGAACAGGTTCCCCACTGTTTCTATAGTTTAGTTCCACTCCAGCGGGGAGCTTGTCAAGAGGGAGATGGAGCATTGCAGCGAGGAAGATCCAAAAAAGCGTCAGTGCAATGACACAGCCCTGCTTGACCCCGGTCAGTCACTGTCGTAGCTTTGCTGGTGGAGCCCAGGGTGGGCAGAGGAAACGTTTCAAGGACACCCTCAAAGCCTCCTTGATAAAATGCAACATCCCCACCGACACCTGGGAGTCCCTGGCCAAATAGCGCCTTAAGTGGAGGAAGAGCATCCGGGAGGGCACTGAGCACCTCAAGTCTCGTCGCCGAGAGCATGCAGAAACCAAGCGCAGGCAGCGGAAGGAGCATGCAGCAAACCAGACTCCCCACCCACCCTTTCCTTTAACCACTGTCTGCCCCAGCTGTGACAGAGACTGTAATTCCTATATTGGACTGTTCAGTCATCTGAGAACTCATTTTTTTTTTATAAAAAGAGTGGAAGCAAGTCTTCCTCGATTTCGAGGGACTGCCTATGATGATGATTTGCTGGTGGTTTGTCCCCGCAGTCCCTTCGGTCAGCTCAGAGCCGGCCTCGGCAGCGACCCTGGAGTCCTTTCGGCCTGCGGCCCAACCTACGGAATCGAAAACAGCTGGAGGAGCAGTGGCGAAGCCATTGTCGGGCACGTGGAGCGGGCAATGGCAGCGGCCCCTCTGACTTCTCCCACGACCCTTCAAGAAGCTAAAATGTTGCAGAGCCCCAGCATTCCTCAACCCCACCCCCTCATCAGACCTCAGATCTCCCACCACCTCTCCTGAAGGCGCTGCTCAGTTCCGAGCTTACGGCTCACACCCCACCATTCGAACGTACAATGGGTAAACGTAACCTTTTTAATTGCATCGTATTTAATTTATGGCCGGGAATTTCCTTGTTGCCGCTCCTGCTCCGTCGCCATAACTTTTGCGGAAGTGCAGCAAAAAATCCGGCAAAGTTACAGCTGAAGAGCGGGAGCAGCTTAGGAGGAGATTCTTTGGTCCGTGATCCATGATCAATGTGTGCACTTGCTGATGATGATCTCTCTAAACACATCATAGGCAGTCGCCCGGAATCGAGGAAGACTTGTTTCCATTCTTAAAATGAGGTGGCTGAACAGTCCAATACGAGAACCACAGCCCCTGCAACAGGTGGGACAGACAGTCGTTGAGGCAAAGGGAAGGTGGGACTGGTTTGCCGCACGCTCTTCCCGCTATCTGTGCTTGATTTCTGCATGCTCTCAGCGATGAGATTCGAGGTGCTTCCTCTGCCCACCTTTGGCTCATTCGCCGTGAAGGAGTTCCGAGTAGTGCGTTTGCTTTGGGAGTCTAGTGTCTGGCATGCGAATGATGTGGCCTGCCCAGCGGAGCTGATCGAGTGTGGTCAGTGCTTCAATGCTGGGGATGTTGGCCTGGTCGAGGACGTTAATGTTGGTGCGTCTGTCCTCTCAGGGGATTTGTAGGATCTTGCAGAGACATCGTTGGTGGTATTTCTCCAGCGACTTGAGGTGTCTACTGTACATGGTCCATGTCTCTGAGTCATACAGGAGGGCAGGTATTACTACAGCCCTGTCGACCATGAGCTTGGTGGCAGTTTTGAAGGTCTGGTTTTCAAACACTCTTTTCCTAGGCGGCCGAAGGCTGCACTGGCGCAATGAAGGCGGTGTTGAATCGCATCGTCAATGTCTGCTCTTGTTGATGAGACTCCCAAGATATAAGGCTTTTGTCTGCTACGGCTTTGTGACAGAAACCGGTTCTCCACATCTCAGGACAATGGTTGATGAGTTTCATTCCTCTAGGCATGTTCTTGTTTGATTGGTTATCTGTAGCACATCTAAAATGTATTTTGCATACCATCAGAACAAATTTTAGGAAAGTCAAGAAAAACAAAATCTGGTTGTCTCTAGTAAGCGGTTTTTCCTCTCTTCCGAATGCCACGTACAATATTGTAGTTAACTCAAGCAGCGAATCATCAATTTTGGCACCCAACACCTTTTAGGATGCACAGCTCATCACAGGCTTAACTTGAATCATGATGTTATCTGTCAACCCCCGCCCTCCCCCGGGTGATGTAGATCTTAGTTACACAGCTCATGTTCAAAGATTTCATGTATTGTTCAGCAGTTCAGCGATCTGAAATCAAGAAACACCAATCTAAAAATGACACAGCTTTCCTTACAACTCCGCAAATCGCCGTTTTCAGCATTAAAGTAGGTACTGACATAACAAAATCAGAACTCCTATAGAAAGCCGCAATGACTGAGCCAGGATTGCAGAAACCGACCGTAGCCCAGTACTGTACAACCCAAGCCTATTTACAGCTGTCGAGTCTCGTGAAATGCAGTCGGCCTCTTTGAAGACGGCAGCAGTCGGAGTGCCGACGTAAATGGGGGGGGGGGGGGCATGTCACGATCGGGCCACTGCTGCCCCACTTGCACTCACTAGCCCCAAGTTAAAACCCAACCACACAACTGGTCCCCACACCAATCCCTGGGTTGATGATTACGGTTAAGGGGATCATGGGGTATGGAGAGAAAGCAGGAAAGGGGTACTGAGGGAATGATCAGCCATGATCTTATTGAATGGTGGTGCAGGCTCGAAGGGCAGAATGGCCTACTCCTGCACCTATTTTCTATGTTTCTATGAACAAGATCAGCTGCTGTCCATCAGTCTGATAATCATCCACTCAGTGCAACCCTGACAGTACAAGACATCTCACTACCCATTCCACCACTTTCCATTTTACGTAATGCCCCTCATTTTCTTAACCAATTTCTTACGTGGCACTTTGCCAAGTGCTTGTCAAACACAGCGAGAGCAGGACCAACGGCAGGGATTGAAGGAAAACAACAACTGCAGAACAGCTAAAGTTACGTCACAATCAGGGAAGGAGCCGATTGGTGAGTAGCCGGTTGGTGAGTAGCCGGTAAATGTTTCAAGTTAATCGTCTCAATTAAACGCATGGCAGGGCAGCTCAATCCCGCGGAACACACATCCTGTGCCATGTGGGAACGACAGGATACTTCCCATGTCCTGGACAACCACGTGTGCAGGAAGTGTCGTCAGCTGGGGGAGCTCAAGCTCCGGGTTTTGGAGCTTGAGCCGCAGCTCGCATCACTGCGGTGCATTTGCAAGGCTACGAGCTTCGTGGATAGCACGTTTCAGGAGGTGGTCATCCCACAGGTAAAGTGTGTGCAGGCATCATCATCATAGACATTCCCTCGCAACAAGGATGACTGGCTTCCACGCCAAAAATGGATAAGTTCACATGTGTTTCAAACATATTCTGGATTCCGAACTACATCCTGAAGAGTGAAAGATGCCTGTGCGTGGATTTTTTTTTTTTTTTTTTTAAACACGTGTTGGCTGTTGCACCCCAGCCACCGCACGGGCTTGACAGAGCTAGGTCTTGGTCCAGTAGCAAGGGTTAACCAAGATGACTGGAGACCAGCTCTGCTGGACGGACCTAGTGCGCACACATAGCGCAGTGTGGGCTGGCCTATCTGCCCCTGGGCCCTCGCCTCTTCTGGGCCCCGAAAGCATGCCGCTCCTGGGCCCCGAAAGCATGCCGCTCCTGGGCCCCAATCACATCCCCTCTATGAACTCTTGCCGCTCCTTTGTCCCGACCTCGCGCTCCTGCTGCACCTTCCCAGGCTGCAATCAGCTGTCGCCCTCCTGCAGCAACACACGCTGCTCTCTGAAGTGGTACTGCTGCAAGCTGCTCCATCTAATGGCCTCGGCCTGCTGATGGTCTTGCAGGCCGGGACCGCACCAATTCCCGGGCCAGGCTGCCGCACGCTGCTACATCTCTGTGTGCAGGCAGAGAGGGAATGGGTGACCACCAGACAGAAGAGGAGGACCAGGCAAGTAGTGCAGGAGATCCCGGAGTGCGTCTTGCTCTCTAACCTGTATTCGGTTTTGAGTACTGTTGGGGGCGATGGTTCCTCTGGGGAGTATAGCCAGAGCAAAGTCCTTGGAACCACGGGTGGCGGGAGACAGGGAAAGTAATAGTGATAGGGGATTCAAGAGTCAGGGGAAACAGACAGGTGTTTCTGCAGCCGCAGATGTGACTCCAGGATGGTATGTTGCCTCCCTGGCGCCAGGGTCAAGAATGTCACTGAGCGACTGTAGAATATTCTGAGGGGAGAGGGTAAACAGCCAGAGATCGTGGTCCATATTGGTACCAACGACATAAGTAGAAAGAGGGATGAGGTCCTGCAGGCAGATTTTAGGGAGCTAGGAAAAAAATTAAAAAGCAGGACCTCAAAAGGCAGTAATCTCTGGATCACTCCCGGTGCCACGCGCGATGGAGCACAGAACTAGGAGGATAGCACAGACAAATGCATGGGTGGAGAGATGGTGTAGGAGGGAGGGCTTCAGATTCCTGGTACATTAGGAGGGGTTCCGGCGGAGGTGGGACCTGTGCAGGCCAGATGGGTTGCACCTCAACAGGGCCAGAACCAATATCCTCGCGAGAAGGTTGGCTAGTGCTGCTGGGGAGGGTTTAAACTAATTTGGCAGGGGTAAGTGCAGTGCTGTAACATTAGAAAGGGGAAACAAATTGCTCAAAGGATTGGGAGAGGCAGAGAGCACTAAAGAAAGAAACACTAAGGTACAGGTACAACGTCCCAAATACGGAATTCCGAAAACTGGATATTTTTGAGGCGGCCAAGATGGCGACATCGGGCAGCGAGGGACGAGGAAACTGGTAAAAATGCAGTGCTGCGGGGTGGGAGGGGGGCCTGCGGGCGACGAGGAGCGGCGGGAATCGGCGAGGTCTGAAATCCGACAAAACCCAAAATCCGACACGGAGTCAGTCCCGAGGCTTCCGGATTTCAGATGTTGTACCTGTATTAGGTTGGGTCAAACTAAGAATACAGGATAGATTTCTAGTGTATGTATGTGAATGCACAAAGCATAGTAAACAAGGTAAGTGAGCTGCAGGCACAAATAGCTACATGGGAATATGATGTTGTGACAATAAGAGACTTAGCTCAAAAAGGGGCAGAATTGGTGATTAAATATTCCGGGTTTATAAGTTCAGGAAAGATAGGAGGTGGTGTTGTTAAGGAGAATGTTACAGTGCTGGGAGGGAGGATGTCCTGGAGGGGTCAAGGAGAGAATCTATATGGCTAAGGTTAAGAAACAATACAGGTGCCATTACACTACTAGGTGTATTCTATAAACCACCAAATAGTGGGAAAGATATGGTAGAGCAAATTTGCAGAGAATTACAGAGGTGTAAGAACTATAGAGTGATAATAATATGGGACTTCAACTATCCTCATAGTGTAAAGGACAGAGAAGGGGAAGAATTTCTGAAGTGTTTTCAGGAGAACTTTCTTGATCAGTACTTTTCCAGCCTGACAAGGGAGGAGGCATTGCTGGATCTGGTTCTGGGGAATGAGATGGCTCAAGTGGAGCAAGTGTCAGTAGAGGAACATTTAGGGAACAGCGATCATAGTATCACAACATTTAGATTAGCTATGGAAAAGTCACAGAGCAATCTAGAATAAAAATATTTAACTGGGCGAAGGCTAATTTCAGTGGGATGAGAACGGATCAGGCCCAGATAAAGTTCAAAGATTGGCAGACAAAACTGTAGTGGAACAATGGGCTGCCTTTAAAGAGGAAATAGTTCAGGTACAGTCGAGGTACATTCCCACTAGGGGGAAAGGTAGGGCAACTAAAGTCAGAGCTCCCTGGATGATGAAACAAAGAGAATATAATGAAGCAGAAAGTCAGGAAGCAAATACATCTGAGAATCAGGCTATATATAGAAAGGTCAGAGAGGAAGTGAAAAAGAGGGACAAAGAGAGGGTATGAGAATAGAATGGCAGCTAACATAAAAGGTAATCCAAAAGTCTTCTATAGGTATATAAATAGTAAAAAGTAGTAACAGGAGGGGTGAGGCCAATTCGGGACCAAAAAGGACACCAATGTATGGAGGCAGAGGGATTGGCTGAGGTATTAAATGAGCACTTTGCATCTGTCTTCACCAAGGATGAGGATGCTGCCATAGACAGTGAAGGAGGAGGCAGTGGAGATACTTGACAGGATCGAAAGTGATAAAGAGGAGGTATTAGAAAGGCTGGCTGTAAAAAGTAGATAAGTCACAAGGAGATCAGATCAGATGCATCCTAGGATGCTGAGGGAATTCAGGGATGAAATCGCTGAGGTACTGGCCATAATCTTCCAATCCTCCTTGGCTACAGGGTGGTACCAGAGGGAGAGAGAATTGCAAATGTTACACCATTGTTCAAAAAAGGATGTAAAGATAAATCCAGCAACTACAGGCCAGTCAGATTAAGCTTTTAGAAACAGTAATCAGGGACAAACTGGATAGGTGTAGATTAATTAAAGAAAGCCTGCACGGATTTATTAAAGGCAAACCGTCTTTAACCAACTTGACCGAGTTTTGTAACAGAGAAGGATGATGAGGGTAATGTGGTTGACGTAGTGTACATGGATTTCCAAAAAGCGTTTAACAAAGTGCCACATAATAGGCTTGCCAGAAAAGTTGAAGCCCATGGAATAAAAGGGACAATGGCAGCATGGATTTGGAATTGGCAAGTGACAGGAAACAGAGAGTAGTGGTGAACGGTTGTTTTTCGGATTGGAGGAAAGTATAGAGTGGTGTTCCCCAGGGATCGGTTCTAGGACCACTGCTTTTCTTGATACATATGTGTACTGGGTGTACGGAGCACAATTTCAAAATTTGTAGACGGCACAAAAGTTGGAAGTATAGCAAACAGTCAGGAGGAAAGTGGTAGACTTCAGGAAGACAGACAGGCTGGTGAAATGGGCGGACTCGAGAGAGATGAAATTTAACGCAGAAAAATGTGAAGTGATACACTTTGGTAGAATGAGGAGAGGACATATAAACTAAATGGTACAATCCTAAAGGGGGTGTACCAACAGAGAGACCTGGGGGTATGTGTGCACAAATTATTGAAGGTGGCAGGGCAGGTTGAGAAAGCAGTTTAAAAAGGCTTACAGGATCCTGGGCTTCAACAATAGAGGTAGAGAGTACAAAAGTGTGGAAATGATGATGAACCTGTATAAAACACTGGTTCGGCCCCAACTGGAGTGTTCTGGGCACCAAACGTTAGGAAGGAAGGCCTTCGAGGGGGTGCAGAAAAGATTTACGAGAATGATTCCAGGGATAAGGGACTTCAGTTACGTTGATAGAGTGGAGAAGCTGGAGTTGTTCTCCTTGAAGCAGAGAAGATTTGATGGAGGTGTTCAAAATCATGGACAGAATAGATAGAAACTGTTCCCATTGGCAGAAGGGTTGAGAACCAAAGAACACAGATTTAAGGTGATTGGCAACAGGATCAAAGGCAATGTACGAAAAAGCTTTTTTACGCAGCGAGTGATTAAGATCGGAATGCACAGCCTGAAAGGGTGGTGGAGGCAGACTCAATCTTATCTTTCAAAGGGGAGTTGGAAAGTATCTAAAGGAAATAAATTGCAGGGCTATGGAGAAAGAGCGGGGGAGTGGGACGAGCTGAGAGTTGGGCATGGGCGCGACAGGCCGAATACCCTTCCATGCTGTAACCATTCAATGGGCTCAATCGGCGCCGGAAAAAAGTCGCCCCATCCTGGCCACCCTTCAGAGTCCCCGTAGGGCGTGCATTGTGAAGCCGGGGGGGGGGGGGGGGCGCGGAGCAACAGGCCAGCGCAGAAAGCACTGCCGGAAGCTTGCGCGCATGCTCCTGCCCTCCCAGCGTGTCCTGCGGGCTGTGAGCCCCGATCTCGCCGCACCCCATCGCCGGCCGAGTGGCCCCCCGCACCGGCTGGCCAGCCCGCTGAGTTCGCGGACCGAGGTAGGACTTCAGTTTTCTTTTCTTTTTTTATTTATTGATGGTTCTGCTTGAGAGTTTTGATTTTGGGGGGCGGGGGGGGGAAAGAGAGAGAAAGTATGTTTTGTGTTTTGGGGGTTGGGTGGGGAGAGAAAGAGTGTTTTGATGGGGAGGGGGAGGGGAGACTTTAAAAAAAAACTTGATTCTGGCATAAAGGTAGGACTTCTATTTTTTAATTTGTTATTGATTGATTGCTTAATACTTTGTGCTTTGTTTAGTCCTTTGTAAGTCTTGGTGCTTTAAATGTACTAACCTGCACCAATTTCTTAACTGCCCGCAAGATTTTTCAGAGCTGGCCACATATGCTGACGAAAGTCGATTTGGAGTGTTTTAGCTGGCCAAAGTGGCCAAAACTGGCATAAGTGTCTGGGAACGCCCCCTTTTGAAAAAAAAAATCATACCTAACTGACTTACTCTGGAGCAAATTTTTTTGGGGGGGGGGGGCAGAAATGGCATTTTTTAAACTTACGCTAGAAAAAACTTACTCCAAAAAAACTGATGCAAGTCAAGGCCAAAATTGGGCCCTCTGATTCTATGCTTTTTGAAAGCCCAATTACTGCATCCCTCCGTCTATACTTCCCATTGTATTATTTTATCAAGTTAGTCAAAATTGATGAACAAATCTATGTTGAAAATCTCTGATCAGTCCATGCTCTAAGTATTTGTTTTATGTTATCATTAATTGTGCTCTCAAGTTATTTCTCGACTACTGACGCAAGGCCAATCAGTTGTTTGATTTATCCCTTTTTCAACAGATATGCACACATTTGCCACCCTTCGGTCCTTTGGCACAGCTCCCATCTGGAATAAATATTGAAAAATCATGGTTGGTATCTCCACTGCCTCCTGCAGTATTTTGGATCACGCACATCTGATACTGAACACTCATCAATAGGTACCCTCAAGAACTGTCTCCTTATAAACCCATATCTCTATTGGCTGCCCTTCTAATTCTGCATCCAGAGACCTTTGAACTCTTCCTTCACTCCCCTCCTAAACCTTACAGCAAAATATTCACTAACCAACATTGCCATTTCCTTAGTTGCCATTATAATCTCAAAGCAAGTATTTTTGAGGGACGCCACCCTTTCTTAATAATCCTAATTTTCCTGAAGTGTTTAAAGTTATTCCCTTTACATTGCCTGCTGGCTTTTTTTCGCTCTCCACACTTCCTGTTTCATTTCCGATGGGAGATTCTGGTACTTTCCTCAACTCTTGTGTGGCACTAGTTTCAGCTTTGTCACATGCTTCATGCTGGGCTGGCTATATTTGCAGCCGAATTTGACAGTTCAATCAGAACCATGAGCATTGACGCATCGTTCTTCCTCATTAGGACGTTCCTGGACAGCTGTACTCTCTCACCAAGTGTACATTTGCCACTCGATGGTCTCTTCCTCTCCAATCCTTGCTGCACGTTATCAGCTAACTTTTCCTTCCACTTGATCCAGGTCAAGTCCTCTTTCATCCCCAACTGGGAAATTGAATCCGTGTTCGGCTGAGTGCGACCACTATTACAGCTCAGAACCAGTGTGTCATCCTCACACTCAGTAGTATTTTCATAGCAACAAACACCCTGTCCAGGATGTACAGCAGGCATAGAACTGAATGGACGGTATCAGCAGTAGCCTTATGGACAACAGGTAGGAGCAGTTATGAAGTGATATAGTAACCTATGACTGTTTGCAAGACAGCAATCTCAGGACACATGGGAAAACATCAGAAAATGCCAACACACACTCTGGAAAAAATCTCTCAAGCGGTGTCCACCTAATCCCCTGGACCGAGAGAAGAGCAAGACTGCAGTTCATTAATATCACAATATACATTGCTAACTTCGGTGGCTGGGCTTTGTTTTGTAATTTTCCATCCATTAACTGTTAATTTGAACACTCTTAACCATGTTCTTGATGCGAGATGTCCGCTGTGAAGAATTAATAGTGGCCCAATCACTGAAAGTTTGATCTAGAGAGAAATACTTAGTCTAAAGTGCACACTTCTAGAGCTTGAAGTGGAATCATTCAATACTTTGTACATATTCCGAGTTTAAGCCCATCCTTTTTATTTTGAGGGGTTTAGTTTTGTTAGCTAGTGTTGAGTCGCAAGTGTAACAACAACGTCTATAGCTCCTTTAATGTAGTGAAACATTCCCAAGGCATTTCACAGAATGAGGAGAATTTTTTTTTAAAACCTGTAACTGTAACCCTGTAATGAGATGACAAGTTCCACAAATCAATAGAATGTATAAACTCAGCCAGTAAAACTCCAAACATCTTTATTTCAATTCTTTATCCCTGGAATTCAGACTCCAAACAGGCTCAGTGAAACAAAATACGTAGGAATATCACATGAACCATGTCTCCTGGTGGATGAACCAGCAACACAAATGGACAATATCAGCTAGCTAACCCATCCATGTCTTTACAGAGAGCTGGGGAAATTACAAGAACCAGTTACCAGAAGACTCGAGGACAATGACAACATTAAAAGGAAAAAGGGAGGAGAGGGAAGTGTGCTGTCAGCACAAGTTCAGAATGTTTTCATTAGGATCTTGAGACAATATTTCAAATTTAAAAAAAACAATTCAGGAAATAAAAACAGCAAAGACTAGAAATAACAGCTCAGTGGGTATCGGAATGGTTGTTTTCAGTGGGACCTTTTAATTAAAAAATGGAAGCGGTAGCCCGTCTTTCCTTTTTAGATGCTGACTGGTGTATTTCCAGCACTTGCTGTTTTGGATTGCTAATATTTGAACCATAGTTGTTTACAGCACAGAAAGAGGCCATTTGGCCCAGTGTCTGCAGGGGGTTTTATTTTCATGGTTGAAGCACCCCCCACCCCCCTCCCCAACCCTGCTGAGACGCTGCTCCACCACTGGACGCATGACAGAGCACAAGTTCCCGCTTCCCAGCTCTCTGGACACTTGACCGGTTCTCAAATCCCAGGGTGCAGACATTCCAACAGAGAACATGTCAATGATTCAATTGCCAGGGCATACTGACCGCTCCAAGAAAAATGAGCATCTTTCAATCTGACCAGTTAAGTGCACTAATTAGATGCAATGACAAACAGCGAGGCAGTTCCACAGACCTCGCAACAAGGAGAATGTGGCTGGGGGGGGGGGGGGCAGATTTGCAAATTGTTCATTTATTGCAGGCAGTTTATTTATCACCAAGGGCCCCTTCTCACTAACTATACCCAAGTGCAAGAGCTCCGGGAGCTCAGCTAAAGTTTTCACCATATCCAGACAACTCTGTCTCACAACAGTGGCAGTTGTCATCATTTGACTTTATTTTTAAGCTTTGTAATCTCTCAAATTTAATGAAGCTGAAAGCAAACAAAACCAACAAGAACAGGTTTCAGCGATCTCACGCCATGTTGTAGCAAAGACAGCAGGCAGCTGAACCAACACCCATCTTCCATCCCTCCCAATGGCCATTGTATAACGGGCCATTTTCGGGGGCCACAAAAGTGACCACGACAACTTGGCTACTGGCATTTTTTCCTTCCGCTGAGAAAGTGCCTGAAAGAAAAAAGGCAGGCTTCCATTTCTATAGCGCCTTTCATGACCACCGGACGTCCCAAAGCACTTCACAGCCAATGAAGTACTTTTGCAGTCTAGGCACTGTTGTAATGTGGCAGCCAATATGTGCACAGCAAGCTCCCATAAACAGCAATGTGATACTGACCAGGTAATGTTTTTGTTATGTTGATTGAGGTATAAATATTGGCCAGGACACCGGGGATAACTCCCCCGCTCTTACATAAGAACATAAGACATAGGAGCAGTAGGAGGATATTAGGCCCCTTCAGCCTGCTCCGCCATTCAATAAGATTATGGCTGATCTTCTGCCTCAACACCACTTTCCTACATATCTCCACATTCCTTGATTCCTTTAATATCCAAATATCTATCGACCTCGGTCTTAAAAATACTCAAAGACTGAGCCTCCACAGTTTTCTGGGGCAGAGAATTCCAAAGATTCACCACCCTCTGAGTGAACAAGTTTCTCTCGTCTCAGTCCAACTGCTTATAGAAACATAGAAAATAGGTGCAGGAGCAGGCCATTCGGCCCTTCAAGCCTGCCGTGCCATTCAATACGATCATGGCTGATCATGCAACTTCAATACCCCATTCCTGCTTTCTCTCCATACCCCTTGATCCCTTTAGTCGTAAGGGCCACAGCTAACTCCCTTTTGAATATATCTAACAAATTGGCCTCAACAACTTTGTGGTGGAGAATTCCACAGGTTCACAATTCTCTGAGTGAAGAAGTTTCTCCTCATCTCGGTCCTAAATGGCTTACCCCTTATCCTTAGACTGCGATCCCTGGTTCTGAACTTCCCCAACATCAGGAACATTCTTCCTGCATCTAACCTGTCCAATCCTGTCAGAATTTTATATGTTTCTATGAGGTCCCCTCTCATTTCGAGACTGTGACCCCTGGTTCTAGACTCCCGTGGGAAACATTCTCCCAGCATCTACCCTGTGAAGCCCTGTAAGATTTTTGTCGTCTTCGAAATAGTGCCTTGGGATCTTTTACGTCCACCCGAGGGAGCAGACGGGGCCTCTGTTGAAGGTCCCATCCAAAAGACGGCACCTCTGACAGTGCAGCGCTCCCCCAGTACAGCACTGGAGTGTCAGCCTAGATTCATGTGCTCAGATCCCTGGAGTGGGACTTGAACCCACAACCTTCTGACTCAGAGGCGAGTGTGCTACCCACTGAGCCACAGCTGACACAAGGTGGCTGCACTGCAGATCTTGAAATCTGTAGCTAAGTGGGTAAAAGCCTAATGTGGCTCAGCCACAAAAAACATGGAGGTGCCAGGTTTAACCCCTAGCCTGTGCTGAGACAGGCAAGAGAGTTAGGGCCTCTACGTAAAGGGGCCACACCTGGAATACAGCGTGCAGTTTTGGTTTCCATATTTAAAAAAGGATATACTTGCTTTGGAGGCAATTCAAAGAAGGTTCATTAGGTTGATTCCGGAGATGAGGGAGTTGACTTATGAGGAAAGGTTGAGTATATTGGGCCGCTACTCATTGGAATTCAGAAGAATGAGGTGATCTTATCGAAATGTATAAGATTATGAGGGGGCTTGACAAGGTGGATGCAGAGAAGATGTTTCCACTTATGGGGGAGACTAGAACTAGAGGGCATGATCTTAGAATAAGGGGCCGCCCATTTAAAACTGAGATGAGCAGGAATCTTTTCTCAGAGGGTTGTAAATCTGTGGAATTCGCTGCCTCAGAGAGCTGTGGAAGCTGGGACATTAAATAAATTTAAGACAGAAATAGACAGTTTCTTAAACGATAAGGGAATAAGGGGTTATGGGGAGCGGGCAGGGAAGTGGACCAGAGTCCATGATCAGATCAGCCATGATCTTATTGAATGGTAGAACAGGCTCAAGGGGCCGTTTGGCCTATCTCTTGTGTGTACAAGTAGTGGAATAACTAGAATGTGTCATTTCCAACCAGCTTTTAAAGCTCACGGGAAGTTTACGATTTCCTTCTTCATTTATGAAAAATCATTGACCCGATTTCAGCAGCACATTTGTTGAAACTACCATAGGCCTTTAAACAATGTAGGCCCAGCACAAGGGTCAAAGGTCAAACCTGTAGATAATTTAATTGCTTTAGTCACACAATTGCTTAAAAGGAATATGTTAAATAAGATCGCAGGAGCCTTGATATACTGATGTAACAACGTGGAAAGCTGGTATTACAGGCCAGTACTGAGGGAGGGGGAAAGAGAGGGGATCGGCATTTTCGAAAGTTGACGTGCTGTTACCATGGATTCCGTAGCAGTAATATCAAGTGTCAATCAGCACTCCCTCCACAAAGGAAACATTTTTAATTTAAAAATGAAATTTTAAAAGAATTCCTCCCTGCAATCAAGACAAGAGAATAGAACTGCTCCAAGCTCTCGACTGCCCGCTCCACCCCACCCCCATTCCCCCCCACTCTCTGCTCCAGCATGCCACCAGCCATTCCCTTCTCCTCAAACCCTTCCTTCCCACTGGACATTGG
The DNA here is from genome assembly GCF_044704955.1 of Pristiophorus japonicus. Classification (NCBI taxonomy): domain Eukaryota; kingdom Metazoa; phylum Chordata; class Chondrichthyes; family Pristiophoridae; genus Pristiophorus; species Pristiophorus japonicus. Next base: position 8,127,441 of record NC_091983.1, read on the forward strand.
AACCGGTTCTGGGGTAGGTGGGACCAGTACAAACCGGACGGTCTGCATCTGGGCAGGACCGGAACCAATGTCCTAGGTGGAGTGTTTGCTAGTGCTTTTGGGGAAGAGTTAAACTAATATGGCAGGGAGATGGGAACCTATGCAGGGAGACAGAGCAAAATATAGAAAGGAGAATAGTAAAAGTGGAGGGCAGAGAAACCCAAGCCAAAAAGCAAAAAGAGCCACATTACAGCAAGATTCAAAAGGGGCAAAGTGTGTTAAAAAGACAAGACTGAAGGCTCTGTGCCTCAATGCAAGGAATATTCGGAATAAGGTGGACAAATTAACTGCGCAGATAGCAGTTAACGGATATGATGTGATTGGCATCACGGAGACATGGCTCCAAGGTGACCAAGACTGGGAACTCAACACCCAGGGGTATTCAACATTTAGGAAGGATAGACAGAAAGGAAAAGGAGTCGGGGTGGCGTTGCTGGTTAAAGAGGAAATCAATGCAATTGTAAGGAAGGATATTAGCCTGGATAATGTGGAATCTGTATGTGTGGAGCTGCGGAATTCCAAAGAGCAGAAAAGGGCCGGATATAAAAGGGGTCAGAGGGTCTAGTAAGGAGGAGGAACTGAGGGAAATCCTTATTAGTCGGGAAATTGTGTTGGGGAAATTGATGGGATTGAAGGCCGATAAATCCCCAGGGCCTGATGGACTGCATCCCAGAGTACTTAAGGAGGTGGCCTTGGAAATAGCAGATGCATTGACAGTCATTTTCCAACATTCCATTGACTCTGGATCAGTTCTTATCGAGTGGAGGGTAGCCAATGTAACCCCACTTTTTAAAAAAGGAGGGAGAGAAAACAGGGAATTATAGACCGGTCAGCCTGACATCAGTAGTGGGTAAAATGATGGAATCAATTATTAAGGATGTCATAGCAGCGCATTTGGAAAGAGGTAACATGATAGGTCCAAGTCAGCATGGATTTGTGAAAGGGAAATCATGCTTGACAAATCTTCTGGAATTTTTTGAGGATGTTTCCAGTAGAGTGGACAAGGGAGAACCAGTTGATGTGGTATATTTGGACTTTCAGAAGGCTTTCGACAAGGTCCCACACAAGAGATTAATGTGCAAAGTTAAAGCACATGGGATTGGGGGTAGTGTGCTGACATGGATTGAGAACTGGTTGTCAGACAGGAAGCAAAGAGTAGGAGTAAATGGGTACTTTTCAGAATGGCAGGCAGTGGCTAGTGGAGTACCGCAAGGTTCTGTGCTGGGGCCCCAGCTGTTTACATTGTACATTAATGATTTAGACGAGGGGATTAAATGTAGTATCTCCAAATTTGCGGATGACACTAAGTTGGGTGGCAGTGTGAGCTGCGAGGAGGATGCTATGAGGCTGCAGAGTGACTTGGACAGATTAGGTGAGTGGGCAAATATATGGCAGATGCAGTATAATGTGGATAAATGTGAGGTTATCCATTTTGGGGGCAAAAACACAAAGGCAGATTATTATCTGAATGGCGGCAGACTAGAAAAAGGGGAGGTACAATGAGACCTGGGTGTCATGGTTCATCAGTCACTGAAAGTGGGCACGCACGTACAGCAGGTGGTAAAGGAGGCAAATGGCATGTTGGCCTTCATAGCTAGGGGATTTGAATATAGGAGCAGGGAGGTCTTACTGCAGTTGTACAGGGTCTGAGTGAGGCCCCACCTGGAATATTGTGTTCAGTTTTGGTCTCCTAATCTGAGGAAGGACGTTCTTGCTATTGAGGGAGTACAGTGAAGGTTCACCAGACTAATTCCAGGGATGGCTGGACTGACATATGAGGAGAGACTGGATCAACTGGGCCTTTATTCACTGGCGTTTAGAAGGACGAGAGGGGATCTCACAGAAACGTAGAAGATTCTGACGGGACTGGACAGGTTAGATGCGGGAAGAATGTTCCCGATGTTGGAGAAGTCCAGAACCAGGGGACACAGTTTTAGGATAATGGGTTGGCCATTTAGGACTGAGATGAGGAGAAACTTCTTCACTCAGAGAGTTGTTAACCTGTGGAATTCCCTGCCACAGAGAATTGTTGATGCTAGTTCACTGGATATATTCAAGAGGGAGTTAGATATGGCCCTTAGTGCTAAGGGGATCAAGGGGTATGGAAAGAAAGCAGGAAAGGGGTACTGAGGGAATGATCAGCCATGATCTTATTAAATGGTGGCGCAGGCTCGAATGGCCTACTCCTGCATATATTTTCTATGTTTCTATGTTTTTCCCAACCCTTCACCCTCACACTTTTCCTTCCCCCACTAATTCCCTCCCAAACTGCCATCCCTTCTCTCCCCCCCCCCCTCCCTCTTTCCTTCCCCGGCCCCCCACCTCCCTCCACCCCAGCCCTTCCCCCTTCCCCTTCTTATCTCTCCTTACTTTCTTAATGATAATTCTAAATTGATGACTCCCTCATCTTCAACTCCCCAACCAGAGGAAATAGGTTTTTCGCTATCCACTGATTATTAAAACCTCTGTTCAATCTCTTCTTGGCTTTCTCTGCTCCAGTGGAAATTGTCCGAGTGTTTCTCGTCATAGCTATGAGTCACCATCCAGATCAACCTGGCTAACCCATACTGTGTACCCACGATGGCTTGATTATCCTTTCTATAATGGAGCACCCAAAGCTGCACACAGCACTCTAAATGAGATCTAACCAATGTTTTGTACTTATTTATCATTGCTTCTTTACTCTTGTATTCTATGCTCCTAATCATCAATCCTAAAATGCTTCTGGCCATTTTTTTAATGGTTTCATCGACCTCTTTCAGAGGAGTTATGCATTTAAATCCCAAGTCCCTCAATTCTTCCACACGTTTGGAGTGTCTTTCTATTAAATGTATGTTCCTATTCCTTATTTCTTCCCCCAAATTTATCACCTCACACCGATCCACAGTAAATTCCATCTGCTGTCTGCCTTCCCATTCCGCTGACCCGTCAACGTAGTCATTAACTCTTTCACTGCTCTCCACGGCGGTGAGAAAAACCTCCTACTTTTGTGTAATCGGCAAGTTTGATTGCATTCCTTGCACCCGAGGCCAAATCACCCATCTGTAACAAGTGGAGCTAACTCTGCATACTGGAAGAGGATTTTTTTTAAAAAAAGGTTGTGACCAGAGCGCCTCACGCTATTCTGGCTTCTTTCAACAGTCGAAAGTATATGCCATCAGGGCTGGGTGACTTATTCGCTCTCTGTTTAACGTCATCTGAAAGATGGCATCTCCGACAGTGTAACACTCCCTCAGCATTGCACTGTTGCAGGTGCCATCTTTTGGATGAGACGTTAAATCGAGGTCCCGTCTACTCTCAAGTGGACATAAAAGATCCCATGGCACTATTTCGAAGAAGAATAGGGGAGTTACCCCCAGTGTCCTGGCTAATATTTAGCCCTCAATCAACATGACAAAAACAGATTATCTAATCATTATCACATTGCTGTTTGTGGGAGCTTGCTGTGTGCAAATTGGCTGCTGTGTTTCCCACATTACAACAGTGACTACACTCCAAAAGTACTTCATTGACTGGAAAGCACTTTGAGATGTCTGGTGGTCGTGAAAGGCGCCATATAAATCCAAATCTCTTGAATCCACCTCCATATTCTTACTTCTATCATAGTTTGTAAAAACCAATGCAAAATATTTAGTATTTCCCAATACCATTCTCCTCCATCCAAGTGGTCCTACCCTCTCTTGTTAGGTATTGTTTTACGCACTTATAAAAGGCACTTTTAAATTACCAGTTGGTCTTTTGGCATCTTCGCCTTTAAATCTCCCTGCTGCCACCACATCCATACCGATCATGTCCAACACACACACACTTTGCTGGGAGGAGTTACCAGACCGAAATCAGGAGCAGGAAGTCCCAACTGATTTCCTTCCCTTACTCTCTACTCCCCTGGCCGAAGGCAATGAGGCCAGTTAACGTGCCCTTAGTCACCCCCAGCCGAGATCAGTTAACTCAGCACAAACCTGGGACCTTCCTCATCTGCACTCAACTGTTTATTAACTGTGCAGTTACCACGAACTAAAGACGCACCTATTCATATTGATTTGACGAAAATCAGCACAATATATATATATATATATTTTAAAATCTTGTAACTTGGTGTATTTTTCCATTTCCACAATTGAGAAATGCTAAACTATGCTTATTTTTCCTCGCCCCATTCGTGCACATTTAGGACTAAAAATACTGGAGAAACAATTTTTGCTGTAATATATAGGTCGGCCCTACTTGGTCAAGGGCCAACAACAGCAAAATAGTTTTTAAACTGCGAAAGCTTGAACATCATTACGCCGTTAGATTAGATGGCAGTCTGTGATGTGGGTGGGGAAAATGGCAACTTTCTGGTGTTAAGCAAAATATTGACATGAAAGTCTAGCTTAACTATATGAGTCCCCGAGGATATGGAAGCAGCTCAGGGACCTTGTTCAGTCATTAGTAGCTGGATTATAAATGAAAGCTTTTCGATTACCATGTGATTTTTGTAGTGGGTAAAACTCACTCGATAGTTTCAGTAGGGCTCTGTTTTCTAAAAATAATAAAAGGCCTTCAAAGCTAGATAATTTCAACAGAAAACCTACAAACAAGCCGCAGGCCAGTCTGCGTAAAAAATAATTAACAGCTCCATTAATCAAGAAAAGACACACACACATCTGATGGGAGATATGTTCAACATAATGAAAATGGCTAATGCCATGTTAATTCTGCTAGTTTCTGTAGATATAACTGTTATTGTACTATGTGCTGGCTTCGAATACCTAGAATAGTAGTGCCAAGAGTGAGCCATAAATATACATCACATCACTACACTGGTATCTCCGTTGCCTAGAAACGAACAGCACTGATCAAAGCAGGCTCCAATAATCACTTCTGCGATAGTGACAAAATTGGCTCGGTTTCTGTTGAAGACTGTGCTGGTTTAGCTCTGGATATCCAATCGGACTTCAATCCCACTGTATTTCAGAACCTCCACTGTTGGCCGAATGCACCTCATGACGTGGCAGTGAGCAATACAGACCAGGCAAGTCCCACATCCGATCCCTGGGCGGAGCGGTGTTGGCCGATCAGCGGTGGGACTGTTTCTGTTCTCCGGGGATAGAGAGGAGAAACATCACCCCATCTCCGGTAACAGATGTGTGTATCTACACGGATTGAGTATAGGTCTGGCTGCAACGTCGCTATTGAGAAACCGCCCAATCACCGTCTATACTCGCAAACGACGAAGAACTAGTTGCATGAGGTACCAGAAGGCTGTTGGAATTCATAGAGTTGTACCCCAGCATGAGCCAGTCTTCAGGATAGGACACTGAAGGGGAGGGAAAAAGGAGGAGGGTTTGATAGCGAGTTTAAAGCTGAACTTGGTGGAGATAACGTAATACAATGCAGAAACCTGCACCGATTGGTCTATCCATATCCCTTTCAGCCATCCAATTAGATCATGGCTGAGCTGTATCTCAACTCCACCCACCTTGGTTTCTTAACCCTTAATACACTTGCCTAACAAAATTATATCATTTGTTTTAAATTTTCATTTGGCCCCCTCCCTCCCCCAAGCCTCAACAGCATTTTGGGGGTGGGGGAGAAAGAAAGAGTTCCAGATTTCCACTACCCTGTGTGTCACCTGGAACTTGATAGCTTTTGGGGAGTTTGCAAAGTCAGTCAGAATTTGGCTGGGCGGTTCCAATTACACACTCCAGCGTGTGGCTTATCCTCCAAGGGGATCAATCAGCAATAGGTCCAGTGATATTGGAGAGCCAATCAGAGACAAGGTGGCCATTTTGGCAGTACAAATAGACGCATTCCTAATTTTATGGTTATGCCCCCTTGTTCTGGACCAGAGGAAACAGTTTCTCTCTCTCTCTCTCTACCCTGTCAACTCCTTTATTCATCATAAACACCTCAGTAGGATTACCCCTTGATGTTCTATACTCAAAGGAACACAAGCCTGGTCTATCCAATAGATGTTCATTCACAATGAAGGAAATGCTAGATGTTACAATTCAGCTCTTTATTCTTTGTTCACAATTGCTGGTACAACTTGTCCATTAACTGGAACCAAGTATAAATGTAAAAACTCAAATACATAGTTGCTATCGAGTGTGCCAAAACCAAGCAAGCAATCGTGCACTCATACACACAAACTACAGCCCTATACAAATTCAGATCATCAACTCCCTTCAGTATTTGCTGGACATTTTCCAACTTTAGAAACAAAGGCTTACAAGGGAACATTTATTTGATTCTCTATCTGGCAGGCTTTGGTCTCATTTCCATCAGCCATTCAAAGGCTGAAGGCAGATTGATCCTTCACAGAAATGGTTGCTCGTAGCATGCCTTCTGCCGATTTCAAGGCCCTTCTAAAGTTTCTTGCCCCTCTCTTCCCATAACTATAATAGTTTGAACAAAGTTATTTTCAGTGATGGGTTGTTCAAGATATGACCCAAATAATGGCGGATTGATTACTTCAGGCTAACCCTCTTATTCTAAGGATGTAAATAATGAGACTGGAGACTTGAAATCACATCTTAATAGCTCCTCCTTACTCAAATATTCCAGTTTCGTTCCCAGTTTTTTTTTAGTAACAGGACTCTCATGTGCCGGGTTATAGCTGGTTCCCAAGGGCCATGTTATAAAAGCAAGTATCGAAGTGGTGTTGCACAGTAAATGTAAATATTATTGGACTTAATAAAAATTGTAACTAACTTAGAGCGTTTAAAAAAAAACACTGTCTGGTTGTAAACTATCCATTTAATGGTAAATCAACCATTCTAATGAAGCGCTTGCTCAGATTTAATTTGATCTCAAGAAACTGTTCCCTCACTACAGAGATTTCTGAGCAATGTTTCATATCTAACAAGTGCAGAATACCCTGCAAATAAGTCAGTCATTCTAATGCATTGACTCCACCTTGGAAGACATTGTGACTCCTTGAGATGAGATTCCATGGCTGCTAGTTGCCCTTCTGTACCTTGTCCAAACAGCACACTATTTACGTACGCGCCGCAATACTGCATGTGGGTAGATTATGTCAAGGGCAACCGTATCGGTGCCCAATCCTGCCTCGTGCGATGCCCACGTGAATTCACTTCCAGCAAGGGTTACCGAAGTGATCAGGTGCTGGCACCAATGTTCATAAGAACATAATAGGAGCAGGAGTAGGCCTTACGGCCCCTCGAGCCTGCTCCGCCAATCAATAAGATCATGGCTGATCTGATCATGGACTCAGCTCCACTTCCCCGCCCGCTCCCCATAACCGTTTATTCCCCCATCGTTCAAGAAACTGTCTATTTCGGTCTTAAATTTATTTAATGTCCCAGCTCTCTGAGGCAGCGAATTCCCTCGAAGCTGCGCGGCCAATGCATTATTCTGGCGGTCCTGTGCAGCTGGCTGAACAGCTTTTAAATGGAAATACTGTGCATGTGCGGAATTTTGAAAGGGCCGCAGCCCACGGTACATTGGCTGGTACTCTGCCGATTTTCCCCCGACAGCGAGACCTCTACTATTGGTTGGGGTAACCAAACTCTGCAGCAATTGGAGACTGAACCTGCGCCATTCCTGAGCAGCATTGCTCAACTCTTCTTGCAGATTGAACCTTAGAACATTAAAATGTTTTCATAACCTCTCTGTTCCAGCTTAGAAAAGACACCCAAGGGGCTAGACTTTGCGTTGTTGTCCAGATCGCCCAAAAATGGGTGATATTTCCGGCGTTCGATAATATTTTTTTTTCGTGATCGACAGAATATTGCCCATTTTAAAACCCACTAGTTTCCACTTTATTTGGGTGTTAGTCGTAGCGATGTGAAATGGGTGTTAGCGATTTATTCCAAGGTTCAGCTAATTCAGGGCGTTAACTTTATGCTGAAACTTATGCCGGCGATAATTAGGCATTAGTTTCTATTTTTAATCAAATATGGGCGTTAGACTAAATCTTAGCGGTTAAATGGGCGTTAACTGGCCAGTAGCGGGGCAAACGCAATGGAAAGTCTAGCCCCTAGCGACAGCTCAGGCTGGGAAGTGTCACTGGACTATGAGTCAGCAAATTGAAACTAGCCAGTGATCAATTGTGTGCCAATATTCACCATGGTAGTGTCCAATCAGTAAAAGCTGCCAATCTCTCAACCACACACGAGCAGCACTGGTGTTAGGGACAAGTTATGTCGGGTTCAGATTTAGCATTTCATCAAAAACAAATTGCATTAGTGTTTGCCCACTTTTCAGAAATGGTGAACTTTGTCATAGAACCAAGTAACTTTTTTGCTTCATAGAGATCATAGTTAAAGTAAGATCATAATTTAAATAGAAATAGTGACAGGAGTAGGCCAGTCAGTCCCTCAAGCCTGTTCTGCCATTCAATTAAGATCAGGGCTGATCTGTGTCTTAACCTCATTTAACCACCAATCAATACAACAACAAAAAACAGATTATCTGGTCATTATCGCATTGCTGTTTGTGGGAGTTTTCTGCCACGTTGCTCACATTACAACAGTAACTGCACTTTTAAAAAAAAACTTCCTTGGCTATAAAGTGCTTTGAGATTTCTGGTGGTCTTGAAAGGCGCTATATAAACACAAGTCTTTCTTTTTTTATTAAAAAACCTATAGCCCCTCGATACCCTTACTGAACAATGGGCTCAATTTTCCCCAACGCTCGTTTTTCTTGGCCCCAACTACTCCAAAAAAAAGTAGCAAGTTTCCCCGTTTTATCTTTGGAAATTGGCGCCATGCAGCCTCAGGGGGGCAGGGGGGAAACGAACAGGTAGAGCCTAATATCTGCACCGAAAAAACAATACCTCTTCTTCTGCACATGCGCACAAAAAAAAAAACGTTTTTGACGTGACTGCTATGGCGCACATGCCCAGTACACCTCCTGGTCTGCATTCGGCCATTTTTAAAGAGCCAGTTGTATGAGAGAACTTGAATTCTCAGTGGAAAAAATCGGAGCTGCAATACAATATGCAACGCAGCTCAAAGATGAAGTGGAGGAACTAGTTACTGTGATTGAGGGCAAATGGCACGAGCTGGACACCAGCAGAGGTTACATAAAAGTTCCACCAAAAGAAAATGAAAAACGCTGGAACCAACTTGCAGAAGATTACTGTGCAATGGTGACTACCCAGAGGTCTGGAGGCCAGTGCAAAAAGTGGCAGGACCTTGGTCAAATAGTTAGTGCAAGTAATATTTTCATTTATTCAATGGAATTGTAATTGTAAATGTGACCATCTGTATATGTCCCAACCAGCAGAAACACACCCTCTTTAAAAACTTCTATTTTCATCTTTGCAGAGGAAAGTGGCACACAACAAACGAGCGAGAACTCGGACAGGAAGAGGCCCGGCAAATCTGCACCCACTGACACCCTTGGAAGAGAGGGTCGCTGCTTTGATGGGTCCTGCCTGGAGAAAAACAACCACCACTGCACAAGCTGGGCCTAAACTCGAGGGAGAGGGCAAGTCCTGCAAATTCCACAGTCTGGCATTGCTAAATGTTAAGTACTGTGCGGGGTTAGCCATGCTTCGGTTCATGGGGATGTCTCCATCAGCTACGCTTCGGTTGATGCAATGTGCTATCATTCATCGTGGTCCTTCAAATCAGCCTGCTGCCTGGGCTGTGTGAAGCTACTCATGCCACCCACCCTGCCCCCTCCTAAGCTGCCAACCATTTGTTTGTTCTGTTATATTTTGCAAAACTTGAGGCCAACACTGATGAGGCAGAAGATGATTCAGACGCAGAAGAGCCTGAAGAAGAGAACATCTTCCAATCCCACCTTCCAGACCAAGAGCATTGGGGTGAGAGGGAGGTGATAGATGAAACCCCCACTGTTGTACTCACTCTGGAGGAGATGCAGGTGCCGCCCATTGAGGTGCCAGCCCCTTCCAAGTGGTTTGAGTATTGGTTTCCCACCGTCCTAGGATGGGGATTCCACTGGGATGCAGTGAGGCACACCCAGTGCCCCACCATTCGAGGCTGCAGGTTCCAGTGGTTGCAACAAAGCACACCTAGGGCCCCACCATCCCAAGCTGTGGGTCCCAGTGATTTGCAGCGAGCCACACCCAGAGTGAGGAGGGGAAGGAGAGCTCGACAGGGCTCTCCTGAGGTGCAGGATCTAACAGATGTGGTTCAGATGATGGCAATGAGTGAGGAGAGCATTGACCTTACGCGATCACTCCAGAACACCATCAGTGGGGTGGGTGATGAGGTATCGGGACTGTCGGGAGAAGTAACATCACTCTCACGAGAAATGGGAACACTGTCCAGGAACATGGAGGGAATGTTTCAGGTAGTTCAGACACGGTTGGTGAACATGAAGGAGGGCATGTCGAAGTTAGCTGCTGCAATAAGGGAACACACCCAGACCCTGCGGCCATTGACGGAATCAACTGCCACTTCCACTCCAATCCCCAGACCAGCCTCTGAAGAGGCCCAAGCCGGGCCTTCCACATTATCGCCTCCCCCCACATCAAGTAGTGCGCATTACCAGAGATGTTCGAAAGAATAAGCTTGGTACAAACTCGAGAAATGCTGCGCCACTGTCTGCGAGCAAGGGTGGAGTCAACAAGACCAAGCGCAGCGGGCAGTCTTAGAATAGAAGGCGGAGGAGAAATGGGTATAGCCTTTTTTTGCTGCTGCTATTATTATTGTTGTTACTGTTCTCAAATTAAGTTTGTAAGTTATGTAAATTTACAAGTTTAAAAGTTTGTAAGTGATCTTAACTGAAAACTTTAAAGTTTGATCCAAGAATATTTTTTATTAAAGTCAAGTCAAGTACAAACAAATGTTTGTTAAACTTTTGAATAAAATGTATTTTAAATTATAACCAAATCATTTACATTATTTGTTCCATCATTAACACAACTTTTTGAACTAAAGAATAATTTTCATTATTTGTTCCAACAACACCACATTACGGAACAGGTCCAAACAGTAAACATGTTCCATGTGGAATAGTTGCCGCTGAACCTTCAGGCAGCAAAGCATTCACGGATGAGCTGCTGGCGCAAAGCTCGAGCAATCGTTAACGGGGCACGGAGGCCTGCCCTCCTCCGCCATCGTCGTGATCTCGGTTCAGGGTGTTGCATGGCTTCCTCGTCCTCACTGACATCTGCATCTTCATCATCATCAGCCACTCTCGCCTCAGGTGGGTCTTCTGCTACCAGCTGCTGCTGCCTCATGATGGGCAAATTATGCAGCATGCAGCACACAACAGTGAACTGACCGATAATCTCAGGGGAGTATTGCAAGTAGCCTCCGGAATGGTCCAGGCATCGGAAACGCTGCTTGAAGATGCCGATGCCAATGGTCCTCTCTATGATGCTGCACATCGCAATGTGCGACATGTTGTATTCCCGATCAGCTTCCGTTCAGGTTATGCGTAGGGGCGTCATGAGCCAGGTGGCGAGAGCGTACCCTTTGTCTCCCAGCAGCCAGCTCTGCCCTTCTGGCTGCTGCTGAAACATGGCAGGTAGAATGTTCTCGCAAAGGATGAACACATCATGGGTATTGCATCAACTGACGCAAAAAAAAAAACTAAAAAAATTGTAACTAACTGAGTTACGCTGGCGCACAAAGATTGGGGAAACTTTGATTTTTTAAACATTAGGCGAAAAAGCGCGGCGTGCCCCAAAAAAACAGCGCAAATCACTGGGGAAAATTGAGCCCAATAATCTATTAATTTCAGTTTTGAAAGCTCCAACTGACCCAGCATCCATAATCTTTTGGAGGAAGAGAGTTCCAAATTTCTACTCTGCTTTGTGTGTAAAGAAATGCTTCCTAATTGCATTCCTGAACGGCCTAGCCCGAATTTGAAGATCATGCCCTCTTGTTCTGGACTCCTCCATCGGAGGAAATAGATTCTCTTCATCTACTCAATCAAATCCTTTCATCATTTTAAACACCTCAATTAGATCAACCCTCAACCTTCTATATTCAAAGTGTTATGTCTCAAATAAAGCAATGTGACTGAGTAAGTATGACCTTAGTCTCTTTAATCTGACTCCAGAGTGCTGGCACAACATGGGAGACCTGCTTATATGCAGTGCTCCCAAGGGATGCTGGGATCCCTTGGGCCTCCAAGAGATGCGCCCTCTGTTGGCGGTAGAATGCTGGTTAAAAGGTGTTGCATGCATAAGGAATACAAGTCAAGTTTAACCTTTAACCTTTAAACTCTCCATCAGTCTGGTGAATCTGCGATGCACCCCCTCCAAGGCCAATATCTCCTTCCCGAGATGTGGTGCCCAGAATAAACAGTGCTCCAGATGGGGTCTGCCCAAGGCTCTGTACAACTGAAGCATCACTACCTCGCCTTTGTATTCCAGCTCCCCCAGAGATAAAGACCAGCATTCAGTTAGCCTTTTTGGTTGCTTTTTGTATCCAGTGCACTAGCTTTTAGTTGATTTATGTACATGGGACACCCAACTCACTCTGCTCAACCAGTTTCTAGTGTCTCACCATTTAGAAAATACTCCGTTCGGTCTTTCTTGGATCCAAAGTGGATGACCTCACACTTCCGCCTAGGAAATAGGAAAATATTTCAAGCCGCCCACAGGGCCCAGTCAAGCGCAGGTGCATCACAATTTTACACACGAGTTAAGGACTGGAGATGACTGAGACACAACAGAGACCTTGGCTTGAATGGATTTTGCATTTCCAAGACTTACATCTTCTTAAAAAAAAAAAAAAATTGCAGAATGGGGAAGGGAGAGGGGTGGGGAAGAGCAAGTGAGGGGTACCAAGAATTTATCATGTTGGAATCTAGCATCTGGAACTTTAAAACTAGTATATTAAAATTATTTCCGATTTGAAATATGGGCTAGAAATGGTGATGAACACGTAGCAGCAGGAAAATGAAACCACACACTGCTGCAAATTCTGTACCCGCGTCTCAATATTTATTCAGGAGTGTAATTTATTGTTTTATACACTATCCCCGACAAATGCTCAAATAGCCATACTTCAAAGAACAACCATTGCATTGAAGCTCCTGCACAGCACAGTGAGCAATCAGCTCCCATGAAAGAAAGCCTTGGATTTATATAGTGCCTTTCACGACGACTGGACGTCTCAAAGCACTTTGCAGCCAATGAAGTACTTTGATTGTAGTCACTGATGTAAAGTAGGAAACGCGGCAGCCAATTTGCGCAGAGCAAGCTCCCACAAACAGCTGTATGATAATGACCAGATAATCTGTTTTTTGTTACGTTGATTAAGGGATAAATATTGGCCAGGACACCAGGGATAACTCCCTTGCTCTTCTTTGAAATAGTGCCTTGGGATCTTTTACGTCCACTTTAGAGCAGATGGGGCGTTCGGTTAACGTCACATCTGGTGCATGAAGCTAAGTAACTCTCTAATACCCTGTACATTACATTTTTTTGAAGAAAATAAACTGTGTCCTCTCCTTAACCTGAGGCAATGAGTTATCCTGGTATAGTTCCACAGGCAGTGCCTCATCCAGGTGACCATTCTACATGTGGGAGCCTGTGAGCAACTGCCAGCTGGAGGTGTGGAGACAAGCCAGTATTTGTATTTGTTTTTCTTACTCATGGTTGGGAGGTTGGTGTTGCTTGGCAAGGCCGGTATTTATTGCCCATCTGAAACTCAATCATGGTAGATACTGAACCCTGGATATTAGCGAATGTTCTCGAGCCCAACCTCCAGATAACATCTTCCAGCAGCGACCAGCGCAAGTGGCCGAGTTTCCTCATTAACTATATGATAGACATCTGCTTTTAGCACGATGGAGAGATATACATGGGACAACATGTGATTTGCTGGCACGTTGCCAGAATCCCACTCCAATGAGACATGCCAGGCTTCTCATTCTAACTGCGTAATCCAGATCCTCCTACGTAGGGCTTTGACAAAGACATGCATGTTAAGGGACAGGTAGTAGCCCTCATCTTTAAAAACTTTCGCCCTTCTTGCCACCAATTCATACGAGCTTGGGCCTGACTTTCATACATAAACCCTGTTGGTCCAGTACAGACGTTGAGACTTAACCTTTTGATATCATCCAACACATCATTGAAGATTGTGAATGGGGTGAGTGACTGGACAATTTTGAGAGAAAGAAGTTGTTCAAGAGGTCTCCCATCTACTCCAACATGGGCCATGGAATGGGAAGACACACACCCGATGAAATCCAAGTACTTGCATAGCTATCAGCTCCTTGAACAAAAATCATTGTAAAGCTTGGGAAATCCATTCGCATTACTTTCAGTCTTAAGAAAAACTCATGAACCACAAGCTTCCCTATATATTCATTATAGAATGAAACAGCACGGGAAGAGGCCATTCGGCCCATCGTGCCTGTGACATTACTTGGACAGAGCTAGCCAATTAGTCCCACTTCCGTGCCCTTTCCCATAGCCTTGCAAATGTCTCCTTGGCAAATATATATCCAATTCCCCGTCATGAAGGAAATCTACACCATTTATTTCCGATTCTTTAATGAGTCCCCAAAGCATCCAAATAATATGCCACAACAACAGAAGGGTCCATTACAACAGCCACTGATATCTGCGTGACTTCGCTCTAGCTTTTGATTCGAAAAGGATTAGACCCTTCTTATGGATAGAAACCACAGCTGTGTTTTGGAACACCAAAGGCTTGCAGGCCTCAAAGGAAACTCTTAGCCCCAGAAGGACGGATCTCAGGCAAGTTGGCAATATCTTGCAGTCACCTCCAAGACCACTGCTATTCCCACTCCCCTTTCTCCCTCTCCCCCCACCCTACTACCGCAGAACCATCACCACCAAGAGCTTTTAGCATTCAGCCTGAAGACTGTCCATACCCGAACCTTACCATTAGAAAACAACAGCATGAACTCTGCTTTCCCCTAGCAAACTGGTTCTTTAAGGCCTTCCATCGCTGCAGTGCAGACCCATTAGCTTTTCCAATCTCACTGCAGTCGTGTGTGTAGTTTGCCCATTGGGCTCCTGGAATAATGCTGTCTCCATACTCAAGGATGCCACCATGCAATTGCTAGACAATCATTAGTATCTATTCAACCACAACTGATGGCAATGTTTATCAACGAATTTGGATTGTGTGTGTCTAATTGCATGCTCTTGTATTTTTGTACAATCAAAATTCACTGATTCCACGTTACCTGCCGAATGTCCACCTTGATCCTGCACTCCTGTTGCATCGTGATCTACCTTTGCACCAAAGCCATCAAGTATCACTTGCTTCAAACATCCAACAGGCTCCAACTTCAGTTTGTTGGTGACTTCAGTCAGCGAGTCCACTTGATGAGCAATTGGCGGACAAGGTTCCCAAATCGGCAATATTCTTCTGCATGCCTTGATTCAATCAGACGTCATCAGCCACTGCGACTTGGCAGGCATTCACTGTTGCAAGGCAAGCATCAACACCTAAACCAGCACGAGCTGCCTCCTTGATGAAGGAGCGGGCGAGAGCATAGAGCGAGCAAGAGAGATTGATTGTGCCATTCAGCGACGAGACCAGGGAGATGCTGGAACCCACAAACCTGTATTGCAGCAAGAGACTGCTGCAGCAAGAGACTGCAACAGCAGTCGGAGAAGAGGGGGGAGGGGGGGCGCGAATGAAAGAAAAAAAATTCAACACAAAACTCTGATGCCTTTATTTTGCCTCCCTGAAAGCACTGGCTGGAACTCAAAAATATTAATCTAACAATAGAACTTACTTCATTCATTCCTGCCCAGATGCATTCCACCGACCACATCCCTAAAGGCCAGGGGGCATTCGAGCATCTATTTCTGTACTTAACCTTCGAATCCATTCCTATCTAGGATATTTATCCTGCTGCTTGTAAAAGTAAAGCAGCTAATTGGCAGCATTAAGCGCTTATGATTGAAGTCTAGTCCAATGCTTCACGACTGTGGGATAGGCAAGGGGTGAAGGTACTTTTTCTGCTGTCTTGTTTTACTTAAAGCTCATTAATTTTGTACTCCTGCCTTCCAGTTATGAAGCTTATACTAAGCAACCAGCTTACATTACATTATACAAACCTCTGGATCAGCAAGCCCTGGATTGTGTCTCTTCTAATTCTTCTATTCCGACAGTCTTACAAGTTTTACGTTTCAGAAACATTCATTTGGGGAGTTGAATAAACACAGCCAAGTCATACAAGCAGCTTTCCAGTTAATCTGGTTGTTGGTCAGATCGTTGTTCACGTTTCTCAGTTGCTCCCTCTTTGGAAGCATAAATATAGGATAGTCACTAATAAATCCAATCGGGAATTCGGGAGAAACTTCTTTACTGGAGTTGTTAGAATGTGAAACTTGCTACAATATGGAGCAGTTGAGACAAATAGCATAAATGCATTTAAGGGGAAGCTAGATAAACACACGAGGGAGAAAGGAATAGAAGGTAGTGTTGATAGGGTACGATGGGAGGGGGCTCATTGTGGAGCATAAACACCATCATAGACCAGTTGGGCCAAATGGCACGTTTCTGTTCTGTACATTCTATGTAATTCGATGTAATGTTTCTGCCCACTGATTCACATCGCAATGTGAAAGACACAGAAGGGTGTGAATGAACAGAGACCTACAGATTCAAGCACACAACCTGAACATGCATGTGCAGGTGGGTAAAGCCATAAAACAGGAGTATATATATTATATATAATATATAGAGTTGAAGTAATATGGTTTCTAGTTTTGGGCACCCCATTACGGGAAGGACATTAAAGCTAGAGAGAACCAAGACAATGCCAGGAATGGGAAATTATATAGTTATAAGGAGAGACTCGAGATACTGGGGGCGGGGGCCACAATTAAAATAAAATCCACGGGGCGGAGAATAGTGAAACTGGAAATAGAAGTTTTACATTTTTCCGGGTGGTCTTTGGGGTAGCTGAGGGGCAGCAGTGGAGTAGGGCGGAAGGCAGGCGGTGTCGTCAGCGCGATGAGGACATGTCACGTCGAGCTGACGCGCTGCAACGTCGCGCCCCTTCAGTTAAAGGGGAGGGCCGCTGCGAGCTCTGCCGCCACTTTAGTGGCGCCCACTGGGCCACCAGGGGAGGGTTTTGGCCAGGCCGGTGACCCAAGAGGGGGTGCCGGGGCTACCTGTTGGCTGCCCGGCCGAATCCGTGGCCGCCATAGTCGGGCCGACTTCAGAGTTAGCCGACAATTAAAATAAAATAGCGACCGCGCGCCCACCCCTTTATGGGCAGACCCGCCGCCCAGCCATTGTCGGCTTCCCAGTGGGAAAAGCTGTCGGGGACACCGGGCGGTGGCTCCGCTCCCGCTGGGAGGAAGGGAGTTGCCGTCGGGCGCCCAACAGAGCGGGAGTACAGGCAGTGAGGAAACCAGTTTCAGCCGCTCCCGGCCCTGGGGCAATTTCTAATGGGTCAATCCAACCACCTTGCCCCCGGTCGGGAAAGGCCTTACCACCCCATTACTGTCACTTAGAGGCGGTAATGGACCTTAAGGACGGGGGCAATTTGGGCCCCTGGAACTATTTCCATTGGAACAGAAAAGGCAAAGAGGAAATTAAAGTATTTTTCAAAATTGACGTTTTTTTTTAAAGAGAGTAAATACGAAAAGATTATTTCGTCTCGTTAGGCATCCAGTAACGAGGAGTTATCAACTTATAATTGTCACCAAGAGAGTGAGGAGAGATGTTAGGAGAAACGTATTTACACTGTGGGTTGCTGGTAGCATGGATTGCTTTGCCACGGAGTGGTTGACAGACACCATTGCATCTTTTAAGGGAAAATTTAATACATATTTGAAGTAGATATAGAGCTAAGGGAACAGAGCGGTGGAGTGGGGTTAGTTCTGCATTGCTCTAGCAAAAAGGATAACTGACCAGGCAGCTTTCCTCCTCTAGGAATACAGGAGCAGTAGCCGATTCAGGCTCAAGTCATTCAATGAGATCATGGCTGTCCTGTACCTCAACTCCATTTATCTGCCATTGCTTCATACCCTTACCCAACAAAAACAAAAATCTATCCGTCTCAGTCTTGAAAACTTCACAGCATTTTGGGGGAAGAGAGTTACAATTTTATTTTTAAACCTTTTGTTTGAAGAAGCAGTTCCTGATTTTACTCTCAAAATCACCTAGTTCTAATTTGAAGATTATACCCCCCGCCCCAGGAAATAGGTACTGCTGTAAACATCTTTGGTTCAAACATTATTTGATCTTCCTGCCAAATGGCCTACTCCTGCTCCTATTTCTTATGTTCTTATGACACTGTTCAAAGGATTAAGAGTTCTCCTACCGTCCTGGCCAATATCAACACTTAAACCAACATCATTAAAAAACAGATTATGAGGGTAAACTTGGTCTATGCCAGTCGTGCAAAATGGGCTCAAAGTGAATCTACAGCCTATTTCACACAGCCCCCGTAAAATTCTATGTTCATTATCCAGATCGATGTTATATACAAACAATTCAACATGGAGCTAGATTATCTAGCATCCAATTCTTTAAAAACAATGCAGTAAAAGGGTCAGTCCAAATGAAATGAGCCTCTCTGTTATGCTCCATCAGGAACTGGAAAATGTCATTAGGCCCAACAAACCAATTGATTTTCATGGCAGTTATAAACACATAACTGCCTTCTCACCAAGTTCCTCAATCTGTTCTCTACAAACAATTTTCAATGAACCCATTTATATATTTCATTTCAGTGGCATTCACTAGTCACAATTCACAGGCCTATTACATTTTGTGTCTTTTCAATCTGCCATCCAACTTTAAATTTGCGTCCCCTTGTAGTTGAGCTCATAGTCATAGTAACTAATTTTCCCCCAAGGTCACCTTCATAATCTTGAAGGCTTAAATTTGCTTATTTAAATCCAATCTCTTATCTGATGTAACTCACTTTTTAAAAAAAGGTGAATCCAACCATTTAAATAGGAGGCTATTCAAACCACTCTGTATTTTATCTCATCATTGCTTTCAAACCCCTCCGTGGCCTTGCCCCTCCCCATCTCTATAACCTCCTCCAACCCCACACCGAGATCTCTTCACATCCCCAATATTCATGGCTCCATCAGTGGTGGCTGTGCCTTCAGCTGCCTGGGTCCTAGGCTCTGGAATTCTCTCCCGAAACCCCTCTCTCCTCTTTTAAGACGCTCCTTAAAAATCTACCGCCACCTGTCCCACTATCTCCTTGTGTGGCTCGGTGTCAAATTTTGTTAGGTAACACTTCTGTGAAGCGCCTTAAAACGTTTCATCCCATGAAAGGGGCTATATAAACGCAAGTTGTTTTTGTTGCTGCTGCTAGAAAACCAAGCAAGATTCCCTTTGTTAAAAAAAAATAAGTGTTACACGATAAATATTCATGAGGTCAATGGATGCTTGAACCACACGAGTCATCTTTGGGCAACCAGCAGTTCATGTACGGGACTAAAGTTGACTTTCTTTTTGTGGTGTGTGGCAGCTGGCAGCTGCAAACATCCGACTGAAAGCCCAATTTTGCAGCGTCACAGCTTCCAGTCGAGGATGTTTACAGTAGCACATACTGTCAACCTACTCGGAACAGCTGCTGCTGTGTCCTAGTGTACCATCCAACACTAGCTAGCAGGAATAATTGGGCAGGGTCCATGAAGTCCAACATGGCCTGACCACAGCAAAAGAAAAATAACAATTGCAAAAGTAAAGTGTTTAATTGGGCATAGACTGTCGGGGCCACAATTAGATCCTGGGACAAACATGCAAAAAGTTATGGAAGACTGAACAGTGATCCAAAGCCACATGTCACCAGCTACATATATTACAAGGTGGAAACAAAAATACTTATTGGCTTTCTTAACAGATACAGAACCTTAAAACGTACATCAGATGCCAAACTGAATGAATCTAGCAAGTTCGCACAAACACCCAACTGAAAGCTTACACCTCCAAAGATTCCAATTAAAAATGTTTACATGAACTCAGTTCTACTAAAGATTAAGCAATATGGTTGATTCCCAAGCCCCTCCCAGCACACTGAATGAACTTCATAAAACCCCCAAACCGACCAACAAATAGTGGAGAAACTTGTCAAGCAGTAGCTGTGTGTTCCACCTGACCACCAACACGATCGACATCTTAACAAACCATAGGAAACCTTCTTTAGGCATGACTCCAGACCTATCACTAACTAGAGACAGCTGTGTTATCATAGGCCTGTTTGGTACACAGTCTATGGGCCCAAATTTGGCCAGTACAGATTCTGGCGCACTCACCAGAGGTGCGGAGAATTTGGCCGCTCCCCAGCCTCTCCTCCATGGCGGCGTAGCGCGTCAACTGGATTCGGGGGCGGAGCCACAGTGCCAGGACCTCTGCACATGCGCGCTAGAGTGTGCGCGCATGCGCTGTAGCTCCTAGCCCCCAGAATCTGTGTGTGAGATGCAGGCTGTGGGATGGGCTAATGCTCACCATCCCTATCCCGGGCTGAGTGGCCGGCCGCTGCCTTCCCGCGTTGAGGGCGACAAGAGACAGGTTGGTGAGGGACAAAGTTTTGATCTGGTTGGGGGGGGGGGGGGGGCGCGGAGAAGAGAAAGAGGTTTGATCGAGCCGGGGTGGGCCCACTGTGGATCTCTCTCTTCTCTTCTCCCCGTACCCCGCCACTAAGATGCCGCATTCACCACCCACCACCCCCATTGAGATGCAGTGTTCTCCCGCACTTATCCCAGGCTGAAGGGACTCCCACACAGCCAGCCGCTGCAGAGTTTAGCTGAAGGTAGGATTTACTTCAGTTTTTTATTTTTTATTGATTGTTTATTACTTTTTGTGCTTTGTTTGGTGCTTGGTGGTGCTTTAAATGTAGTTTCTTGCGCCAATTCCTTAACTCTAGGTAAGGTTTTTCTGTGCAGACAGAAGTGGCAACATACACTGGCCTAAGTTAGTTTGGAGCAACTATTTGCTGGCCAAACTCACTTAAATGGCAAAAACAAGCGCAAGTGGTTGGGAACACCCCCTTTTGAAAAACATTTTTAAAAACCTAACTAACTCACTTACACTGGCGCAAATTAAATGGCCAGAATTGCAAAGATACTCCAGAAAAATCAAATTGCTCCAAAAAAAGCAGAGCAACTCCTGGGGAAATTTGGGCCCCCTATGTGGCCAATGGCAGAGAAACAAAATCACACAATGTACTGTACAAATGACACTGGTATCCTGTGTTTGTACTGGTAGGTAAGCGTCATGTATTTTTTAATAATTTATGTAATAAACCCTTCAGCTGTGTAATATTTTGGTTTGAGGACCAGATGTTAACACTTCTTTCTGTGCCATTTTTAGAAGATCCTTCACGAAGTTCAAGGGCGGACAGAAGGTTCGAGGGGAGAGCTTTTCTTTTTTTGTTCATGAAAAAAGACGAACTTAAAAAAAAATCTAATACACCCCCGAACATCAGTAGACACGGAACTAATGGAATTTTTTGTTGTTGATTATTCTGTAAAATAAATAAACTCTTGGGTGCGTGACTTAGAAATGCCTGGACTCCCCAACTTACAAAAGGTGTTTAGCAACAGCTCCGTCCCGAAGAGAGTCAAATTCGCTGCCTTTAAAGACCTCCTTACAATTCTCACTCGACCAGTATTCCTTCAGCACTGGAAGTAAAAAAACTAATTCCGCAGTCAGCAGGTGAAGCAAATGTATAATTCTGGAGCAGTCGGCTTCACCACCATTGACTTTGTGCTATTAAACTTCCTGGCAACCCTCATAGTCTCACTGGGTCCAGTCAGTAGCAGAACAAAGCGGAGCTTTATCGCAGCAAAGAAACCATGCATTCCAGGAATTCTTAATACTTGGCATGTTAATCCAAGTTTTTTTTTCGGGGGGGGGGGGGGGGTGGGGGGAGGAAGGGGGGGGGTGGGTGCCATGGGCAATATATTTTCTAAGCTACATAATAAAATTACAAATTTTGCAGCAAGATAATTTTATTCTGTAAAGTATGTCGTCCACTGACAGTGCCCAATTGATAAAACATTGGCAATTAATGTTTCTCTCTAATAGTCAACAGGTCAACAAGACCAAAAAAAAACTCAAAATTAGGTGAAAAGTTACATTTTAGGAATTTTGGCACAAGTATAGCTGAAATATCACATGGTTTCTTACCTTCTTTACTCGGTCTCCGGTTCATTACGAGAAACATATCAAATAGATCAAGCATTGAGAGCGTCAAATCAAGCCAATCTCCGATAGAAAGACAAGATTATAATTTATTTAATGTCCAACACTACACCTGGCAGCAACCTAAGAGAGAGTTCAAAGGCACACAGTTAGATAACATAATTGTATGCTTCATTCAAACAAAGTCATTCAAAATTGCCAGCTCAGGATTCTACCATTTCACATCTCTTTCTGGTACTTCAATTATGGAAGAGCCGACCAAGAGGAGATATCAACGACCACCACAAGCCTTTCACACTGCAGTCCATTTCCAACAAGAAAGATGTCTTCAAAATTGTTAAACTCCTCATATTTCTGGCTGACAACAGTGCTATTCATGGTGTTCCGACAGCCCGAAACCGCTTGTTTTTATTAAAAATCGAGAAATCTACGATGGGCCAGGACCACCGAAGGCGAAGGAAGCCACGGAGGTCGGAGAGAATGAGAGACGTGGTAAAATAAAACAAATCGCCGTGGTCGGCTGACAAAGTTTATAGATTGCAGGAGGAAGAGAACACCAAATGAGAGTTCCATAGACTGGAGTTCCTGCGTCGAATGAGTCCAGACAAGGAAGACAGTTCGTAGACTGATGGACAATATGACAGTCACCTCCCCTCCCAGTTTGACTTCCTCCAGTGTCTTCCAAATCTGGGGACTTTCTCCTCACTTACTCCTTGAAATAAGTGTTCTTGAAGTATTCCGAGGATTTTAATCTTAGGTCCAACAGACTAAATTCCCTTTTTTTCAAAAAAAAAAGGTCTCTCTCTTCGGGTGGCCTTTTCACTGAATCTAGAGAATCAGCCAGCCGAGAAGAATGGGGATTAACTTAACAGTCCTTTGATTATCTTTACTCAACTTTTTAAAACATTACTCTGATCTGGTATTGCGTGTGCTGATGACACCAGCTTGAAGGAGTTACTGAGCCAGAGCAGCAGAACCCAATTAACATTCACACAGCTGTGTTCATTTAAGCTGGTATTATTTCAGCTCCCTTACGCTGCCAGAATGGCAAATCAGCCATTCCAGTATCCTTGATGTCATTTAAGCAAAATTACTTTAAAAACAGTAAAAATGCAGAGACACAACTTTTTGTAATAGCAAAGTTTTTTAAAATGGGGATGGCAACTCCATCTTAACATCTGACCCATCAATTGTACCAACAAGTACAGTAGGTACCGAGAGGCATATATCCATGCCTTTCCACTGCAAACAATTTAATCTTGGTGAGTTTTACATCTATGGTGCTTTTGTTCGGTTCTATAATTGACATTCCAAGAATGTAATGTTTCACTAAGTATAGAGTGCTAAAAATTACTTCAAAAGGCTATCTTCAAATCACAGGGCTAAATCGTCCACCCTCATCCATCTGGATCTATACCGAGTTCATAATGCTGATATTTTGACATTTTCATTTTTTAGATGGTGCAATGGTTTAACATGCCAAGTCACAAAGCAGTAAACAGACTTGCATTTACGTAGCGCCTTGCACGGCCTCCGGACGTCCCAAAGCACTTTACCGACAATGAATTACTTTTGGAGTGGAGTCATGTCATAGTGTAGGAAACGCGGCAGCCATATTGCGCACAGCAAGTTCCCACAAACAGCAAGGTGATCATGACCAGATGACCTGTTTTAGTGGCAGGATGGAGATGACCATATTGGAAGCAGCTATCATTGCGAGAGTGGATTACCTATGCAAGTAATTTTTCTTGTTATGTTAAACTGTCACCTGAGCACCAAGAGTTAAAAATTAGATGTGAAGTGTTACAATAATTTTAATAGTAACAATGCTGTTTGCTTTTATCATCTAATTGCAGGTATGAAAAATGTGTTAATTGTTTAAAAAAATGAGTTCCATCAACTCGTGTTGTGTCTTTTTGCGATTGCTCACATCGGATTGTTGAGAGTTACAACCGAGACCGAGGGAGACAAGTCCAGACCTGCCAGATGGGCAAATGGTGGAGAGAGAAAGTTTGTCTCAGCTTTGATTTTGGAGAGTTTGGGCCTGGACAGCTTATTTACACTTTGCCAGTTTAATGTCAATTCAAGGCCCAAACTCCCTCGCACCGACAGTAAAGTTGTCATCTAAAGCCGCCTCCTTCGTGCAGTAGCAAAATCTTTTGAGATTTCAGATCATAAACAAAAGACTAGAGGAAGATCATTTGAAGTGTGTGTGACTGGGACCTTGAAAAGGCAGCTGCCAAAAAAGAAATATATTAATTAAAGGTCCTGCTGATTGAACTGGCAAGAACCTGGAACAGAACAAAGTCATACAGAACAGGAAGGTTGCAGACTTCATCCCCGAACTGTACTTAGCAGTTGTTCCACAACAGACCTCAGCATCCATGGTGGAAAAATAAAAATCAACTACATTCCCCACTTCTGTTTGCAATTCACGGCAAGCAAGCCCCAGGTGGGCAGAGGAAACGTTACAAGGACACCCTCAAAGCCTCCCTGATAAAGTGGGACATCCCCACCGAAACCTGGGAATCCCTGGCCAAAGACCGCCCTAAGTGGAGGAAGTACACCTGGGAGGGCGCTGAGCACCTCGAGTCTCATCGCCGCGAGCATGCAGAAATCAAGCGCAGGCAGCGGAAAGAGCGTGCGGCAAATCTGTCCCACCCTCCCTTACCCTCAACGACTATCTGTCCCACCTGTGACAGGAACTGTGGCTCTCGTATTGGACTATTCAGCCACCTAAGAACTCATGTTAAGAATGGAAAGCAAGTCTTCCTCGATTCCGAGGGACTGCCTATGATGATGATTGTTGTGTAAACCTGTAAATACCTTGTTTAACCACCAGAGGGCTCATCCCCTGGAGTCCCAAGGGATCCCACAATCCCTTGGAAGCACCTGTATATAAGGAGGCCTCACAGGCTGGAGAGGCACTCTGGAGACCTGTAATAAAGGACTCGGGTCACACATTACTTTGAGCTTACAGTATCTGGTTAGATTCTTTATTCATTGTGGATAAATGTGAGGTTATCCACTTTGGTGGTAAAAACAGAGAGACAGACTATTATCTGAATGGTGACAGATTAGGAAAAGGGAAGGTGCAACGAGACCTGGGTGTCATGGTACATCAGTCATTGAAGGTTGGCATGCAGGTACAGCAGGCGGTTAAGAAAGCAAATGGCATGTTGGCCTTCATAGCGAGGGGATTTGAGTACAGGGGCAGGGAGGTGTTGCTACAGTTGTACAGGGCCTTGGTGAGGCCACATCTGGAGTATTGTGCAGTTTTGGTCTCCTAACTTGAGGAAGGACATTCTTGCTATTGAGGGAGTGCAGCGAAGATTCACCAGACTGATTCCCGGGATGGTGGGACTGACCTATCAAGAAAGACTGGATCAACTGGGCTTGTATTCACTGGAGTTCAGAAGAATGAGAGGGGACCTCATAAACGTTTAAAATTCTGACGGGTTTAGACAGGTTAGATGCAGGAAGAATGTTCCCAATGTTGGGGAAGTCCAGAACCAGGGGTCACAGTCTAAGGATAAGGGGTAAGCCATTTAGGAACGAGATGAGGAGAAACTTCTTCACCCAGAGAGTGGTGAACCTGTGGAATTCTCTACCACAGAAAGTAGTTGAGGCCAATTCACTAAATATATTCAAAAGGGAGTTAGATGTAGTCCTTACTACTCGGGGGAATCAAGGGGTATGGCGAGAAAGCAGGAAGGGGGTACTGAAGTTTCATGTTCAGCCATGAACTCATTGAATGGCGGTGCAGGCTAGAAGGGCTGAATGGCCTGCTCCTGCACCTATTTTCTATGTTTCTATGTTAAGACAGAACACTGATGACCGAGATCATATTGACCCCACGTGAAAAAAGGATCTGGATTGGTTGTGATGCTCCCCTGAATTGATATGCCGGCGACAGTCATTTTCTCGACTTGCACATGAAGACTGGCCACTGGTTGGAGACACTTCCGATAATTTCCATACAATGTAATAGGGTTGTGCAATGGTACAAGAGTGTTATCACTTTCTGCAAGCAATGGATTCTGAAACAAAATCTAACAAGTCTCATCCAGATCAGGTTAGCTGTTTTGAATAAATTTTAAAGAACGCTTGCCCATCGTGTCTCTGGCGACATTTAAAGCCTTCTCCACTGCTCATCATAACTGTGTACAGTGACAATCAATAATTGTACATTTGCTGTGTGGCAGGATCAACATGTCCTTCCAGAAAAAGGAAGATTTTTCCATTACCACAGAAAACCTAAAATTAGCTGTGTGAATATTGCAAATATAGATCTCCATTTCTGTACAAGTGCATGCCAGTTCAAGGAAAATCCTGCAGTCCACACTAAATGTCATCTTTAATTAGGCAGGCCATTTATAAAAATCACAAGCTTTTACCAGTATTCATTGTACCATAACCAAAAAAAAGCATTATCTGGTCATCATCACACTGCTGTTTGTGGGAGCTTGCTGTGCACAATTTGGCTGCTGCGTTTCCTACATTACAAGTGATTACACTTCAAAAAGTACTTCATTGGCTGTAAAGCGCTTTTAGTCATTTGGTGTTCGTGTTCGTGAGCAGCGTGGAGGCTACGTCGGGGAGAAGCACCAGCTGGTGCAGGAGGGTGACGGCAGCGAAGAGTGACGTCAGCAAGGTCCGGGTCAGTGATTGGAGCGTGGGCAGATACAGCAGGAGCGGCGAGAGACTGTGGAGGGATGTGATCAGGGCCCAGGAGGCGTGAGTTCAGGGCCAGGGGCCCAGGGGCAACACGGGCCAGCCCACACTGCGATATGTGTGCACACTCGGTCTGTGCAGCAGAGCTGGTCTCCAGTCGTCTTGGTTAATCCTTGCCACTGGACCAAGACCGAGCTCTGTCAAGTCATGGTAGTGGCTGGTGTGTAATGGCCACCACACATTGAAAAAAAAAATCGAGGCACAGGCATCTTCCACCCTACACTATGTAGTTCAGGACCTGGAATGTTAAGTGTTTCAATGACAGACCTGTGAACTCATCCTTTTTTGGCGTGGAAGCAAGTCATCCTTGTTTTGAGGGACTGCCTATGATGATGATGTTTGTGAAAGGCTCCATATAAATGCAAGTCTTTCTTTCTTCAGCATACTTCACATTAAAAACAAGCATGTTGATACAACTCGTTGTGCTCAGGCAATCTACCGATCCTTACAATGTGGCCCAGGTCGCCTGCACCTGCAGATTCGCTGCTCCCCCTGACTCGACCTCCATTCACCAACTTCCTACTCCACGGGATGTTAACTGACCTGCGCTTCAGTACCTTCCCCCAGCAAGCAAAAGGGCCCGATCCCAATAAAACCATCGGCCCCATCACCAGTTGGCAACCTCTCACAGTGGCAGGGTTGCACCATTCCCAAGAGCACAAAAATGGGTCAGGCACTCTACCAAGCCCAACAGTGGAGCGACCTGGAACGTAGACATTGGGGATAATTTTCACCTTCATCACTTGGGTGGTAAAGTGGCAGAGTGGTGTGATCACCCACCCATTATGGAAGCCGCCTAATTTATATCTTCACTGAAATCAATAACGGAGGTCTCCCGATCTCCTGTTGTAATATTGGCAGAAACCAGAGAAGAACCCACGTAAAGTAGATAGAAGTTTTGGAGGCATGAATGTGTGGGTTACATTTCCTGGACCACAAGTGACAACACTAGTACTTCATTGGCTGCAACGTGCTTTGGAATGTCCTGGAGTTGTGAAAGGCGTTATGTAAATGCAAGTTCGTTCTTTTATTGACATTGCAAAAACTGAACCAAATCTTTCAAAGATGTATTAGTCAGCGTTGGAACTAAATGCCTAGTGATGGTTCCACAATAACCAAAATTCTTTTGTGTGTAAATAAATACAAGCATCAATAAAAAAGGTAAAGAAAAACAAGTTTATAGCAGTTTGCTCTTACCGTACAATGCTGTACGATATTTATCCCAGAGCAGTGACTCTCGCGTTTACAACTAAAACACTATGCAAATACTGGGGCGGAATGAAACTGCAATGCTTCACCTATTCCATATAATGATTTTCAGTTAATACCAGACTTTGAGTAAGGTGAAACAGACAGCAGAGTGTTCAATTACCAACAGAACAATCTGGTGGACAGTCTGTATAGATCTATTTACGTGTAGCGTGCCCCCATTCATTGAGAGGTGGAAGCACTGAGGCAGCAAGTGGCAATGCTGTAAACTAAAAGTCTCTCTCACTGCAGCTTCTGGCTGCTCCTTAATGATAGGAGCTCGAGAGTTAAACCATGGTGCCAGGGGTAGAGGGGTGCTATGTTAAGTTAGGAATAGACAAAAGGCTGTTTTTCCTCTTTACTTCACCCAATTGTAAATGCATAATTCTCCCCAAAGAGAGGATGTAGGGAGACAACAAAAACTTATATAGCGCCTTTAACGGAGTATTACGTGTCCCAAGGCACTTCACAGGAGTGATATCAAATTTGACACATAGAAACATAGAAAATAGGTGCAGGAGTAGGCCATTCGGCCCTTCGAGCCTGCACCACCATTCAATAAGATCATGGCTGATCATTCACCTCAGTACCCCTTTCCTGCTTTCTCTCCATACCCCTCGATCCCTTTAGCCGTAAGGGCCATATCTAACTCTTTCTTGAATATATCCAACGAACTGACAACAACTCTCTGCGGCAGGGAATTCCACAGGTTAACAACTCTCTGAGTGAAGAGGTCTCTCCTCATCTCAGTCCTAAATGGCTTACCCCTTATCCTTGGACTGTGTCCCCTGATTCTGGACTTGCCAAACATCGGGAACATTCTTCCTGTATCTAACCTATCCAGTCCCGTCAGAATGTTATAAGTTTCTATGCGATCCCCTCTCATCCTTCTAAACTCCAGTGTGTAAAGGCTCAGTTGATCCAGTCTCTCCTTATACGTCAGTCCTGCCATCCCGGGAATCAGTCTGGTGAACCTTCGCTGCACTCCCTCAATAGCAAGAACGTCCTTCCTCAGATTAGGAGACCAAAACTGAACACAATACTCCAGGTGAGGCCTCACCAAGGCCCTGTACAACTGCAGTAAGACCTCCTTGCTCCTGTACTCAAATCCCCTAACTATGAAGGCCAACATACCATTTGCCTTCTTCACCGCCTGCTGTACCTGCATGCCAACTTTCAATGACTGATGTACCATGACACCCAGGTCTTGTTGCACCTCCCCTTTTCCTAATCTGCCGCCATTCAGATAATATCCTTCCTTCATGTTTTTGCCACCAAAATGGATAACCTCATCTTTATCCACATTATACTGCATCTGCCATGCATTTGCCCACTCACCTAACCTGCCCAGGTCACCCTGCAGCCTCTTAGCATCCTCCTCACAGCTCACACCAAACCACAAAAGGAGATATCAGGGCAGATGACCAAAAGCTTGGTCAAAGAGGTAGGTTTTTAAAAAGGAAGAATGTTCAAGGAGGAGAGCCCGAGTCAGAGGTTTAGGGAGGGAATTCCAGGGGTTAGGGCCAAGGCAGCTGAAGGCACGGCCGCCTATGGTGGAACACTTAAAAATCGGGGATGCTCAAGAGGCCAGAATGGGAAGAGTGGAGAGAACTGAGAGTTGGAGGGCTGGAGGAGGTTCCAGAGATAGGGAGAAGGAAGGCCATGGAGTGATATGAAAACAAGTCTGAGAATTTTAAAATCTAAGGGCCCGAACTTCGTGGTCTTACCGCCGCCGAGTTTTTTGGGCAGTCTCCCCTTGGTGCCATTTTTATGGAGGTCTCCCACCTAGGGGGCGCACTGCTGCGTGAAGGCAGGTCGAACCCCAATGGGAAGCAAGACGACCTGCAAAAAAGGTTAGTGAAGTTTTTATTTATTTTTTTCCAGCGATTTGTGTGTATGTGGTCCCTGAAGGTCTTTGTGTTTTTTTTTTGGTGAAAATTATTATTGCTGTGTTTCTTCCCCCCCCCCCCCCCCCACCCCCGGCCCAACTCAATCTTCGGCAGCACTTTGCCGAGGATCGCATTTGCCGCCAAGATTGGGAGCTCCCGTCCAGATTCAACGGCATAAGTAGTTTTTTGGTCACCAGGCAGTACTTTAAGGACTTTTTCACAAAACTCCCGCCCAAAGTACCGTCAGGTATGTCAGCGGTCCTTTGGGCAGTACTTGGCTTTGACCAAGTTCGGGCCCAAGGAGTTGCTCAACCAGGAGTCATTGTCGGTCAGTGAGCACAGGAATGATGGGTGAACAGGAGTTGGTGCGAGTTAGGATACGGGCACCAGAGTTAGAAGATTTTTCAAATATCTTTCACCAATGGGCTAGCTAAAGGGAAAATTTTATCTAGATCTGAATCTCAAGATGAAACTAGTGATTTATCTGCCCACTGGTTGTGATTTTGGTTTAATTCGTTCCGGAGTTGTAGGAGTCACTGGCAAGGCCAGCATTTATTGCCCATCCCTAATTACTCTCGAGAAGTGGTGGTGAGCCGCCTTATTGAACCGCAGCTCAAGGAGGGCGTCTGAAGGTCAACTAAACAATGATGATTGGCCCACCCAGCAGCTTTGGTATGAAGCATTAAAAAAATGAGTCAACACAGATCCCAGGGAGCTGAACTGAGAGAGAATTTTATATCCCATGCCCATGGTTGAGTAAATATACTAGTTTTAAGCCAAGCAAATGTATTCAGCATTTTGATTAAAAAAATGGAT
Source organism: Pristiophorus japonicus (assembly GCF_044704955.1). Lineage (NCBI taxonomy): Eukaryota > Metazoa > Chordata > Chondrichthyes > Pristiophoridae > Pristiophorus > Pristiophorus japonicus. The sequence continues at coordinate 8,158,213 of NC_091983.1, forward strand.
TTTGACATATATTCCTGGATGAAGTGTCCGATCTCGCGGTTAATCCAGCACTTGGCAGATCATGCCGGTTGGCCACAAAAGAAAGATAAAGCTGACAGCTCAGCCGAGAGAACAGCATCTTGTTGGAGGGAAGAAAGTGCAATCACCCCCAAAATCAGTAGCCATGGCAGCTTGCCCATCCTTCCCACACTGGAGGAGGTGGTTGCCCGAGAACAGCATGTAAATGTGTCCACTGGTCAAGTATAAATGCAGAACTGAAAAGGCCAGAAAACAAATGATGTTTGCTGAACAGAAAGTGGACACGGGAAGGAGACCACAAATACCCAAGGAAGCAGCTGATTGCCCATGGAATCGATATTTTTTTTGATGGCAACTGCTAAAATTACTGGAAAATTGCACAAGAAAGATGAGAGTATCTTTCTCAGCGAGTTGTGGTGATGCACTGCCTCAAAGTGCGGTGGACACAGATTCAACCGTAACTTTCAAAAGCGAATTGGATATCTACATAATGTGCAGGGCTACGGGGAAAGGGCAGGGGAGAGGGAGTAATGGGATCGCTCTTTCAAAGAGCCAGCACAGGTACGATGGGCCGTTTGGCCTCCTTCTGTGCTGTATCATTCTATAAAAATACAAAAAACTCAAAGGCATTTTATTTAGCCATGCTGACATTCTGAAGGACAATGGTTAAAAGCAATAAAGGATGTAGCAAAATGAATTGCTAAGCTGAAGCAGCAAATAACTAGTCTAGATATAAATTCCTAAATCAACACCATGTAGTTTACAAGCAAAGCAATTACTTTATCTCCGATAATGAAGCAGACTATGCCAGCCGACAGCAGGACTTGGATAATAGAGCTTAGGCTGACAAGTGTCAAGTAGCTTTCATACTGCACAAGTGCCAGGTAACTACCACATCAAACACAATCACCACCTTCAATGTCACGACGATCACAGAGATCTCCCTCCCCCCCCCACCCCCACCAACCTCTTGAGGGGGATCACCATCAACCACAAACTTAACTGGACCAGCCAAGCCAACACGACAACTACAAAAAGTCAGAGGCTGCGCCCTTACAATGTGCAGCAGCTCACCTCCTGACCTCCCAAAAGCCCCACCACCATCTACAAACTGGTCAGGAATGTGAAGGAATACTCAACACGCCCTCCGGATGGGGGCAGCTACACAATACTCGAAGCACAGCACCATCCAAGGCAGAGCAATTTGCTTGATCACTGCCCCCGTCACTAGACTCAATGTCCCCTACACACGCCACAACCGGCGCACTGTGGTCACAGTATGAATTGCTGCAGGAGACACTGCAGTTTCTTACCAAATGTACTTGGACAGCATCGTCCATCCCTGCGACTTCAACTACACAGAAGGACAAAAGCAAAAATGCTGAGGGAACGCCATCACCTTCAAATTCCCCACTCGCGTGACTTGTCTGACATTCAGTACTGGACAAGCATAAATTTCCCCAAATAAATATTGGGAAGACTGAAGCCATTGTCTTCGGTCACTGCCACAAAATCAGTTTCTTAGTCACCAACTCCATCCCTCTTCCCAACGTCTGTCTGAGGCTGAACCAGACTGTTCGCAACCTCGGTGTCATATATGACCCTGAAATGAGCTTCCGACCACATATTGGCACCGTAATTACGACCGTCTATTTTCATCTCCATAACATTGCCCATCTCCGCCCCTGCCTCAGCTCATCTGCTGCTGAAACCCTTATCCATACCTTTGTTACCTCCAGACTTGACTATTCCAACTGGCTGACTGGCCTCCCATGTTCTACCCTATGTAAACTTGAGGTCATCCAAAACTCAGCTGCCCGTGCCCTAACTCGCACCGAGTCCCATTCACCCATCACCCCTGTGCTCGCTGACCGACAATGGCTCCCAGTTGAGCAACTCCTTGATTTTAAAATGCTCATCCTCGTTTTCAAATCCCTCTATGACCTCGACTATCCCCATCTCTAATCTCCTCCTGCCGCCACATGCCCCTCTCCCACCCCTCCTCAGCCAAGATGTCTGCATTCCTCTAATTCTGGCATCCAGAGCATACCAGATTATAACTGCTCAACCATTGGTAGCTGTGCCTTCAGCTGCCTAGGCCCTAGGCTCTGGAATTCCTTACCTAAACTGCTCCACCTCCGCCTTTTAAGACCCTCCTTAAAATCTACCTCTGCCCTAATTTCTCCTTAAACAATAAGGGGATAAGGAGTTATGGGGAGCGGGCGGGGAAGAGGAGCAGAGTCCATGATCAGATCAACCATCTTATTGAATGGCGGAGCAGGGTCGAGGGGCCGTATGGCCTATTCCCATTCCCATTTCTTATGTTCTTATGTTCTTATAGCTCGGTGTCAAATTTTGTTTGATAAAGCTCCTGCCTTGGGACGTTTTACTACGTTAAAAGGTGCTATATAAATAAAAGTTGTTGCTATTGTCATTCCTTCATCATCGCTGGGTCAATATCCTGGAATTCACTACCCAACACCATTGTTGGACCACCATTAAATCTGAACAAAGCAAACTATGTAGGTACGAGGGACAAGTTGGCCAAGGTAGATTGGCAAACTAGATTAAAAGATTTGACAGTAGATAAACATTGGCAAACATTTAAAGAAATAATGCGTAATGAATGACCCCACAGAATAAATGGCCCAACCATGACTAACAAGAGACCTTAGAGATTGTTTTAGATTAAAGAAAGAGGCTTATAATGTTGCTAGAAAGAGTAGTAGGCCCAAGGACTGGGCGGATTTTAGAATTCAGCAAAGGAGGTTCAAGAAATTGATAAAGGGAAAATAGAACACGAGAGTAAGCTAGAGAACAAATCCCCTGGACCTGATGGTCGACATCCTAGAGTTTTAAAAGAGGTGGCTACTGAGATAACGGATACATTGGTTTTGATCTCCCGGAATAACAGTCCCCGCAAATTGGAAGGTAGGAAGTGAAAGGAGGGAAGAGAGAAAACAGGGAACTATAGACCAGTTAGCCCGACATCAGTAGTAGGGAAAATGCTAGAATCTATTATTAGGAATGTGGTAACTTAGAAAAACATAATATAATTGGGTAGTCAACAGATTTATGAAAGGGAAATTGTGTTTGACAAATTAGATAAGGGGGAACAAGTGGATACCATGTCTTTGGCTTTTCAAAAGGCATTCAATAAGGTGCCACACAAGAGGTTATTAAACAAAATTAGGCCTCATGGGATTGAGGTAATATATTAGCACGGATTGAGGATTGGTTAATAGGCCGTATGGCCTATTCCCATTCCCATTTCTTATGTTCTTATGTTCTTATAGCTCGGTGTCAAATTTTGTTTGATAAAGCTCCTGCCTTGGGACGTTTTACTACATTAAAAGGTGCTATATAAATAAAAGTTGTTGCTATTGTCATTCCTTCATCATCGCTGGGTCAAGAAAACAGCAGGAATGAATGGGTCATTTTCAGGTTAACAGGCTGTAACTAGTGGGGTACCACAAGGATCAGTGCTTGGGCCTCGGTTATTTGCAATTTAGATCAATGATTTGGTTGAGGGGGTGGAGCGTAATGTATCCAACTTTGCTAACGATATAAAGCTAGGTGGGAAAGGAAGTTGCACAGAAGATGCAAAGAGCATGCAAAGGGATATAGACAGGCTAAGTTAGTGGGCAAGAACATGGCTGATAGAATATAATGGGGAGAAATGTGAAGTTATCCACTTTGATCGGAAAAAAGAGCAGAATTGTTTTTTTAAATGATGAGATTGGGAAATGTTGGTGTTCAGCACAACCTGGGTGTCTTTGTACATGATTGACAGAACATTAACATGCAAGTACAAGCAATTAGGTAAGCAACTGTTGTACTTCAATCCTTTTGTAATAAAGGTTAAGAGTAAAGAAATCTCTTAGCCTTTATTACAAAATTATATCGGGCCTTGGGGAGACCGCATCTGGAGTGCCGTGTACAGTTTGATCTCCTTACCCAAGGAAGGACATACTTGCCTTAGAGGGAGTGCAACAAAGGTTCACCAGACTGATACCTGGGTTGGGGGGGAATTATCCTATGAGAAGAGATTGAGTAGACTAGGCTTATATTCCCTAGAGTTTAGATGAATGAGAGGTGATCTCATTGAAACATATAAAATTCTTAAGAGGATTGACAAGGTAGATGCTGAGAGGATGTTTCCCCTGGTTTGCAAGTCTAGAACTAGGGGTCGCAATCTCAGAATAAGGGGCCAGCCTTTTAGAACGGAGATGAAAAATTTCTTCACTCAAAAGGGCTGTAATCTTTGGAATTCTCTACCCAGAAGGCTGTGGATGCTCAGTTGTTGAGTATATTCAAGACAGAGAGAGATTAATAGATTTTTGGACACTAAGGGAACCATGGGATATGGGGATAGGGCAGGAAGATGGGGTTGAGGTATAAAAGTGTTGTGTACCTGTAAAGCATGCACTCCCATGTTCCGCCACCAGGGAGTGCATCCCTTGAAGTCCCAAGGGATCCGAGCATCCCTTGGGAGCACTGTATATAAGCCGGCCCCCAAGGCCTGTTCCTCACTCTGGAGTGTCTTAATAAAGATGGAGATCACTGTTACTTTAACCTCCCTGTGTGCAGTCTCATGTGTTCGGAACACAATAACTGGCGACGAGTATACGAATCCAACGCAAAGATGCAGCAAACTGTGGGCATCCTGGAGAAGTTCTGAGGGGGAGGACTGGGAAGCCTATGTCCATCAGCTAGACCAGTACTTTGTAGCCAACGAGCTGGACGGAGAAGGAAGCGCTGCAAAAAGGAGAGCGGTCCTCCTCACGGTCTGCGGGGCACCTACCTACAGCTTCAAAGAATCTTCTGGCTCCGGTGAAACCCACAGATAAGTCGTATGAGGAGCTGTGTACACTGGTTCGGGAGCATCTTCACCCGAGGGAGAACGTGCTGATAGCGAAGTATCGGTTCTACACATGCCAGCGATCTGAAGGTCAGGAAGTGGCGAGCTACGTCGCCGAGCTAAGGAGACTTTCAGGACAATGTGAGTTTGATGGCTACCTCGAGCAAATGCTCAAAGACTTTTTTGTATTGGGCATTGGCCATGAGACCATCCTACGAAAACTTTTGACTTAGAGACACCAACCCTCAGTAAGGCCATTGCGATAGCATAGGCGTTTATGTCCACCAGTGATAACACCAAACAAATCTCTCAGCACACAAGTGCTAGCAATGTTCAGAAATTAACTGGAACTGTGTTTGCAAGCAGAAATGCACAGGGCATAAACTACGAGTCTGCAACTGCCACCAGGACTCACGTGACCCTGATGACCCTGAGTCCGCAACAAAGGATGAATGCAAGGCAATTCACACCTTGTTGGCGTTGGAGGCTTCCATTCAGCCGATTCAAGCCACTTCAAAAAGGGTATGTTTGCAAGAGCTGTGGAACAATAGGGCACCTCCACAGAGCTGCAAGCTCTGCAAAACCTGCTAACCACCACGTGGCAGAGGAAGATCGGTCCATGCTGGACCAAAGCAATTTCGAGCCTCAGAGAGAAGGCAGCTGCTGAAGTACACTGGGTGCACACATATTCGATGAAATGTCCACTAAAAATGCTAAACGTAAACTTGAATGGCTTACCCGTAGCCATGGAACTGGACACTGGCGCTAGCCAATCCATCATGAGTAAAAAGATGTTTGAGAGACTGTGGTGCAACAAGGCACTCAGGCCAGCCCCGAGTCCCATTCAGACGAAACTGAGAACATACACCAAAGAGCTTATCACTGTCCTGGGCAGCGCCATGGTCAAGGTCACCTAGGAGGGCACGGTGCACGAACTGCCACTCTGGATTGTCCCGGGCGATGGCCCCACACTGCTTGGAAGGAGCTGGCTGGGCAAAATCCGCTGGAACTGGAATGACATCCGAGCGCTATCACATGTCGATGAGGCCTCATGTACCCAGGTTCTTAACAAATTTCCTTCCCTTTTTGAGCCAGGCATTGGAAATTTTTCCGGGGCGAAGGTGTGGATCCACTTGGTCCCCCAGAGGCACGACCCATTCATCACAAGGCACGAGCGGTACCTCATGATGAGGGAGAGAGTGGAAATCGAGCTGGACAGGCTGCAACGCGAGGGCATCATCTCCCCAGTGGAATTCAGTGAGTGGGCCAGCCAGATTGTTCCAGTACTCAAAAGTGATGGCATGGTCAGGATTTGCGGCGATTATAAAGTAACTATTAATCGTTTCTCGCTACAGGACCAATACCCGCTACCTAAGGCAGACGACCTATTTGCGACGCTGGCAGGAGGCAAGACATTCACCAAGCTCGACCTGACTTCAGACTACATGATGCAGGAGCTGGAGGAGTCTTCGAAGAGCCTCACCTGCATCAACACGCATAGGGACTGTTCATCGACAACAGATGCCAGTTTGGAATTCGGTCGGCTTCAGCGATCTTCTAGAGAAACATGGAGAGCCTACTCAAGTCGGTACCACACATGGTGGTCTTTCAGGACGACATATTGGTCACGGGTCGGGACACCGTCGAGCACCTACAAATCCTTGGAGGTCCTCCAGCAACTGGGCTGCGGCTGAAGAGGTCGAAATGCGTCTTCATGGCAACAGAAGTGGAGTTTTTGAGGAGAAAGATTGCGACGGACGGCATTCGGCCCACAGAAGCCAAGACAGGCTATCAGGAAAGCGCCCAGGCCACAGAATGTCACGGAGCTGTGGTCGTTCCTGGGACTGCTCAACTATTTTGGTAACTTCCTACCAGGGTTAAGCAGCCTCTTAGAGCCCCTACATATATTATTGCGTAAAGGTGAGAACTGGGTATGGGGAAAAAAAAAACAAGTAATTGCTTTTGAGGAAGCCAGAAACATTTTATGCTCCAACAAGCTGGTTGTATTGTATAACCGGTCTAAAAGACTTGCGTTAGCATGTGATGTGTCGTCATACGGAGTCGGGTGTGTATTACAACAAGCTAATGTTGCGAGGAAGTTGCAACCCGTCGCCTATGCCTCCAGGAGCTTGTCTAAGGCTGAGCGGGCCTACAGCATGATTGAGAAAGAGTCATTAGCGTGTGTGTTCGGGGTAAAGAAAATGCATCAGTACCTGTTTGGCCTCAAATTTGAGCTGGAAACCGATCACAAACCCCTCACATCCCTATTCGCTGAAAACAAGGAGATAAATACTAATGCCTCAGCCCGCATACAAAGGTGGGCGCTCTCTTTATCAGCATATAACTGTGCCATCCGCCACAGGCCAGGCACCGAGAACTGTGCGGATGCTCTCAGTCAGCTACCACTGCCCACCACGGGGGTGGAAATGGCGCAGTCTGCAAACTTGCTGATGATGGCGCAGCCCGCAGACTTGTTGATGGTCATGGAAGCGTTTGAAAATGATAAATCACCTGTCACGGCCTGCCAGATTAGGACTTGGACCAGCCAAGATCCTCTGCTGTCCCTAGTAAAAAAAAAACTCTGCACTGCATGTGAGCTGGGCCAGCATCCCCGTTGAAATGCAAGAGCTAATCAAGCCATTCCAGCGACGAAAGGACGAGCTGTCCCTTCAGGCAGACTGCCTGTTGTGGGGTAACCGCGTAGTGCTACCAAAAAAGGGCAGGGAGACGTTCATCTCGGATATCCACAGCACACACCCGGGTATAGTAATGATGAAAGCGATAGCAAGATCCCACATGTGGTGGCCGGTATAGACTCTGACTTAGAGTCCTGTGTACAGCAATGCAGCATGCGCGCTCAGTTGAGCAATGCGCCCAGAGAGGCACCACTAAGTTTGTTTTCCTGGCCCTCCAGACCATGATCGAGGATCCATGTAGAGTATGCGGGTCCGTTTCTCAGTAAAGTGTTCCTGATGGATTGAATGTGAAATAATGTCAGGAAGCACCACCACTGCCACCATTGAAAGCCTGAGGACCATGTTTGCCACCCTCGGCCTGCCTGACATATTGGTCAGTGACAACGGGCCATGTTTCACCAATGACAAGTTTAAAGAATTCATGACCCACAATGGGATCAAACATGTCACCTCGGCCCCGTTTGAACCAGCCTCCAATGGGCAGGCAGAGCGGGCAGTACAAACAATCAAACAGAGCCTTAAACGAGTCACAGAAGGCTCACTCCAAACCTGCCTGTCCCGAGTACTGCTCAGCTACCGCACGAGACCCCACTCGCTCACAGGGGTGCCCCCGGTTGAGCTACTCATGAAAAGGACACTTAAAACCAGACTCTCACTGGTTCACCCCAACCTGCATGATCAGGTCGAGAGCAGGCGGCAGCAACAAAATGTAAACGATGGTCGCGCCACTGTGTCACGGGAAATTGATCTGAATGACCCTGTGTATGTGCTAAACTATGGACATGGTCCCAAGTGGATCGCGGGCATGGTGATAGCTAAAGAAGGGAGTAGGGTGATGGTAGTCAAACTAGACAATGGACAAATTTGCAGAAAGCATCTGGACCAAACGAGACTGCGGTTCACAGACTGCCCTGAACAACCCAAAGTAGACACCACCTTTTGAGCCCACAACACACACCCAAAGGATCAACGACACCACCCCAGACCAGGAAATCGAACCCCTCTCGCCCAACAGCCCAGGCTCACCCAGAAGCCCTGCAGGACCAACAACACACCAGCCCAGCGAGGGCACAGCCAAGACACCAGAACAGACATTTGTACCAAGGCGGTCCACCAGGGAAAGAAAGGCTCCTGACCGCCTCACCTTGTAAATAGTTTTCACTTTGACTTTGAGGGGGAGTGATGTTGTGTAGCTGTAAAGCATGCACTCCCATGTTCCGCCACCAGGGAGTGCATCCCCTGAAGTTCCAAGGGATCCCAGCATCCCTTGGGAGCACTGCATATAAGCCCGTCCATCAAGGCCTGTTCCTCACTCTGGAGTGTCTTATTCAAGACTGAGATCACTGTTACTTTAACCTCCCTGTGTACAGCCTCATCTGTGTTAGGAACACAATAATAAGATAAAGCCATGATCTTATTGTATGGTGGAGCAGACTCAATAGGGCCGAATAGTCTACTCCTGCTCCTAATGCTTATGTTTTTATGGTCTCAACTTGGATGGACAATAAATGTGGCCTGGAGGCCATCACTCGCAACAAGAGAATACAAAAAATACCAGCAAGCATTGGTGTAAATAAAATCATCTTGTTTGGAACATACAGCATCTGACTTCTCCTTGCTATTGAAGATTGGAGAGATAACACAAACTTTACTTGCCAAAAGTCCTATTGCTGATCTGCTTTCAGCATACGTTATAGCAAAACATAGATTTTACACAACACAAGACTTATTTTCACTTACTAGATTGCTGATTTACAGTTTGCAGAATCCCATGTGTGAATGTTCTATGTACCAGTCAGAATGTAGGTGTAAAAATTGGGCTTGAAGGAAATCACCTTCAGTAATGTCCTGGTTCTTCAGTTATGCTGGCCCTGCACAAAAACAACTAAAATACCTCGAACAAAATCACCCAGTATATTTCATCGTTGCACTGTTGCAGAGATAAGTGTGATTAATGAGCTGTTTATCTCCTCTTGGTCAAAACAAACTTTGTGCCAGTAAGTTACTTTTAACTATATCTGCAGCACACTGGAGTGACACAACAGTCACTGCATGGAGCACAACCCAAGTGCAACTTCCCAATGGATAGTGGCACAGTCATTTTAAATTTAACAACGCATTTAGCTAAAATGATCAATTTACTCTCTGCTTTTGTGACAAAGGATCAAATCAAAGCATTGACACTGCTTTTTCTTTCAAATATTAAAAAAGATCTGTGTACTTGCAGCATTTACTGGTTTCGTTTCAAAAGTCTTTCTGCCAGTCTGTGATGTCGACCAATCCACATAGCAGACATCTCTGACACGGCTGCCAGTCAGATTTCTTCTCTGCTGAACAATTTTCTTTCACCTCACTGAAGTTGCATTTGCCTCCTTGGAGGTCTTACATAGAAACATAGAAAATAGGAGCAGTAGACGACCATTCGGCCCTTCGAGTCTGCACCGCCATTCAATATGATCATGGCTGATCCTCTATCTCAACACCATATTCCCGCTTTTTCCCCATACCCCTTGATGCCTTTTGTTTCTAGAAATCTATCCATCTCCCTCTTAAATATATTCAGTGACTTGGCCTCCACAGCCTTCTGTGGTAGAGAATTCCACAGGTTCACCACCTTCTGAGTGAAAACATTTCTCATCATACATTTCCTACTCCTTATCCTGAGACTATGACCCCTTGTTCTAGACTTCCCAACCAGGGGAAACATCTTCCCTGCATCCAGTCAGAATTTTATACATTTCAATGAGATCCACTCACATTCTTCTAAAGTGAATACAGGCCTGGTCGACCCAATCTCTCCTCATACAACAGTCCTGCCATTCCAGGAATCAGTCTGGTGAACCTTCGCTGCACTCCCTCAATAGCAAGTATATCCTTTCTTGGGTAAGGAGACCAAAATTGCACACAATACTCCAGGTGCGATCTCACCAAGGCCCTGTGTAACTGTAATAAGGTTCAGGTGAGGCAGATTTGTTTGGCTCGGTTGTAATTTCTGCAATTCTCTGCCCCAGAGGGCTGTGGAGGCTCAGTCGTTGAGTATATTCAAAACAGAGATCCACAGATTTTTGGATATTAGGGGAATTAAGGGATATGGGGATAGTGCAGGAAAGTGGAGTTGAAAATCACCCATGATCTCATTGAATGGCGGAGCAGGCTCGAGGGGCTGAATGGCCTACTCTTGCTCCTAATTCTTATGTTCTTATGGTCCCTTGATCATCATTTCAGGTCCACCTGCGAGCTGTATGAAAAGATGACCGACAGGTCTGGGAGAAGTCACTATGTGGTGCACGATACTCAATGTCACCAAATAATGTGCCCAAGAAGAACTGAATCTTACTGGCAATGTGCATTTGTTTAGTGACTTAAATGCAATAAAATGTCACAGTGCGCTTCACAGTAGAGAAAAGGACCGGCTGCCGAACCTATCTGGGAGGCGATCGAATGCTTGCTCAAAATAGATTTTTAAAAGATGGACATTACAAAAGCAAGTAGGGAGACTGGTCATGGGATCAAGGGAGTTGGGAAGAAAGAAGTGAGGCAAGGCAAATGAAGGTTCTGCCATTGACGATGGAGCACAAGAGGCTGGAATCAGAGGACTGGGGGATATGGGAGGCATGGGAAGGTTGGAAGAGCCAGAGAGATTTGTAGATGAGGACAAGGACAACCCTTTTGAGGATAGGGAGCCACTAGAGGTCAACAAGGATAGAGGCGATGAGCAAGTGGTGCTCAATTTGGGATGATTTGGAAGGAGGAGGTATTTTTTTTAATTTTTTTTAAATAAATTGTTTTGGAGATGTGGGTGACACCAGCATTATTTATTGTCCATCCCGAGCTGACCTAGAGGATATCAAGAGTCAACCACATAATCACATGTGCACAAGACCAGATAGGTTCTCATTGCTGAAAGGCATCAGTGAATCAGCTGGATTTTCACAACAATCAATACAACGCAGTTGGTGAGGCGAGAGTCCGGGGTCGGAGGCCTATAAAAGGCGTACTTGTGCAGCTACAGGGAGAAGGCAAAAAAGAAGTAGAAAGAAACAGAAAGGTGACGTCACAGCCAAGGGGGTAAGTGATTGGCTGGTGATTGGTGAGTAGTTTTTCTTTCTTCTCTTCTATAACAGTGAGTAAACTTTAGCATTGTGGTTGCCTATCTAAGGGTTAAGTCATGACAGGACAGCTCGGTCACGTGTTATGCTCCTCCTGTACCATGTGGGAACTCAGGGACGACTCCAGTGTTCCTGACGACTACGTGTACGGGAAGTGTGTCCGCCTGCAGCTCCTGACGGAGCGCGTTGCAAAGTTGGAGCTGAGGGTGGATTCACTCTGGAGCATCCACGATGCTGAGAATGACGTGAGTAGCACGTGTAGCGAGTTGGTCTTACCGCAGGTGAGGGGTCCACAGCCAGATAGGGAATGGAAGACCAGCAGGAAGAGCAGTGCAAGGAAGGTGGTGCAGGGGTCCCCTGTGGTCATCCCCCTGCAAAACAGATTCACTGCTTTGAGTACTGTTGAGGGGGATGACTCATCAGGGGAGGGCAGCAGCAGCCAAGTTCATGGCACCGTGGCTGGCTCTGTTGAACAGGAGGGGAGGAAAAAGAGTGGGAGTGCGATAGTAATAGGGGATTCAATTGTAAAGGGAATAGATAGGCGTTTCTGCGGCCGCAACCGAGACTCCAGGATGGTATGTTGCCTCCCTGGTGCAAGGGTCAAGGATGTCTCTGAGCGGGTGCAGGACATTCTGAAAAAGGAGGGAGAACATCCAGTTGTCGTGGTGCACATTGGTACCAACGACATAGGTTTAAAAAAAAAAGGGATGAGGTCCTACGAAACGAATTTAAGGAGCTAGGAGCTAAATTAAAAAGTAGGACCTCAAAAGTAGTAATCTTGGGATTGCTACCAGTGCCACGTGCTAGTCAGAGTAGGAATCGCAGGATAACTCAGATGAATACGTGGCTTGAGCAGTGGTGCAGCAGGGAGGGATTCAAATTCCTGGGGCATTGGAACCGGTTCGGGGGGAGGTGGGATCAGTACAAAGCGGACGGTCTGCACCTGGGCAGGACCGGAACCAATGTCCGAGGGGAGTGTTTGCTCGTGCTGTTGGGAGGAGTTAAACTAATATGGCAGGGGGGTGGGAATCAATGCAGGGAGACAGAGGGAAACAAAAAGGAGACAAAAGCAAAAGACAGAAAGGAGATGAGGAAAAGTGGAGGGCAGAGAAACCCAAGACACAAAACAAAAAGGGCCACTGTACAGCAAAATTCTAAAAGGAAAAAGGGTGTTAAAAAAACAAGCCTGAAGGCTTTGTGTCTTAATGCAAGGAGTATCCGCAATAAGGTGGATGAATTAACTATGCAAATAGATGTTAACAAATATGATGTGATTGGGATTACGGAGACGTGGCTCCAGGATGATCAGGGCTGGGAACTCAACATCCAGGGGTATCCAACATTCAGGAAGGATAGAATAAAAGGAAAAGGAGGTGGGGTAGCATTGCTGGTTAAAGAAGAGATTAATGCAATAGTTAGGAAGGACATTAGCTTGGATGATGTGGAATCTAAATGGGTAGAACTGCAGAACACCAAAGGGCAAAAAACGTTAGTGGGAGTTGTGTACAGACCTCCAAACAGTAGTAGTAATGTTGGGGAGGGCATCAAACAGGAAATTAGGGGTGCATGCAATAAGGGTGCAGCAGTTATAATGGGTGACTTTAATATGCACAAAGATTGGGCTAACCAAACTGGAAGCAATACGGTGGAGGAGGATTTCCTGAGGGCATAAGGGATGGTTTTCTGGACCAATATATTGAGGAACCAACTAGGGGGGAGGCTATCTTAGACTGGGTGTTGTGTAATGAGGGGGGATTAATTAGCAATCTCGTTGTGAGGGGCCCCTTGGGGAAGTGTGACCATAATATGGTGGAATTCTGCATTAGGATGGAGAATGAAACAGTTAATTCAGAGACCATGGTCCAGAACTTAAAGAAGGGTAACTTTGAAGGTATGAGGCATGAATTAGCGAGGATAGATTGGCGAATGATACTTAAGGGGTGGACTGTGGATGGGCAATGGCAGACATTGAGAGACCGCATGGATGAACTACAACAATTGTACATTCCTGTCTGTCGTAAAAATAAAAAAGGGAAGGTGGATCAACCGTGGCTATCAAGGGAAATCAGGGATAGTATTAAAGCCAAGGAAGTGGCATACAAATTGGCCAGAAATAGCAGCGAACCCAGAGACTGGGAGAAATTTAGAACTCAGCAGAGGAGGACAAAGGGTTTGATTAGGGCAGGGAAAATGGAGTACGAGAAGAAGCTTGCAGGGAACATTAAGACGGATTGCAAAACTTTCTACAGATATGTAAAGAGAAAAAGGTTAGTAAAGACAAACGTAGGTCCCCTGCAGTCAGAATCAGGGGAAGTCATAACGGGGAACAAAGAAATGGCGGACCAATTGAACAAGTACTTTGGTTCGATATTCACTAACAACCTTCCGGACATAAAAGAGGGGTCAGAGGGTCTAGTAAGGAGGAGGAACTGAGGGAAATCCTTATTAGTCGGGAAATTGTGTTGGGGAAATTAATGGGATTGAAGGCCGATAAATCCCCAGGGCCTGATGGACTGCATCCCAGAGTACTTAAGGAGGCGGCCTTGGAAATAGCGGATGCATTGACAGTCATTTTCCAACATTCCATTGACTCTGGATCAGTTCTTATCGAGTGGAGGGTAGCCAATGTAACCCCACTTTTTAAAAAAAGTAGGGAGAGAAAACAGGGAATTATAGACCGGTAAGCCTGACATCGGTAGTGGGCAAGATGATGGAATCAATTATTAAGGATGTCATAGCAGCGCATTTGGAAAGAGGTGACTTGATAGGTCCAAGTCAGCATGGATTTGTGAAAGGGAAATCATGCTTGACAAATCTTATGGAATTTTTTGAGGATGTTTCCAGTAGAGTGGACAAGGGAGAACCAGTTGATGTGGTATATTTGGACTTTCAGAAGGCTTTCGACAAGGTCCCACACGAGAGATTAATGTGCAAAGTTAAAGCACATGGGATTGGGGGTAGTGTGCTGACATGGATTGAGAACTGGTTGTCAGACAGGAAGCAAAGAGTAGGAGTAAATGGGTACTTTTCAGAATGGCAGGCAGTGACTAGTGGGGTACCTCAAGGGTCTGTGCTGGGGCCCCAGCTGTTTACACTGTACATTAATGATTTAGACGGGATTAAATGTAGTATCTCCAAATTTGCGGATGACACTAAGTTAGGTGGCAGTGTGAGCTGCGAGGAGGATTCTATGAGGCTGCAGAGCGACTTGGATAGGTTAGGTGAGTGGACAAATGCATGGCAGATGAAGTATAATGTGGATAAATGTGATGTTATCCACTTTGGTGGTAAAAACAGAGAGACAGACTATTATCTGAATGGTGACAGATTAGGAAAAGGGAAGGTGCAACAAGACCTGGTGTCATGGTACATCAGTCATTGAAGGTTGGCATGCAGGTACAGCAGGCGGTTAAGAAAGCAAATGGCATGTTGGCCTTCATAGCGAGGGGATTTGAGTACAGGGGCAGGGAGGTGTTGCTACAGTTGTACAGGGCATTGGTGAGGCCACACCTGGAGTATTGTGTACAGTTTTGGTCTCCTAACCTGAGGAAGGACATTCTTGCTATTGAGGGAGTGCAGCGAAGGTTCACCAGACTGATTCCCGGGATGGCGGGACTGACCTATCAAGAAAGATTGGATCAACTGGGCTTGTATTCACTGGAGTTCAGAAGAATAAGAGGGGACCTCATCGAAACGTTTAAAATTCTGATGGGTTAAGACAGGTTAGATGCAGGAAGAATGTTCCCAATGTTGGGGAAGTCCAGAACCAGGGGTCACAGTCTAAGGATAAAGGGTAAGCCATTTAGGACAGAGATGAGGAGAAACTTCTTCACCCAGAGAGTGGTGAACCTGTGGAATTCTCTACCACAGAAAGTTGTTGAGGCCAATTCACTAAATATATTCAAAAAAGAGTTAGATGTCATCCTTACTACTAGGGGGATCAAGGGGTATGGCGAGAAAGCAGGAATGGGGTACTGAAGTTGCATGTTCAGCCATGAACTCATTGAATGACGGTGCGGGCTAGAAGGGCTGAATGGCCTACTCCTGCACCTATTTTCTATGTTTGTATGTTTCTAATACCTTTGTAGTTAGTTTTTTTTCTGGGAGTCCACAATTTCCAGATTTATTAAATTTTGTGTCACAACTTACAATGGTGCAATTTGAAGTGGCCTCCAAGTTCCTAGTCCAGTGCCATAACCTCTAGACTTCCCTACCCATTAACCCGAGGCCAGCAAGGAGTGTGTTAGAGAAACAAAGTTTCGAGGTGATGAGTAAGGGGATACTCCTGTGCTCTATTTCTAATTACAACACGTTTTTGTTCTCTCCAGTTTTGAGAAAAATCATTGCTTGTAGTTTGTGTTATCTTCAGTTGCTTGATGGTAGTTGGGAATGCCAGCTTACCCCTGAGATTGGGTCTATCAGAAATGCAAACTCAAAAGACTTGTAATTATATAGCACCTTTCACAACCTCAGGACATCCCAAAGCACTTTACAGCCAATGTACCTGAGTAATGTAGGAAACGTGGCAGCCAATTTGTGCACACAAAGATCCACAAACAGCAATGTGACAATGACCAGATACAGCGCAATCTGTTTTTGTTCCCCCAAGTGATGTTATGTTGGTTGAGGGATAAATATTGGCCAGGACACTGGGGGGTAACTCCACTGCTCTTCTTCAAATAATGCTATGGCATCTTTTACATCCACCTACATGGGTGTTTTTTTTTAAATATACAAGACGGAGACAAAGCTGGGAGAGACTTCAGAAACCTGCAGTACATAGCCACCTAGTGGCCAAAATATGCAATTACATCATTACAGTGTAGCGCAAAATTGAATGTGAAATGATGAAATAGCGATTTTCAAATGCTGACAGAAAAGTGACAAGATTTGTAGACAGGAAGCACAAAGCAAAAATATGATCATTTATAGTCTATTGAATAATTTATCTACTTAGCTCAAAAAGCTCGACACCATCCAGGACAAAGCAGCCCGCTTGATTGGCACCCTATCCACCACCTTAAACATTCACCACCACCGGCACATTGTGGCTGCAGTGTGTACCATCTACAAGATGCACTGCAGCAACTCGCCAAGGCTTCTTCGGCAGCACCTCCCAAACCTGCGACCTCTACCACCGAGAAGGACAAGGGCAGCAGGCGCATGGGAGCACCACCACCTCCACGTTCCCCTCCATGTCGCACATCATCCTGACTTGGAAATATATCGCCGTTCCTTCATCGTCACTGGGTCCAAGTCCTGGTAGTACCTTCACCACATGGACTGCAGCGATTCTAGGCGGCAGCTCACCACCATCTTCTCAGGGTCAATTAAAGGATGGACAATAAATGCTGGCCTTGTCAGCAATGCCCACATCCCACGAACAACTTAGCTTTGATTGATGTATACCGGAAATAATCTCCACCCTACAACCTCTATTTGTCATTTAATGGGTAGATCCTGGTGTTTAACCCTTCACTGGTGGTAGAAGATCATGTGCTAGGATCAAAGTGTATTTAAATTTAATATTCAGCTCACAATTCAAGCATTTCTCCAACTTAAAAATATTTTCCGCTACAACAGAGTAGCTTTGGACAACTTCACAAACAGGATTGCAAATAATTCTTATTTTAAAGCCCCACAGGGCAGAGACCCATAAATGAAAACATTGGAAAAATCAGATTCAACCAAATTTTTTTATATTAGGCTCGTTTATCATTAAGCACATAGGGAGGCCATTCATCCCATCGTGCCCGTGTTGACTCTCTGAAAAAGAGGTTTATACAATTAGTCCCACTCCGCCCTGCTCTTTCCCTATAGTCCTGCAAGTTTCTCCTTTTTAATTAGAGATCCAATTCCTTTTTGAACGTTACTACTGAATCTGCTGCCACCAACCTTTCAGGCAGTGCATTCAAGATCATAACAGCTCCCTACGTTTAAAAAAAATTGTTCAACCCGATCTGGCCTCTCAGGTGGGTGTAAAAGATCCCATGGCACTATTTGAAGGGGGTTTCTCCTCAGTGCCCTGGCCAATATTTATCCTCAACCATCATCACTTTAAAATAAAAAAAACAGATCATCTGGTCATTATCTTACCACTGTTTGTGGGAGCTTGCTGTGCACAAATTGGCCAAAGCGGTTCCCTACATTACAACAGTGACTACACTCAAAGTACTTCATTAGCTGTAAAGCACTTTGAGACACTGAGGTTGTGAAAGGTGTTATATAAATGCAAGTTCTTTCTTTTCATTAGGTTAAATACAAGAGATTTAGGGCAGACTGCAGAGTTGCAAGGTGGGGAATGTACGACCAGAGTGTGTGTTTGAAGTAGAAAAGCTATTTAAGAGTAGGTTACATTGACAGTTGAAGGAAAGGGGGATAAAGGGATATGGCAACAGGGCAGCACATGGGATAGGGATCCCTATTCATGTGGAAAATTACCTACACCAACACCTACAGCTTGGACTAAAAAGCATATTTCCATGTTGTAACTTGTGTAATTCTAAGTACACAAAACAATAGGACAAGAGGACAAAATCTACGGTCTTAGAAATACCGACACCTACACAAGAACTGTGAACACACAATCACAATTTCGGGCCCATGGAAATCAGGTTTAAAAATGCCAAATACTTAGATCAGTCAGAAAGCAAGATAGATTACAAGCAGAAAAGTTCACAGCCTCTAGTCAAGAGTTCAGGTACTAATGTGGGTAAAGGAGGAGCAGAATAGTTTATATCAGACAAATACTGCAGAGGACGGAAATCTGAAATAAAAACAGAAAATGCTGGACAGACAAATGCCAAGTGTTTCCAATATTTTCTATTTTTATTTCAAGTCATTACCAGGAACTGCGCAATAAAAGGACTGGAATCCACATCACAATTATTTGAGATCCTAGATTACAACAGCAGCCAGGAAATTACTCTCCCATTTCTTTTAACACTGCTGAGAGTTTAAATTTGTTGACTTTTTTTTTCATTTTTAGATCTATTTGTGCCCGACATATTGTTTAAAATCAAGAACGCTCAAGGTGCAAGTTCACAACATTACAACCATAAGTTGATCAAGAAATAATCTGACAATTATGGAATGCATTAAACAGCATATGTAGCAATTGGTTAATGAAGTATTATTGGAAGGTTATGTCACTTCTGCATTACAAGGTCAAGTATGTACGTCATACCTGCTGGCACTCATGGTGATATACAATGGTAGCAACACAGAGTGGCACAATACCCTTTGTTTGAGCATCCTTATGGGACACTCCTGAAAAGCCACACAAAAAAAAACACACACTGTATTCCTTTGGATGTGATTACAGTATAAACAATTGATCCCTCAGTATCGATAAACTGCTTAAGTTATGATGTTGCTGTTTGTTACAATGACTCTGATTAGGTTACAGGGTAATATGCAGTATCACACAGATAATCAAATATCACTGGTATACAAAGCTTTATGCAAAATAACAGCCATTCCACACAGACCAAGTTAAGCAGGTTAAATGGAGAGAAATATAAAGTAAGTTTAATTACGGTTTTAAAACCCCATTCATATCTGGACATTCTGGTCTTGCTCGTACAGGTGTTAGAAGTTGTCTCACCAAACTGGGCCGTCAGCAGTCATCAGCTCCTTCACAAATAGCCTTCCACTGGCACAAATTTGTCCTTACTCATTACAGAGGCTATCTGCAAAGGAAAAGGGCAGCATGAGCACCAGAGTCAAAAGTCTTTCCACTCCAAATCAGTTAATAACCACACCCTGCGATCCTCTAATGACAGGAACTCATTTCTATTCAACAGAGAAAAAGTAACAAATCCCAGCCTGTGACCAGTCCAAGGGGCTTCACTAACTTTACTACTGGGGGGGGGGGGGGGGGAGTAAAGTATAAAACTACATACAGTTAGGCAATTATGCTGAAGAATTTAAATGCTGAGCACGATTGCATGTAAAAACAGAGGCAGCCAACCATATCTTCACCACTTTTGAGTATGATTAACAGAATGGGCTTTCAAAGGTCAATTAAATGTCAACATGTTTAAGGTTATTTTCTCCCCCATCTCCATCCACTCAAAACTTTGAAGAACTGCAAGTCAACGTTGGAGCCTTTGTTTTTCCTTTTAAAACAAGAAATTCCGATTCATAATCCCGTTACAGCAAGGTAGAGATTGTGCCTTTATTGTTAAACTGAAAACTTGCAATTCCAACAAAACAAAATGTACAGACTTCATGGTTAGCTTGGCTCAATGGCCCGAGTTTGAAGGCTGCAGATTCAAGCCTCACTCCAGGACCGGAGCACATAGCCGAGGCTAAATGTAGTACTGAGATTACATTATCAGGGGGTTTCCATTTATTCGGAGATGTTAAACCGAGGACCCGTCTGCCCCCTCAGATGGATGGTAAAAGATCCCACGGCACTATTTGAGAAGGAGCAGGGAGTTCTCCCGGTGCCCTGACAAACATTTGTCCCTCCACCAACACCACAATTAACTGGCGAATGATCACATTTGCCATTTGTGGGACCTTACTGCATGCAAATTGGCTGCCACATTTGCCTCCATCGCAACAGCAACTACACTGCTAAAGTAATCGTTGGCTGCAAGGTGCTTTGGGCAGTCTTGAGAGCATGTGAAATGTGCTTGTATAAATACCAGTTCCTTCCTTACAAGCAACAGTTTCATTGTTGTACTTATCAGGAGTGATTTTGGCATTTATTTCAGGCAGGGAACAAAGAGGGAAGATGGAACGGGGTATTTAAAGAATTCAACTCACAGTGGAATCTTTCAATCTGAAACCAGCAGCCGAACACACATACAAGAGAGAAACCCAGGTTCAGCTCATGTACCAACATAAATAACCAACTGACTAAAAGTATAATTTCTTTCTTTCTTGTAGAAAGTTTTTTTTTTAAATCACTGCGTTGCATCGGCTTCACAGCCCATGATAACTCGGGAGGCCAGGAGATTATATACAATCAGTGCGTTTACTGAAATTCACCTACAACATTCCCACAAATGTAACTCTGTAGCTGTAGTATAAAAAGCTAAATTAACCATCACCTGTCTTATCTGCAAAATAATCTGCACCTTTAACCAGCGAGATCCTGAGCTGCCCAATCTGTAAGATCGTGAAGCTGTAGACTTGCAAGATCTAATTACTGACCCTTTGAATTCTTCATTATTGCATGGAACCCTGACAGATATCTGCCCCAAGGTGACAGCATTTCATTTACAAGATGTTGAATCAGTTTGGGTGGAGATAAGTAATAACAAGGGGAAAAAAAAGTCACTGGTGGGCATACTTTATAGGCCCCCTAACAGTAGCTACACTGTTGGACGGAATATAAACCAACAAATAATGGAGGGCTTGTAATAAAGGAATGGCAATAATCATAGGCGATTTTAACCTTCATATTGATTGGACAAAGCAAATTGGTCAGGGTAACCTTGAGGAAGAGTTCATAGAGTGTATCTGGAATAGTTTCCTTGAACAGTACTTGCAGAACAGGCTATCTTAGATCTGGTACTGTGTAATAAGACAGGATTAATAAATTAACTCTTAGTAAAGGATCCTCTAGAAATGAGTGACCATAACATGGTTGAATTTCAAATTCAGTTGGAGGGTGAAAAAGTTGGTTCTCAAACCAGTGCCCTAAGCTTAAATAAAGGGGACTTACAAAGGTATGAAGGCAGTGTTGGCTAAAGTGGACTGGGAAAATAGATTAAAGTATGGGACGGTTGATGAACAGTGGCAGACATATAAGGAGATATTTCATAACTCGCAACAAAAATATATCCCAATGAGAAGGAAAGACTGCAAGAGAAGGGCTACGTAAGGAAATAAGGGATGGTATCAAATTGAAAACAAGGGCATACAATGTGGCCAAGACTAATGGGAGGCCAGAGGATTGGGACATTTTTAAAAGCCAGCAAACAACTAAAAAAATGATAGAGGGGAAAGATAGATTAAGTAAACTAGCACAAAATATAAAAACAGATAAGAGTTTCTACAGGTACATAAAAAGAGTGGTTAAAGTAAATGTTGGTCCCCAGAGGATGAGACTGGGGAATTAATAATGGAGAACAGGGAAATAGCAGAGACTTTGAACAAATATTTTGTGTCGGTCTTCACGGTAGAAGACACTAAAAACATCCCAATAGTGGATAATCAAGGGGCTATAGAGAGGGAGGAACTGGCTGCAGAAAAAGTGAATGCTTTGGTTGTAATCTACCAAAATTCCCTGGATTCTGGGGCAGTCCCAGCAGATTGGAAAACCACAAATGTAACACCCCTATTTAAAAAAGGAGGCAGACAGAAAGCAGGAAACTATAGACCAGTTAGCCCAACATCTGTCGTTAGGAAAATGCTGGAGTCCATTATTAAGGAAGCAGTAGCGAGACATTTGGAAAAACATAATTCAATCAAGCAGAGTCAGCATGGTTTTTTGAAAGAGAAATCACGTGTAACAAGTTTGCTGGAGTTCTTTGAGGATGTAACGAGCAGGTGGATAAGGGGTAGTTGGATTTCCAGAAGGCATTCGATAAGGTGCCACATAAAAGGTTACTGCACAAGATAAAAGCTCATGGGGTTGGGGGTAATATATTAGCATGGATAGAGGATTGGCTAACTAACAGAAAACAGAGAGTCGGGATAAATGGATAATTTTCCAGTTGGCATCAGTAACGAGTGGGGTGCCATAGGGATCAGTGCTGGGTCCTCAACTATTTACAATCTGTATTAATGACTTGGATGAAGGAACTGAGTGTAATGTAGCCAAGTTTGCTGATGATACAAAGATGGGTGGGAAAGCAAATTGTGAACACAAAAAATCTGCAAAGGGATATAGACAGTCTAAGTGAGTGGGCAAAAATTTGACAGATGGAGTATAATGTGGGAAAATGTGAGGTTATCCACTTCGGCAGAAAAAAAAAATAGAAAAGCAAATTATAATTTAAATGGAGAAAAATTGCAGAGTAGTACAGAGGGACCTGGGGGGGTCCTTGTTCATGAAACACAAAGTTAGTATGCAGGTGCAGCAATCAGGAAGGCAAATGGTATGTTGGCCTTTATTGGAAAAGCAGAGAAGTCCCACTACAACTGTTCAGGGGATTCGTGAGGCCACAACTGGAATACTACGTACAGTTTTGGTCTCCGTGTTTAAGGAAGGATATACTTGCATTGGAGGCTGTTCAGAGAAGGTTCACTAGGTTGGATTACATTCACAATCTGTTCAACTCAACGGTGAGCTTCTCAAAATGGTGGACAGCAAGACCTTGCCGGTTATCATGGGAAAAGCACTCCCGGCAAGAAGTCCGATCATTCTCCCTGCACATTCTTACGCATTCTATGTCATTCAATATGCCAGAGCTCCAGCTAGTCAATGAAACTGCATTAACACAACTGCAGCGGGTTGAACTTGTTCCTGAAACTAACTAAAGATGTACTACTAAATCACACAAAACCTCATGGGCTTCTTTATCAAAAAGAACAATGATTTCTAACCATGAATATTGTAATAGCTTAATATAAATTTTTCATTTCGGTTGTGTCGATAAGGCTGCATTTGTTTGAGTGTGAGAATGATGATAGAAATTTGCCCACCAGATTGCAACATCCAATTTGGGCTGCTGCACCCGACTCGGTGCGGAGTGGGGGGGGGGGGGGGTGCGGAGTGGGGGGGGGGGGGGTGCGGAGTGGGGGGGGGGGTGCGGAGTGGGGGGGGGTGCGGAGTAGGGGGGGGTGCGGAAGCGATTGCTGGGGAAACCTGAGCGGGACTCGACTTCCGGGGGTGTTCGGCATTTGTGAAGGATTCTAACGGGACGGTGTGGGGTGGGATGGGTGCGGGGGGAGTGTTCCCGGTGTTGGGTTGGTCCGGAGCCGGGGGGTGGCACACTCTTGGGATGGGGGGTGGGCTGTTTGCGGCTGGGATTGGGAGAGACTTCTTCACTCGGGGAGTTGTTGGCCTGCCGCGGAGAGTTGTTGATGCCAGTTCATTGGATGTGTTCGGGAGGGAGTTGGATGTGGTCCTTGAGGCTGGGGGGGGGTGCGGAGGGTGCGTGGTGGGGAGGTGCTGGGGTGGGTGATCAGCCATGATCTTGTTGAATGGTGCTGCAGTCTCAAAGGGCCGAATGGCTTACTCCTGCACCTATTTTCTATGTTTCTATGATTCCAGAAATGAGGGGGTTGACTTATGAAGATAAGTCGAGTAGGTTGGGCCTGTACTCATTGGAGTTCAGAAGAATGAAAGGTGATCTTATTGAAACATGCAAGATAATGGGCCCAAGTTTCCACAAGAAAAAAAACGGGCGCCCCTCCAAGCTGGGCGTCCATTTTTCGCGCCTAAAAAAAAATATCGCGATTCTCGAGCGTTCTGCAGCTCCTTGTCTGCCTGGCGCGGCGTGCAGGGGGGCGGAGCCTACACTCGCGCCGATTTTGTAAGTGGGAGGGGGCGGGTACTATTTAAATTAGTTGTTTTCCCTGCCGGCAACGCTGCACGTGTGCGTTGGAGCGTTTGCGCACGCGCAGTGTGAAAAAAACATTGCCTGCCCCTCCCTCTCTCCCTCCCTCCCCCCCCCCACCGCCTCCCCCGTTCGCGGGAACATCGCTGAGCTGCCTGAAGCACTTTCACACAGGTAGGAAGATGGTTTATTTAATCTTTTCTTTGCTTATAAATGTTTATTCAGGTTGGATTTATTTGTATAATATTTGTAGAAGTATAAATAAGGATTTATTGTCGAATTTAATGAGTTCCCTTCCCCCCACCACCTCGTTCTGGATGCCTAATTTGTAACCTGCGCCTGATTTTTTAATGTGTACAAACAGGTTTTTTCAGTTCTACAAAAATCTTCACTTGCTCCATTCTACTTTAGTTTGGAGTACATTTTCACTGTGGAAACTTTCAAATCAGGCGTCAGTGGCCGGACACGCCCCCTTTTGAAGAAAAAATTCTGTTCTAAAGTAGAACTGTTCTACCTGACTAGAACTGCAGAAAAAAAAAATGTGGAGAATTGCGATTTCTAAAATAGTCCGTTCTCCACCAGTCACTCCTAAAAATCAGGCGCGAATCATGTGGAAACTTGGGCCCAATGAGGGGACTCGACAAGGTGGATGCAGAGAGGATATTTCCACTCATAGGGAAAACTAAAATCAGGGGACAGTCTCAGAATAAGGTGCCACCCATTTAAAACTGAAATGAGGAGGAATTTCTTCTGAGGATTGTCAATCTGTGGAATTCTCTGTCCCAGAAAGTTGCGGAGGCTGGGTCATTGAATATATTTTTGAGCGATAAGGGAGTAAAGGGTTATGGGAAACGGGCAGGGAAATGGAGCTGAGTCGATGATCAGTTGAGCCATGATCGTATTGAATGGCGGAGCAGGCTCGAGAGGCCAAATGGCCTACTCCTGCTCCTATTTCTTATGTTCTAATGTTCTCATTCCTGAGATATTCCTTCTCAATCCAGTATGTCACAAAATGCTGCATTTAGGCAAGACATCCACAAAAAATGAGGCGATTTGCTCCCCTCAGGGGGCTAGACTTTGCATTAGTCTCCAGAGTGCCCAAAAGTAGGCGGTATTTCCAGGGTTAGCATTTACATTGGTTTTTGTGATCGCCGGAATATCACCCATTTTCAAACCTGCTAGTTTCCACTTTATAATTTGTGTGTTAGTGGGAGCGATGTGAAATGGGCGTTGGCGTTTTTTTTTTCAGCCGATGTCCATAGCAACAGTCTTTTCCCGTGTTTCAGGAGGTCAGAGGTCATCTGCACATGCACAGAAGAGAGAGAGAGAAAAGAAAGCTGGTGAGGGATTGTGGTGGTGATCAGTGATTGCTCTGTTTCTGGTTGCATTTCTCGGATTTCTGGGTTAAAATGGATATTAGTGAAGTGAGGTTGGAGAAGGAGGTTATTTTGAGCAAGGAGGAGGAGGAAGTGGCTGAAGTGGGAGAGATGGAAGGACGAATGCGTATAACTCATCTCGCCGTTTAAATAGGCGGTAGAGAGGAGAAACTAATGCAAAGTTTAGCCCATGTCTCCAATCTCACACACATTTTTTGTTTTATCAGTCGTACAGCCATTATTCTTCTGAACTTTCCTGCCTTGTTCTTTCTAAGTCATAAATACACCGTCCTACATCCTCAGTATGTTGCAGTAAAAAACACCACACTGTCTCCCAATACTAACTTATTCTCTCTCAGGACCTCCAAGCTGTCGGACGGAGTTCCTCCTTCAGCCTTCCTTCCCTTGGCCAATCTACAGGCTTTTTAAACATCCAGCCTTCACGTCACTTGATCACTACCTTTTTATTTACTTTGCCCACCTTTCAACTGTGTGCAACCTTGCTAGTGCCCGACACTTGTGGGCATTGGCCCTTCTCCTAGTTTTCTCAATAGAAAAAAAAAAATCCATTACTGAATGGGCTTTAAGCAATCATTGCTGTGCAATTAATTGTTCATTGAAAACAAAACAGTCAAAATTTGTTCATTGACCAGACTAACTTTTACGAGTTTGCATATGCCACATTTCAGTTATTTGATCAATCAACTCTACTGATGCATGTAAATAAGTTTTCACAAAATTTCTGACTGGTTAAACTCTGGATACAGCCTACAAAACACACACAGAACGCCTGTTCTACCTCAGCCCGATACAGGCAGTATCTCCAATCTCAGAAAGCACCTTGTGTGAATCTCCATGGAAGTTGCAGAGTTAAAAGTCAGGCTTCAAATATTAAAAAGCACGCTACCAACAGAGTCGATCCACGTTGGAATAGCAGTGTAGCTGCAGGTCGGGTGGATAGAGCAGATACCCACCACGGAATTTTCCGGTTCACATCTAAACTTTGAATAAAATCGTTCCATAAGTTTCCATTTACATCAGCAGATGTTCCGATTTAAGATCGATCCACTTGTGAGCCAGCAGTGTCAAGGCCAGCCCTATGAATTTCATGGGACTGGAAGCTTGCAAAAGAGGACAAACCAACAAGCAAGAACTATCAGCACATAAAAGAAGCGAGTAGCTTGGGCCTCGTGGGTCAGATTCCCAGGCTCACAAGACCTCGTATGGCCCACGAGACGTGGTTTGGACATCCTTTCAAAGATCACTGCTGGACTTTTACAGACTGCACCACAGATTTATAGCTTGGGGGATTTGTTTCTACAACCTCAGCAAAACGATTCATTTAAAAGTGGCTGCAAATACAGTAAAATTGTGTTTGGGACTACAAAGTATCGGGACATGTCAGTGCAACACAAAGATTAAGTTTGGCAAAGTTGCCTTCTCTAAATTTGAAATAGTTGTTTCCAGTAGACCATCCATTATTCACCCTCATGCAAGTCATGCCATGCCACACCCTCTCCCCCAGCAGGAAGAAATATGACCTGACCCATTAATTTTAATCTAGTACTGGACTTTAGGAAACTTTCTACTGTGCCCATGACGACTGCTCCTATAGATAACAAGGCAAGGAACCAGACAGTAATGATATAAGGGTTTACTGCAAGATTGCACAGAACATGCTATTACAGTATAGTTACAAAATACACTTAGTATATGCAGTATCCACTATCCCAGTAACTGGAATACAAAACTACAAGTTCATTCGCATGTGCCAGCTACAAAACAGAAACGTTAATGATTTAGCAGCAATGAGATTAAGTTGACTTTCAATGGATAATTTTCAGAATGGTGCTTTTGACCAGGACATTTCTCATTTTCTTTTTAATAGTGCAATGGGATCTTTAATGTCCACTTCAACAAGCAGAAGGGGCCTCGGTTTAACATCTCAAATCGAAAGAGAGCACCCAAAACAAACCAAGATTCCTTCAGTACTTGGAAGGTCACACAAGATTACATAAATTCTGGAGTTGGGCTGGAATCTAAGGCTTAGGAACATAGGAACAAAAGGGGCCAATGAGATCATGGCTGATCTGCGACCTAATTCCATATACCTGCCTTTGGCCCACATCCCTCAATACCTTTGGTTAATAAAAAGCTATCAATCTCTGACTTAAAATTAACAATTGATCTATCATCAATTGCCGTCTGACTAAGAGAGTTCCAAACTTCTACCACCGTGTGTGCAGAAGTGTTTCCTAATTTCATTCCTGAAAGGTTTGCCTCTAATTTTTAGACTATGCCCGCTCATCCTAGACTCACCAACCAATGGAAATGGTTTCTCTCTATCTACCAGATCATCTCCCTTTCTGACTGAACAGCAGGTGTGCTACCAACTGAGCCAAGATAATAAACAGTCAGAAAAAATTGTTGGCCTTACCAGCCCAAGCTAGGGAGGGGGAAAATGAACCAGAATATCTGCTGCTGATTGCTATCCAGTGATCTCTGGTGGGAAAAAAAAAGAGTGTGGACTGTACCAGACTAGTTATGGTGTCCCATAACTGTCCATCAACTCTCACCATCTGAGCTTTGACACGAAACGTGCTCACTTCAGCAAGATGTGGGACAATATATAGTATGCAAAGTCCCGTACCCCATCAACCTGGGCTTTCAGGAAAGGAGACAGAAAGAATTTGAAGGGGCAATAAAAAAAAGGAAATATTACTCCAGTATTAAATCAGGTCAGGGAAGGCTACCTTCAATGCAAAGTTGACACACCAAAGTAACTTGAGATATTTCCTAATTGATGAGAAATCCAATAAAGAGATGAAATACTTTGAGATGTAAAGGCTCACTCAACAGACTTCAATGATTTGCACATGTTCCCATGCAAAAGCCATTGCAGCACTGATCATTAAGATTTAACAGTAGCTCGGTACACAGCAGCTGGACATTTAAATTTAAAAGGCAGTTTCTGGCTGGTGTGTGTGTGGGTCCCTCAGTATAAATTCAGCTTCTATAGAATCATCACGTCACACAGCACAGGGAGGCGAACATTCGGCCCATCGTGTCTGCCACTATTTTTTCCCTCAACCAAAGATTTAACATTTCACGATAAATAGACAAGAGCAGTGCCTCTTTGAAAGAGCTACCAATCAGTCCCATTCCCCTGATTTTCCCCCCATAGCCCTGCAAATATTTTCTTTTTAAACAAAAATCTAATTCTGAAGTTTTGAAAGTTACGATTGAATCTGCTTCCACCAACCTTTCAGGCAATGCATTTAAGATCATAACTTGCTCAGTAAAA
This sequence comes from Pristiophorus japonicus, assembly GCF_044704955.1. Lineage (NCBI taxonomy): Eukaryota > Metazoa > Chordata > Chondrichthyes > Pristiophoridae > Pristiophorus > Pristiophorus japonicus. The sequence continues at coordinate 8,187,038 of NC_091983.1, forward strand.
AAAAAAATCACTTCATCTTCCCCTGGCTTTTTTGCCAATTATTTTAAATCTGAATCCTCTCATTACTGACCTATTCTGCCAGTGGAAACTGTTTCACCACCCCCGCCCCCCATACTCTATCAAAACCCCTCGTAATCTTGAGCACCTCTCCCATAATCCTTCTATAAAAAAGGTACAATTTCAACAGATGGTACATCTACTTGAACCTACTGCTTAATACCTTTCAGGGCCAAATCCAAGTCTCTTAGGAGAAGAGAACACAAAATTGATGAGAAATCATTAAAAATCTTCATTTAAAAACCAGCACACATGCACTTCTCTGAAGAAGAAAGTTTACGAGTTTCAGCTAGGGCTTCACTACAAATTTTAAAATACATATCCTTTTTTAAAAAATTGAAATATTTACATGTTAATCTTGCTTCAAACTCCATTTCACTCACTTAGTGACATTAGTGTCATATGTATCCACTATTTTTCCTTATAGCCAAGTATTTTCAATATTTCCCAATAGGCAAGCCATGCCAGCAATTCAATGAAATGTGCAAGTAAAATCGATGGCCAATTTAACACCCTACCTCCCATAGTTTAAAGTGTAACTTCCATAAATCTTCCAAAATTGTATCAAGACTTGAAAACTTGATTTGGCAATCCTTCATTAACCAGAATCAGAATGACCCATGATCGATCATAAGATAGCAAGACAATTGGCGATTCGAACCCATGACCAGGTGAATAAATATATTAATGCACTTTGTGATTTAAACTAATGATGGCAAGTGTGTATTACAAACTTCATGACTTGATATTAATGCACTTCACAGTTTGGTCCAATGGTCATGTGTATTAACGCATTTCATGATTTATGCAACACTTTTTTCAAAAAAAAGTTTTTTTTTTTAAATTCAGGTTGAGAGCTGTCGAGAATAGAATAAAAACGAGGCAAAGAAAATACACACTTTTATTTAAAGAAATGGTTGTCGAGAAAATTCAAGGCAAAGTCTAATCCTTACCTGTTTCTTCACCTGTAGAGGTGCCCCTCCTCTCTGCACTTGAGGTCTCTGCTGTCAAGGTCATCTCTCCAGATTCTGGAGGAGAACTTCAAAAACAAAAACACACAAACTTAAAATTCAATAAAAACAACGTTATTTAAACCACTGCCAGTCTGCTGGAAGGTTTTTTTTTCCTTCATGCATCAACCCCTCCCCAGTACGAGCTCTCCTTGTGTCCCAAGAGGGTCTTCTTCCTTCCAAGGGGCAAAACTCGCCCTCCACTTCAATGTGACAGGCGCCTCCCTGGGAAAAGCCCCCGGCTCCGACACTGGGAGCGGACTTGAGGCGCTCAACTCCCATTTTAAAATCGCATTTTACCTCAATTAATTGAGAGGGGGGAGATACGCATAATTTAAAAAAAATAACGTGGCACGGTCCAAAATAAAACCAATTCCAAATCCTAACACCTTGCACGCTGAAGGACGAGTTACACTTCAACAATTCTCCTCGATATCACATTTTTGTGTTTAAATCCAGTTGTTTCCCGCACTGCAATCACGACTTGCCCAAGAGATAGCGAGGGGCAAACATGGTCGATTGTGGAGGGAGGGCTGTTTTAGGGTGCATTCGGACCCTTCGGCTGAGGGGAGGGAAAGAGAATAAATCTCACACCGGCATCAAAATAACTTCCTCGGCAGCTCTGTGCAACTGCGAAGGGAGGGTGGGGGGAAACTGTTTGTGCACTGGTCAGATTTTTAGCAGCAGGCAAGTCCCGCCAAGGGAAGAGGAGCGAGGACTTACCCCAAGTGTGGACAGGAGGACAGGCCTTGCAGTCTTCGGCCACCGACACCGGGGCTGGGGCCGGGCCGGGCCGGACCGGACCGGGCCATCTCGGCTGCTCTCGCTGGGATGAAATAAGAAACGGGAGTTTATTTCCCCATCTCTCGCCATTTTCTTTGTCTTAAAACACTTTTTCCACTTGACTCAACTTTCTTCAGTTCTGCTCACTGTGGGGAGGAGGAGGAGAGTGGGGGGGGGGGGGGGGGGGGGAGAAAGAATATATATATATATATATAGAGAGAGAGAGAGAGAGATAGATAGAGTGTACAGGAAAGGAAATCAAATCAAAGGAGAGAAGGAGAGCATGGCGGAGAAAGCAATCTGTGCTGACCAGAGAGGGCATCTTACAGGAGAAATTAGAAGTTTTGTTGAGTGAACAAAATATCAGATTGGGTGCAAAAGAACGGTTAAGTACGCGAAGAAAGAATCGGATGACACAAGTCAACCAACGAATTAAGATAAAGTGTAGAGGTTTTTACAGTGATAGGGACACAAGAGGTGAAAACTCAGCAAGTTATTAAACTTTGCTGGAGTCAGAGTACTTAAACACTGAGAGGGACATGGAGAGAAATAAAGTTATAGATCTCTGGAGATAGGATGTGAAACAGAGTTAAGCTCCAGCACTGTTGCGCTTCTCAGGAACACGCCCCTCCCCACTGAGCTACAAACAACACACAATCCCGCCCCTTCCCCCAGGAGCCGCAAACATCTCCTTGCGACCCATTGCTCCGCCAATCAGAAGTGTAATTAATCTGAGCCAAACCGCGTCTCAGCCAATCAGCTGTGCCACTATAATGAGATCCGCCCCACAGCCAATCATCAGCATGTCTACGCTCAGCCGCTTTCCTCTTTGGTTCTAATTTTCCCAGCCTCCTAGTTCAATTAGCCAATCAGAATGTCAGCTTTGCAGAATAGTCAACATATCAGGTAAGAGATTTGACCAAACCCGCTTCCAATTGACCAATCAGATATCAGGCATACTCGGCCAATCAACTGTTGAACCTGACAGTAGGGTTGGGTGTTGGCAGGAGTTGAAGAATGCCCTTTTTTCAATCAGCTAATATGGGTACTAAAGGCGTGCCAAATACCTGTACCACCACACATTCTGGAGTAATGATGTATCCTGTTGTCTCATGCTAATATCATAACATAAGAAATAGGAGCTGAGTGGGCCATTTGGCCCTTCGATCCTGCTGCGCCATTTAACAAGATCGTGACTGATCTTCTCCTCAACCCCATCTTCGCGAACTGTCCCTATCTCCCTTCATTTCCTATTCCCAAAAATATATCAAGCCCTGTCTTGAATATACTCAATGACTGAGCATCTACCGCTCTCTGGGACAGATAATTCCAAAGATTCACAACCCTTTGAGTGAAGAAATTTCTCCTCATCTCAGTCCTAAATGGCTGACCCCTTATTCTGAGACTGTGACCCCATGTTCTAGATTCCTCAGCCAGGGGATACATTTTCTCAGCATTAACCCTGTCAAACCCCTTAAGAATTTTATATGTTTCAATTCGATCATCTCTCATTCTTCTAAACTCTAGGGAATATAGGCCTCATCTACTCAATCTCTCCTCAGACGGCAATCCCCTCATCCTAGGGACCAGTCCAGTGAACCTTCATTGCACTCCCTCTAAGGCAAGTATGTCTTTCCTTTGGCAAGGAGACCAGAACTGTACACAGTACTCCAGGTGTGGCCTCACCAATATCCTGTATAATTGTAGTAAGACTTCTTTACGCTTACACTCTAATCCCTTTGTAACAAAAGCAAACACACCATTTGCTTTCTTAGTTGCTTGGTGTACCTGCATGTTAATTTTCTTTAATTCATGTACAAGGATACTCAGATCCCTCTAAATGCAAACATTCCCAGTCTCTCACCATCCAAAAAATATTCATCTTTTTTTGTTTTTTCTACCAAAGTGGATAACTTCACACTTCTCTACATCGTATTCCATTTGCAATGTTCCTGCCCACTCAGTCAACCTGTCTATAAATCTCTCTGCAGCCTCTTAGCATCCTCCTCACAGCTTACTTTCCCACCTAACTTTGTATCATCATCAAACTTGGATACGTTACTGTCCCTTCATCTAAGTAATTAATATAGATTGTAACTAGCTAAGGCCCAAGCATTGATCCTTGCGGTACCCCACTAGTTACTGCCTGCCATCCCGAAAAATTTTATTCCTACTCTCTGTTTTCTGTCCATTTACCAATCCTCAATCCATGCTAGTATATTACCCCCAATCCCATGAGTCCTAATTTTGTGCAATAACCTCGTGTGCGGCCCCTTATCGAATGCTTTTAAAAAAACCAAATACACTACATCCACTGGATCCCCCTTATTCATCCTAGTAGTTACATCTTCAAAAACCTCTAACAGATTTGTCAAACACGATTTCCTTTTCAGAAAACTTCTGCTATTGAGCCAGCTCTCGTTTTCCACTCAAGCTCCATACAGGTCATTCTATTGTTTTTTTGTATGTTGTGTGTTATTTCCCCCTCATTTCCTTTGTTATGTTCCTTTTTAAATACCGTTCATCTGTAATATCCTCTAGTTTCAATGAAACAGCCACACCCATAACTTTAACTCATCTGTGCTCTCCACAGATGCTGCCTGACCAAGCCAAAGTGCTTCCGGCATGTTCTGCTTTCGTTTCATTCTTCAATAATTGGCAGGGTCCCAGTAATAAAATGACAGGCAGCCTGTCCGGCAATTAGGCTTCTCGATCTATAAAAGAACAGGCCACCTTAAACACAGTTCTTCCCTGTCCAGTTCGTGTTTGCTCGTCAGGCGCAGTGCACCTAAAGTGTGTCCACTTGGACCTGCCCGTATTGCGGGTTCAGGTTATGCTCCTAGGCCTAGTGCGTACTAGGGTTACCAACTCTTCACGATTGCCCTGGTGCCACAGCAATTAAAGGTCAATCTCCGGACACTGCTGTGAGCAGTCCGAAAGAAAAATCATTGGGGTATTAAAAAAGTGTCTTTTAAAAAAACACATTCTTTGAACACTTTTGTTTGTTAGTTAATAAATATTGGAAATAGAGGGAGGCTGTTTGAGCAGGAAGGAGGATTGGAGGTGGGAGGTCATGTGATGAAACCTTCAGATATATGTTCATCCTGAGGTGGCTACCCTTGTGCACGTGAATGCAGGAGTGCCCTCTTAGCAGGGCCTTGCCCCTGGAAACCGAGGCAGAAACCCAGCTGTTGCAAGTCACTCCAGCCTGCAGCAGCAGTAATGCTCCTAGTCTACAAGGCCTTCCGACTACAGCCCAAAGAGCAGCCAGAAAGTATCAAGCTCTGAAGACCAATGGTGGAACCTGAAAAATAGACCACTTACCTTTTGATTTCCTCCTAGATAGATAGATAGATAGATAGATAGATAGATAGAAAGAAAGAAAGAAAAGCGCTTTACAACCAATGAAGTACATTTGGAGTGCAGTCACTGTTGTAATGTGGGAAACATGGCAGCCAATTTGTGATAATTGTTATGTATGTAAACATTACCAATGTGTAAGACTTGCCACCAGGGGGCGCACCTGTGGGAGACCCAAGGGTCACCTGCACACCCCGGGCAAGCAGGTATAAAAAAGGCAGTCTACCATGCTGCTTCCTCACTCTGGAGTTACATTAAAGAAATCAAGGTCACAACAGTTTGAGCTTACAATATACAGCCTTGTGGAGTTATTCTGAACATAACAATAATGACCAGATCATCTGTTTTAGTCATGTTGATTGCGGGATAAATATTGGCCAGGACACCGGGGATAACGCACCTGCTCTTGGGATCTTTTACTAACCTGAGAGAGCAGACGAAGCCTCGGTTTAACGTCTCATCCAAAATACAGCACCTCCGACAGTGCAGCACTCGCTCAGCACGGCACTGGAGTGTCAGCCTCAGTTTTTTATGTGCTCAAGTCCCTGGAGTGGGACCAAGAACCCACAACCTTCTGGCTCAGAGACGAGTACAAATGGGGCAGAGAATTGCTGAGTCACTGCCTTTTTTCCCATTAACATCAATGAGATAAAGACAAGTTCAAATCTTTTGTTGATTGTCTTGGTTGAGGGAGAAATGTTGGATGAGATACCTTTGCTACTCTTCTGCTGGATGAAATTGACCAAGGTCCATCTAGTTCGTCTTCTACCATCCAGGTAGTTGCATGATAGAATTACGGGGTTGTTGACTAATCATAGAAATCAATCTCTATCAATCAGTCCACGGCAGACCCAGACATGGACCGATGTAAACCCTATTGGTGGAGAGCCATGGGAACCATAGGCCAAAGGTCACCTGTTAATCTCAAGCATGCTACCAGTCTTGCCTAAAATTACTCATGTACTGTATCCCAAGATATTATTATCTGAAAATAAATGATCTAATTTGCATTTGAATGAATCAACACCAACTGTTTCCACCATCTCCCCGGGGAGCCTGTTCCATAGATTGATCACTCGCTCATTGAAATAATATTTTCGCGGGTTGGTTTTGAATTTACCCCCTTCAAGCATAGGTCGTGTCCTCTGGTTCTTCTTTGAATAGTGGGATAGTTTACATGCACCTGAACAAAGAGATAGGGCCACAGGTTAATATTGCATCCTAGTGACGCTACCTCCAACAGTGCAGCACCCTCTCAGTACTGTGCTGACGTGTCGGCTAAATTATGAGTTCAAATTCTGGGGCGAGACTTGAACCCACAACCTTCTGACCCAGAGTGCTAGCTTTGTGCCAAGGCTGTCGTTCAGTCCCAGTCCTTTGATATTTTTGGTAAAGAGAATTTTGACAAAACATTCATCATCATAGACAGTCCCTCGGAATCGAGGAAGACTTGCTTCCACTCCTAAAGTGAGTTCTATAGTGGCTGAACAGTCACAGACCCTGTCACAGGTGGGACAGACATTCGTCGGGGGAAGGGGGGTGCGTGGAACTGATTTGCCGCACGCTCCTTCCGCTGCCTGCGCCTGACCGCTTCACACTCGCGGTGTTGAGATTCGAAGAGCTCAACGCCCACCCAGATGCACTTTCTCCACCTAGGGCGGTCTTCGGCCAGGGACTCCCAGATGTCAGTGGTGATGTCGCACTTTACCAGGGAGGCTTTGAGGGTGTCCTTGTAACATTTCCGCTGCCCACCTTTGGCTCGTTTGCCATGAAGGAGCTCCACATAGAGCAATTGCTTAGGGAGTCTCATGTCTAGCATGCGAACTATGTGGCCTGCCCAGCGGAGCTGATCAAGTGTAGTCAGTGCTTCAATGCTGAGGATGTTGGCCTGGACGAGGACACTGATGTTGGTGTGCCTGTCCTCCCAGGGGATTTGCAGGATCTTGCGGAGACATCGTTGGTGATATATCTCCAGCGACTTGAGGTATCTTCTGAACATCGTCCATGCCTCTGAACCATACAGGAGGGCGGGTATTACTACAGCCCTGTAGACCATGAGCTTGGTGGTAGATTTGAGGGCCTGGTCTTCGAACACTCTTTTCCTCAGGCGTGGCATAAATTACATCAAAATGTTGTGCTATCAGGCAGGCATTAAATAACAATTGTATGTGGGTACTTGGCTCTTTTCCCTTCCAAACTAACAAAAGAAACAAAACAGGAATGTTTTCCAAACACTTTTTCAGAAAGGCAAGAAGGTAAAAGCTCTTTTTTATAAGTGGTTGTTTAACATCTGTTTTGCAGCCACTCGGAAATAATGTGCTTTAAATAATTTCCAGGCGTACAACATTTTATGTGCATTTTATTATTATTGAGAAACAGGCGAAAGCCCAAGGTCATATTACAGCACATCATTAAGGCCAAAATCCATTGTGGGCTGGATTTTACGCTTGCTGCCGCCCGTGTTTTCGCCCCGGAGGGGCAGCAATGGTGGTGGTGAGCTGTTCCGGGTGGGCGGCCAGCCTGGCCGGGGTTTTCGGGGCCGATTTCGGCAGGGTGCGGAGCATCATCGCCCTTAAGAGGAGAGCCGGTGTGCAATGCCGGCACGGCCCAATTTTTGGCTCCAGCCCAATCCGTAGCGCTCCGTAGAGCGCCGTGCTGGGAACGCCTGTGAAAGCGGGCAGTCCAAGCTGTAGCGGCTGCAGTGGGGTAAGTAATGTCCACCTCAGGGAAGTGTGATTGTTTTTTTGTGACTTATGTTGTGGTGGCATGAGTTACTTATTGGGAATGTTTTTGGTGGGCATTTTTCAGGATTTTTCTCCCCCAGGTCTCTCTTACAGCGCTCCGAGGCCGGCTGTTTAACTCGGGATTTTCACTTGTTCAGCCGGCCTAGCGCCCTAAGAGAGGTGTGGAACGCCTCCCTTAGTGCTCCGCCCCACACTCAGGGTCCGGCCGACCAATTTTGCTGACTGAGGCACAAACTGTTCCCGGGCGCTATCAGGACCGCCCTGCCACCATTACCGCCCCGAAATGAGCAAAGCCAAAAGTCCAGCCCATAGAAGAGAAGACACAGATACTCGCTGATTGTAGAAGGGAAAACTGAGGGAGTTAAGCACTTCGCTGGATGTGAGGTCCTGAGAAAGAATGAGTTAAGCAAACAGTGTGACTCCTCTTGATTTCAATGATGGAGGAGGGCAAATGTATAGCTACATAGGACGGTGTAATTTCAGATGAAGAATAAGATAGAAAAGTTCAAAGGAGCGCTGGCTACAGCATGATCAACCAAACAGGGAGAGACAAGCAGGGTTGCGATGGAGAGAGAGGTTGGAGGCTAGAGGTGAGTGAAGGACTAGCTACTAAATGAGAAGTTCTCTTTTGTATCATGCACAAAAATCTGAGGTGTTTACAAGAAGGATGTCTCAGAAGTACCACTGCCTTCAATGGATATAACAATTGGGAGAGATATAAAAGGGGCGCCGGTTTGCTGAAATAACCCCCCCCCCCCCTGCCGTATGTGTGTACAAATTTCTGGGGAGATAGATCAGCAGAACTGGAGAAATTGCATCAAAGGCCACATTTCTTCAAGGGCTCTGCAATCTTCTGTCGAAATTGCAGTGGTAGATCGGGGGACAATAGCATGAAAAGGTTAAGGGGAGATTTGACCGAGGTCTTAGGTGGTGAGAAAGTGTTTCCAGTGGCAGGAGGGGTGAAAACCAGAGGACACAAATTTAAAAATCCAATGGCAAAAAATCCCGTGGAGAATTTAGGAGAACTTTCTTTACGTAGCGAGTTGTTACGATTTGGAACGCGCCGTCTGAAAAGATGTGAGTAGCAGAGTCAAGAGCAACTTTCAAAAGGGAATTGGATATAAAGCTGAAAAAAAAATGTGCAGGGTTTTGGGGAAAGAGCAGGAGACTGGGACTAATTGGATAGATCTTACCAAGAGCCGGCACAGGCACGATGGGCCGAATGACCTCCTCCTGTGCTATATGAATTTCCAGGCAGATGTCTAAAAAAGTAATAAATACTTTAATTTTATCTTCCTCTGTTCCCATTGTGCATCTTTTAGATGCTTTAGGGCTAGTTTTCCGAGTGCCGATGCTGGCCACGTAGTACGGGACATTGTGAGCAGTGCACCTCATCATTATAGGCTGTCCCTCGGAATCGAGGAGGACTTGCTTCCACTCCCAAAGTGAGTTCTTTGATGGCTGAACAGTCCGATACGAGAGCCACAGACCCTGTTACAGGTGGGACGGACATTCGTCGAGGGAAGGGGTCGGTAGGGCTGGTTTGCCACGCGCTCCTTCCGCTGCCTGCGCTTGGCCTCTTCATGCTCGTTGCGTTGAGACTCGAAGAGCTCAACGCCCTCCCGGATGCACTTTCTCCACCTCGGGCGGTCTTCGGCCAGGGTCTCCCAGGTGTCAGTGGCGATGTCGCACTTTACCAGCGAGGCTTTGAGGGTGTCCTTATAACGTTTCTGCTGTCCTCCTTTGGCTCGTTTACCATGAAGGAGCTCCGCATAAAGCATTTGCTTAGGGAGTCTCGTATCTAGCATGCGTACTATGTGGCCTGCCCAGCGAAGCTGATCGAGTGTGGTCAGTGCTTCAATACTGGTGATGTTAGCCTGGTCGAGGACACTGGTGTTGGTGCACCTGTCCTCCCAGGAGATTGTCAGGATCTTGCGGAGACATCGTTAGTGATATATCTCCAGCGACTTGAGGTATCTTCTGTACATCGTCCATGCCTCAGATGCATACAATAGGGCAGGTATTAATACAGCCCTGTAGACTGTGAACTTAGTGGTAGATTTGAGGGCCTGGTCTTCAAACACTCTTTTCCTCAGACGGCCGAAGGCTGCACTGGCGCACTGCAGGCGATGCTGAATCTCCACATCAATGTCTGCCTTTGTTGATAAGAGGCTCCCGAGATATAGGAAATGGTCCACCTTGTCCAGGGCCGCGCCATGGATCTTGATGACTGGGGGGCAGTGCTGAGCAGCGGTGACAGGCTGGTGGAGGACCTTTGTCTTACGGATGTTAAGCGTAAGGCCCATGCTTTTATATGCCTCAGTGAATACATTGACTATATCCTGGAGTTCAGCCTCTGAATGTGCACAGACGCAGGCGTCGTCCGCGTACTGTAGCTCAACAACAGAGGTTGGGGTGATCTTGGACCTGGCCTGGAGGCGGCGTAGGTTAAACAGCTTCCCACTGGTTCTGTAGTTTAGTTCCACTCCAGCAGGGAGCTTGTTGATTGTGAGGTGGGAGCATGGCGGCGAGGAAGATTGAGAAGAGGGTTGGAGCGATGTCGCAGCCCTGTTTGACCCCGGTCCGGACGTGGATTGGGTCTGTAATGGATCCATTGGTCAGGATCACAGCCTGCATGTCGTCATGGAGCAGGCGAAGGATGTTGACAAACTTTTGGGGGCATCCGAAACGGAGGAGGACGCTCCATAGACCCTCACGCATGACAGTGTCAAAGGCCTTTGTAAGATCGAAAAAGGCCATGTATAAGGGCTGGCGCTGCTCCCTGCATTTTTCCAGCAACTGGCACGCTGCAAAGATCATGTCTGTTGTGCCCCGCAGGGAATGAAATCCACACTGTGATACCGGGAGGAGCTCCTTGGCCACAGGGAGAAGATGATTGAGGACAACTCGAGCGACAACTTTCCCAGTGGCTGATAGCAGGGAGATTCCGCTTATAGTTGCCGCAGTCCTGTTGTGTATGCATGCCTGTTTACTGTGTGATGTCTATAACACTGTTATGCAACACTAAATGTACCCTTACACTGTACCCATCTTGCCTGTACACCAGAGGGTGCTGCTGCTGGAGACCTAAGGGTTACCTGCACATTGCAGGTAACCCAGTATAAAAAGGAACACACAGCCTGTTGACTGCACTCAGGAGCTGCAAATAAAGGACTGCAGGTCTGCACAGTTTAAGTATCATACCCTGCCTCGTGGAGTCATTACTAAAGGTGCCTACATATACTACAACTGGCGACGGGAATACGAGGTCACGAACCACACGCTCAGCATGTCGAATCTCAGCAACTTTCAGCAATTTACCGATGGGGAAGATTGGGACGCTTTTGTAGAAAGATTGGAACAGTTAAGGAGACTGGCTGCACCGTGCGACTTTGGCGACCACCGAAATAAAGCACTAAGGGACTCTAAATTGACGAGAGCAGTGCACCGCATTGATACTTCTAAGGGCAGAAACGCTGCCCCGAGTCCCGCAACCCTGAGTCCGCCACATGGGGCAAACCGGCTAACCCCGTGCTGGCGCCGTGGAGGAAACCACAGGGCCCACCAGCGCCGCTAAAAAGACTATGCATGCAAAGAGAAAAAGCACCTTCAAAGGATGTGCAGAAAAAGCTTTACTCACCGCGTCTCTGATGAATTGGCTGATCACCGGGGCTCCGACACAGAGGAAGGTGAAGTTGCTCAACCCCTGGAAGAAGAGTATGGAACTTATACCTGCTCCACCGAAAGTTCTCCGTGGGCGATGAAAGCAGGTGTCAACGGGGTCCCAGTTTCTATGGAGAGCGACACAGGCGCAAGTGAGTCTGTGATGAGCCATGCAACCTTTGAAGAACTTTGGATGAATCCCGCCAATCGACCACAACGGCAGCCTGTACAAGTGAAGCTGCTCCCAGGCCTCCGGGCTCCGGCAATCGACCTCAAACATGGATCCATTGCAGCATCTGGAGATTCCACTGTCCAGCTCGACTGCCCACAGCACCCCGGCAAAATCTCCGAGACCGAGGATCCAAACTCCACTTTCCGGGCGGAGGCAGGACTCCAAGAGGTGAACATCGACAAAAGAAATGGATTCCCAACATCCAGGATCGAACCTGTGGAAGAAAAGAGCACCACAGCCTACCTACAGCAGGGCCAGAAGATGGCTGCAGCACCACGAAGAGCAGAACCTGTAATCAAAATGGCCTCCGCCATGCCACAAGTGAACATGGAGGAGCCAATCAGAGTTGAAGGCTCCCTTAAAGGAGACCGGTAAGCAAAAAAATTTAAAGGGGAAGTTCCAACTATTTGAGTACATGGACTTTAAAGCTAAAGATGCAATTAAAGGGTGCAAGTATGAAAATGTATGCAATGTAACCATGAATTGTGATGCTGGTTTAACTAATGTGACTAATGAGATGAATGCAGGTGTCAGTAAGGTTAAGAACAAGTTTATTATGCTCAACAATAATGATAAAGAATGTGAAATGCCTAATGTAACCATGTCTGTTGAAACCAGGACACCCAAAAGTGATGCAAATGCTAGAATGTATAATGCAGGCTCGACTATGTGTGATCAGAGCCAAGGTGTCATGTATAACGGTAGGACACTGCCAAAGGACATTGGGTCCTACAGGGACCATGCTGATGCCAATGGAGTCCCCCTGTGGGAGACCCCCAGGTCCAGCAGGCTACCTGACCATGTAGCCTGGACCTTTGGAACAAATGTGATGCCCCTTGCAGGACACACACAGCCAGTGGGAACAGACCCATTACAGGGACAGTGATCAATGGGCAACCCAGCCACCACCAATGGCAACTGGCACCAGACCAGCCCTACAGCCCCTGACCACCAGGCCAACACCAGGAGCATGAGGCCAATACGCTCCAGCTTCCCTGGCAAACCCTGGGATGACCTGACCCTCATCCCAATTGGTGGACAAGGAGCCCACCCAGTCTTGTGGCCCTGCCCGCCACTCCACAACAACAGTGGACAAGGAGCCCACCCAGTCTTGTGGCCCTACCTACAACTACCCACATCACACCACCCACTGCTGCCGTGGCTACCCCCCGAGGGATCCCACAACAGTAACACCCACATTGTGTGTGAGGGAGGAGAAATGTATGAGGTCAGCCTCAAGCACAGGGGTCACACCTAGCAACCACACAACCCTCAGCATAACCTCCCATAGCCCACCACTGATCACCTCCCCTGGGCATGACAATAAGGATATGAAAAATGCTTAGGGGGGAAGTGTTGTGTATGCATGCCTGCTTACTGTGTGATGTCTATAACACTGTTATGCAACACTAAATGTACCCTTACATTGTACACACCTTGCCTGTACACCAGAGGGTGCTGCTGGAGACCTAAGGGTTACCTGCACACTGCAGGTAACCCAGTATAAAAAGGAACACACAGCCTGTTGTCATCACTCAGGAGCTGCAAATAAAGGACTGCAGGTCTGCACAGTTTAAGTATCATACTCTGCCTCATGGAGTCATTACTAAAGGTGCCTACATATACTACAGGACTTGTCCCCTTTTTTAAAGATGGTCACGATCACTGCATCTCTCAGATCTCCCGGCATGCTCTCCTCTCTCCAGATGAGAGAGATGAGGTCATGTATCCGCGCCAACAGCGCCTCTCCGCCATGCTTTAGCAACTCAGCAGGGATTCCATCCGCACCCGTAGCCTTGTTATTCTTAAGCTGTTTTATGGCTTTGCCTACCTCGTGCAACGTTGGAGAGTCATGAGGCTTTCGTTAACCCCACAGGGGGAGTGTTCTCAACTCCATGCTGCAGGATGGAGTTGAGAACACTCGAGTCAAAGGCAGAATCTCGATTGAGGAGATCTTCAAAGTGCTCCTTCCATCGGGCCCTGACAGCCTCATTGTCCTTGATGAGTGTTTCCCTGTTCTTGGCCAGGAGTGAGGTGGGGCTTTGGGAGTTTGGACTGTAGGTGGCCTTGACTGCAGTGAAGCATCCTCGCATATCGTGGCTGTCGGCCAGTTGTTGTATCTCCTGTGCTTTCTCCATCCACCACCTGTTCTTTAGGTCCCAGGTTTTTTGTTGGACCTCAGCCTTGAGCCATCTGTAATGTTGTTTTGCTGCTCCCGAGTTGGGTTGTTGCTTGAAGCTCAGAAATGCTCTGCACTTACGATCTATTAGTTCTTGAATCTCCTGATCATTTTCATCAAACCAGTCCTGGTGTTTTCTGGTTGAGTGACCAAGTGTCTCTTCAGAGACACTGGATATAGAGGCCTGGAGGGCAGACCAAGCGCTGTTGGTATTCAGCATCTCAGGGTCATCAAGGCACGCCAGATTGGCTGTGAGGCACTGGCTGTATAGGGCTCTCTTAGCTGGATCTCTAAGTGCCCCGGCATTTTTGCGGAGCTGCTTCTGCTGTCCCCTCTGCTTTGGGGCAATGTTAATGTTAATGATGGATTGGATTAGGCGGTGATCCGTCCAGCAGTCGTCAGCTCCTGTCATGGCGCGGGTGGTGCACACATCCTTGCGATTCCTGGCTCGGATGACGACATAGTCGAGCAGGTGCCAGTGTTTGGAAAGAGGGTGTTGCCACGATGCCTTGTATTTGTCCCTCTGGCGGAACAGGGTGTTGGTGATGAGGAGTTCATGTTCTAGACATTTTGTCAGGAGTAGGGTACCACTGAAGTTGGCTTTCCCTACCCCCTCTCTGCCAATCACGCCTTCCCAGAGGGCTGTGTCTTTGCCAACCCTGACATCAAAATCACCCAGGAGGATCAATTTGTCACCCGTGGGGACGCGGGACAAGGATGTCTCGAGTTTGGAATAAAAGCCCTCTTTAGCCTCATCCGTTGCATCGAGTGTGAGGCGTACGCACTGATGACTGTGGCGCATTGTTTGCGGGATACGGTAATACGAAGAGTCATGAGGCGTTTGTTAACCCCACAGGGGGCGTCTTTGAGGCGATCGACCAACTCATTCTTGACGGCAAAGCCGACTCCATGAAGGCAGCGTTCTGCCTCTGATTTCCCTTTCCAGAAGAAGGTATACCCTCCACCATGTTCCTTCAACTGGCTTTCCCCTGCCCGTCAGGTCTCGCTTAGGGCGGCGATGCCAATGTCAAAACATCTGAGTCCCCGGGCAACTATAGCCGTGCGGCGTTCCGGCCTGTTGCTGTTGGGATTGTCCATGAGGTCCTGATGTTCCAGGTCCCGAACTTCATACCGACGAAGTGGAATATGTCTGTGCCTGAGTTCTTTTAACGTGGGGTGGCCGCTGCACACCGGCAACCAGACGGGCTTAGCTGAACAAGGTCTTGGTCCAATGGCAAGGGGGGTCCAAGATAACTGGAGACCAGGCACAGCTCTATAAGCCTAATTGCCTACGGCGAAGTGTTGACCGCAAGCTCGACGCTGAGTAGCGCCATTGATGGTTGGTGGCCCGAGGCTTGGTTGGGGGGGGAGCAGGCATTAGGAAGGTGACTTCCAAAGTTATTTTAAAAGTTAAAAGTTGATAAAGATTCTCAATTTATTTCAAAAGTTTCGAAGAAATGTTAAAAAGTCTTAGATGTAAATCAGTAATAGGTTATAAAAGTTTCCCCAGTTTAAAAAGTTTCTAAAGATTGTTAAAAAGTCAAGGATGTAGATCAATAATAGATGTTTAAAAGTATTTCGATTAAAAGTCGAAAATGTAAGTTTTAAAAGTTCTCCCAAATTGTTTAAAAAGTTTAAAAGTTGATTAAAAGTTTAAAAATTAATCAAAAGTTGGTTAGGAGTTTAAGACGTTGGGTTGAATGCCGTCGCCACGGTCCCTTTGGCCGGTTCAGCGCGGCCTGGAGTCCCTTCGGCAGGTTCCACGTTCCCCCAATCTGTCAGTACACTGAACACCTGGTGTGCGACCACAGGGACAGGTGTGGGCAGGTGTGGAATCCTTTCAGCCTGGGACAGAAGCGGCCGGCGCGGGGTCCCTTCAGCAACTGCAAGGTAACGTTTATTTGTTATCTCGTTGGGCCTGCTCAGGGCCCGCTGTGTGTTGTCCCGCTGGGCCTGCTCAGGGCCCGCTGTGTGTTGTCCCGCTGGGCCTGCTCAGGGCCCGCTGTGTGTTGCCCCGCTGGGCCTGCTCAGAGCCCGCTGTGTGTTGTCCCGCTGGGCCTGCTCAGAGCCCGCTGTGTGTTGTCCCGCTGGGCCTGCTCAGGGCCCGCTGTGTGTTGTCCCGCTGGGGCAGCTCAGGGCCCGCTGTGTGTTGTCCCGCTGGGCCTGCTCAGGGCCCGCTGTGTGTTGTCCCGCTGGGCCTGCTCAGAGCCCGCTGTGTGTTGTCCCGCTGGGCCTGCTCAGAGCCCGCTGTGTGTTGTCCCGCTGGGGCAGCTCAGGGCCCGCTGTGTGTTGTCCCGCTGGGCCTGCTCAGAGCCCGCTGTATGTTGTCCCACTGGGGCAGCTCAGGGCCCGCTGTGTGTTGCCCCGCTGGGGTAGCTCAGGGCCCGCTGTGTGTTGCCCCGCTGGGGTAGCTCAGAGCCCGCTGTGTGTTGTCCCGCTGGGGCAGCTCAGGGCCCGCTGTGTGTTGTCCCGCTGGGCCTGCTCAGAGCCCGCTGTGTGTTGCCCCGCTGGGCCTGCTCAGAGCCCGCTGTGTGTTGCCCCGCTGGGGTAGCTCAGAGCCCGCTGTGTGTTGTCCCGCTGGGGCAGCTCAGGGCCCGCTGTGTGTTGCCCCGCTGGGGTAGCTCAGAGCCCGCTGTGTGTTGTCCCGCTGGGGCAGCTCAGGGCCCGCTGTGTGTTGTCCCGCTGGGCCTGCTCAGAGCCCGCTGTATGTTGTCCCACTGGGGCAGCTCAGGGCCCGCTGTGTGTTGTCCCGCTGGGTCTGCTCAGAGCCCGCTGTATGTTGTCCCACTGCGGCTGCTCAGGGCCCGCTGTGTGTTGTCCCGCTGGGGCAGCTCAGGGCCCGCTGTGTGTTGTCCCGCTGGGGCAGCTCAGGGCCCGCTGTGTGTTGTCCCGCTGGGGCAGCTCAGGGCCCGCTGTGTGTTGTCCCGCTGGGGCAGCTCAGGGCCCGCTGTGTGTTGTCCCTCTGGGGCAGCTCAGGGCCCGCTGTGTGTTGTCCCGCTGGGGCAGCTCAGGGCCCGCTGTGTGTTGTCCCGCTGGGCCTGCTCAGGGCCCGCTGTGTGTTGTCCCGCTGGGGCCCGGGCCCGCTGTGTGTTGTCCCGCTGGGGCAGCTCAGGGCCCGCTGTGTGTTGTCCCGCTGGGCCTGCTCAGGGCCCGCTGTGTGTTGTCCCGCTGGGGCAGCTCAGGGCCCGCTGTGTGTTGTCCCGCTGGGCCTGCTCAGGGCCCGCTGTGTGTTGCCCCGCTGGGCCTGCTCAGGGCCCGCTGTGTCTTGTCCCTCTGGGGCATCGGTACCGGTGTGGAGTCTTTTCGGCCCGGGACAGAAGCGGCCAGCGCGGGGTCCCTTCGGCGCGGTGCACCTGCTACTGCGCCAACTCATCACTGTAAGTACAGGACAGAAATTCAGAATAGGCATATGTAGTTTCTGTAGTGTATGAATAAAGAGTCTGACCAGATACTGTGAGCTCAAAGTAAAGTGTGACCCAGGTCTCCAGAGTGCCTCTCCAGCCTGTGAGGCCTCCTTAAGTACAAGTGCTCCCAAGGGACTGTGGGATCCCCTGGGACTCCAGAGGATGAGCCCTCTGGTGGTTAAACAAGGTATTTACAGGTTTACAGATATAACAACACTCCCCCGCCACCCCACACCGTCCCCCACCCCAAAGTCAATAGCGCAACCATCCACAAGGTGAGTCGATCTGGGTCCCTCCCTCACCGGTCGATCGTCCCGGCGCAAACGCTGGTTTTGGCGAGTCGTTTGTTGGGCCCTCGCTGGGCCGCCTGGCGCAGTGAGTCCTGCTGGGCTGCTGCGGGCGATGGGTTCCACCCCGCAATCAACCGCCGCGCCGGCCGACACCAGTGTGTGAGTCAGGGTCTAATGTGGGTTGCTCAGGACAATCCGCGAATCCGAGCGTGGCTTGGTCTAAGTGCTTGCCGCAGACAAGTCCACCTGAAAGCCCGACCCGAAACACTCACTCCTGTCCCCGGCCACGACAGCGCCGGGAAGCCCCCTGGGACCCCGTCCACAGAGATTTGCAGACACGAAACTGAAACGAAACATCACGTCAAGATCTGATGTAGTCATTCGATTCCTCAGGACCTGAATTTCAACGACCTTTGATTGTGGAAGGAGAAATGTTTCTCTGTTCTGTCTGTGGGAAAAGATTTCAAACATCAGTATGACTGGAAAAGCACCGAGACACACACACACCCGAGTGAGAGTGTTCCAGTGCACCGTGTGTGGAAAGAGCTTTAACCAGTTACACAGCCTGAAAAAACATCACACCATTCACAGCGGGGTGAAACCGTACACGTGTTCTGTGTGTGGACGAGGTTTCAACTGATCGTTCAGCCTGGAGAGACACAAGGACACCCGCACCACGGAAAAACCGTGGAAATGTGGGGACTGTGGGAAGGGATTCAGATCCCCCTCCCGGCTGGAAGCTCATCAACCCAATCACACTGGGGAGAGGCCGTTCACCTGCCCCATGTGTGGGGGGCGATTCACGATGTCATCCAGCCTGCTGACACACCAGCGAGTTCACACTGGGGAGAGGCCGTTCACCTGCCCCATGTGTGGGAGGGGATTCACTCGGTCATCCAGCCTGCTGACACACCAGCGAGTTCGCACCAGGGAGAGGCCGTTCACCTGCTCCATGTGTGGGAGGGGATTCACTCGGTCATCCAGCCTGCTGACACACCAGCGAGTTCACAAGTGACTGCAGGGGTTGAAATCTGCTGTTATTGCTACTGTTAATCACATCCTGGACTGAATCGTGTTCATTGTGACAGTTGGGGTTTGTTTATACTGATGTTAACAACCCCTGTAACTGGGCTGGAGTTTAATATTCTGGATATATTGCTGATGGTGTTCTTGGGGCTGCAGTGCCCATTTAAGAAACGCTGTGTGTTATCTTTCCCCTTAATTCAGGGACTCTCATCAGAAATTAGTTTACAATAAAATTATGAAATTTTACTTCAATTCTAAATTGATCTTTGGTACAAAATCTACAATTCAGTGTCTAAATGTTTCCACTGAATAAAATCTCCAATAAGGAAGTGCTGATTAATCCTTGCTGACAATTCTTGCTGACTTGCACATTCCACACAGTGGCCCCTCCATTATCCACCAGAAAGAAGGGGAATGGGAATCGTTGGGGAATCGAGAGCCCCCAAATGTTGCCCCTCCATCTGATACAGCAATCCCCTCGGCACGGGAATGGAGACATGTTCAGTCCAAGTAACGGGCTGAGTTTAAACTTTCTGGGCCTACGGGGTTGGTTTATATCAGACAGGAGGAGATTGGTGTCAGTGACTGTGGGGTGGGTTTATATCATCGCATCAGTTCCCCCACAGGATTCCTGTTGTAAAGGGCAAGCGAGCGTCATGGCAGCAGCATAGTTATAGATGTAATGGTGGGATATTTTAAAGCTGGGGTGTGCCATGTTTTTGTTCTTGTAGGCAGTGCAGTTTGTACCTTGGGGCCTTGAGTGTCATGGAGGTTTCAATCGGCTCTCGATGGTTCTGCTGTATCTCTACTCCTGCTGATGGTTTTGCAGGCCAGGACCATGCCGATTTCCGGGTCGGGCCTACGCACATTGCTCCCTCTGGTGGCCCAGCCTGTTGTGCAAGACCATCAGCAGGCCGGGGCCATTAGAGGGAGCAACGTGCGGCAGCATGCCACTGCAGGGAGCATCGCATGCTGCTGCAGGAGGGCTATGGCTGTGAAGAGGCCGACTGGATTTGACGTCACCCAAATCCAGGTTGCTGATTGGAGTGCAGGCAGGTGCAGCTGGGGCAGTGAGGTCGGGGCGAAGGAGTGGCGAGAGTGGTCGGGGCCCAGAAGAGGCGCGAGTTCAGGGCCCAGGGGCAGCACGGGCCAGCCCACATTGCGATATGTGTGCGCGCTAGGTCTGTGCAGCAGAGCTGGTCTCCAGTCGTCTTGGTTAATCCTTGCCACTGGACCAAGACCTAGCTCTGTCAAGCCCGTGTGGTGGCTGGTGTGCAACGGCCACCACACGATAAAAAAATTCACGCACAGGTATCTTCCACCCTTCAGCATGCAGTTCGGGATCCGGAATATTAGGTCCTTCATTGAAACACCTGTGAACTCATCACTTTTTGACGTGGAAGCAAGTCATCCTAGTTTCGAGGGAATACCTATGATGATGACCTCGCCAACTGCAGATGTGGGCACAGCTGGCAGGTGCATCTTCCCACCAGTAATAGGAACGTTATCCCCTGTTTGTCTTCTTCCGCGGTAGTGTCAGTGCTAGAAAACAGCATCAATCTCATCAACCCTTCCAGTCACTCCTTCTCGTGAAGTAATAGCTTCATATTGTCATGTATCTCATACTACTGTACATAACAGTATCTTACCATGCTATACATGACTGTAACTTGAGATGACCTGTAACCACAAGCTTACCTTACCACCAGGGGTGCACTTGCAGGAGACACTGGATACCTGTCCCAGACAGGTATATAAGGACAGGTCTCGGGCAAGTGCGGCATTCGAGAGCTGTGTAATAAAGGTGCAGGTCCTGAGTGACCTTGACTTCAGCATGTGCCTCGTGTGAGTCTGTACTGAGGGGACAGGACTTTACAGTGGCGACGAGTTACGGGATCACAGAATTCACAGAATGGCGACCAACGGCTCAGATGAAAAATACAATGCTGGAGATAATTGGGAGGACTTTATAGAAAGGCTCCAGCAAAGCTTTGTAACCAAAGACTGGTTAGGCGACGATAAGGCAGACAAGAGAAGAGCCCATCTCTTGACCAGCTGTGGCTCGAAAACATACACCTTCATGAAGGACCTGCTGGCATCTGGGAAACCAGCAAGCAAGTCATTTGAAGAGTTGAGCACACTGGTAAGAGACCACCTGAAGCCAGCGAGCAGCCTACACATGGCCAGACACAGGTTCTACAACTACAGACGCTGTGTGAACCAGAGCATACCCGACTTCGTGGCGGAATTTCGGAGGTTGGCTAGCTTATGTGAGTTCTCCGATGAACTAAGGAGAGAAGTACTGAGAGACTTTTTTATTGAAGGAATAGGCCATGCAGGCATATTCCGAAAGCTCATAGAGACCAAGAACCTGACCCGAGAGGCAGCAGCACTGGTTGCACAGACATTCCTGGCAGGAGAGGAAGAGACGAGATTGATCTACACTGCGGGTACGACAACTAACGAAACATCGGAACAAGAGGTTCACAGCGTGAAACAAGCCGCTACCCCCACACACAGACAAAGGCAGGAGAGCAGGCCCTCAACAGCAGGCAATGGCTCCAGAAGCCATCAAGGGCCACATGAACGGCCGTTCACACCTCATCAACCCACAATGCGAGCAATCAACTACAAACAGAGAGAAGCTCAAGAGAGATCAGCCAGACGCAGCTCATCCTTTGGAAACAATGGAAGCGGTCTGTGCTGGAGACGTGGGGGAAGGCACTCATCAAGGGGGTGTCAGTTTCAGCATGCTGTTTGCAGAAACTGCGACTATACAGGGCATCTGGCCCGCATGTGCAGAAAAACAGCAGCTCGGCTGGTATACGAATCGGAAGGGTCGGAAAGCGGACCAGAAGACGGTGGGGACAGTACCCGGGACACCAATGAACAGCGGGTCAACACAATCAATGGCCACTGCTCCTACAACAAGACGCATCCAATAATGATGAGGGTCCTACTCAACGGGATGCCCGTCAACATGGTGCTGGATACGGGAGCGAGTCAATCTCTCATGAGCGCTCAACAATTTGAACAGCTGTAGCCGCACAAAAGAGACAGACCAAAACTCACAAGGGCCGACACCAAACTAAGGACCTATATTAAAGAAATCGTCCCAGACCTTGGCAGCGCCATGCTCTCAGTCACACACAAAGGAACAGTGAACCAACTTCCCCTGTGGATTGTCCCTGGAGATCTCCCAGCACTGCTGGGGAGAAGCTGGCTGGCAAAACTAAACTGGAAATGGGATGATGTTCACGCCATGTCGTCAGAGGAGTGGACCTCCTGCTCAACAGTTCTAAGTCGATTTGAACATCTCTTTCAGCCAGGTGTGGGCACCTTCAAAGGGGCTAAAGTCAAAATCTACATCACACAGGATGCTAGACCGGTCCATCACAAGGCTAGAGCTGTGCCCTATGTGATGAGGGAAAAAATTGAACATGAACTGGACAGGCTTCTGTGGGAAGGCATTATCTCACCCGTGGAATTTAGCGACTGGGCAAGTCCCATCGTCCCCGTCATGAAGCCTGATGGATCCGTACGAATCTGTGGGGACTACAAATCTACCATAAACAGAGTCTCCCAACAGGACCAATACCTGCTGCCCAGAGCGGAGGACTTATTTGCCACATTGGCTGGGGGAAAACTTTTCTCAAAACTAGATCTCACATCTGTGTATATGACGCAAGAATTGACCGACGAGTCCAAGCTATTCACCACCATCAACACACATCGAGGCCTTTTCATGTACAATTGATGCCCATTCGGCATCAGGTCGGCAGCTGCCATATTCCAGCGCAACATGGAGAGTCTGCTCAAGTCCATCCTGTGGACGGTTGTATTTCAAGATGACATACTTATCACGAGCAGGGACACGGACTTCCATCTCCGCAATCTGGAGGAAGTACTAAAGCGGTTGGATTGGGTAGGCCGAAGAGTTAAGAAATCCAAGTGCCTGTTTCTCGCACCCGAGGTTGAATTTTTGGGCAGAAGGATTGCCGCTGATGGAATCCACCCAACAGAGTCCAAAACAGAAGCAATTCGCCTGGCACCCAGGCCCCGGAATGTCTCAGAACTGTGTGCCTTTCTTGGGCTACTCAATTACTTTGGCAACTTTATGCAGAACTTAAGCATGCTGCTGAAGCCTCTCCACGTGCTACTCAGGAAGGGGTGCGATTGGTTTTGGGGGGATGCCCAGGAACACACCTTCAATAAGGTACACAGCCTTCTGAGTTCCAAAAGTGCTTTGGCTTTCTTTGAGCCAGGTAAAAAGTTAGTTCTTACATGTGGTGCGTCAGCGTACGGGGTCGGGTGCGTTTTACAACATGTCAATAGTGCGGATAAATTACAACCCATAGCTTATGCCTCCAGGTCACTTTCGCGGGCGGAGCGCGGGTACAGAATGGTGGAGAAAGAGGCGCTCGCGTGCATGTAAGGTGTCAAAAAGATACACCAATACCTTTTCGGGGCCAAGTTCGCGTTAGAAACCGACCACAAGCTCCTCACATCCCTACTATCCGAGAGCAAGGCAATAAACGCCAACGCCTCGGCGCGCATTCAACGGTGGGCACTCATGCTGGCGTCTTACGATTACACCATAAGGCACAGACCAGGCACAGACAACTGTGCCGACGCGCTTAGCAGGCTACCACTGGCAACCACGGAAGGGTCTGACGAACAGGACTGTGAGATGGTCATGGCAATCAATGCCTTTGTCCACAGGTTCACCCATGACGGCTCGCCAAATCAGAGCCTGGATGACCAGCGACCCCACGTTATCCCTAGTAAAAAGATGTGTCTTAACTGGTGACTGGACAGAGGCTCGTGATGCCTGCCCCGAGGAGATCAAACCTTTCCATAGGCGCATGCATGAACTATCACTACAGGCAGACTGCCTGATGTGGGGCAGCCGAGTAGTTATGCCTCTGCGAGGCAGAGAGGCGTTTGTCTGGGAGCTCCACCACGAGCACCCGGGGATCGTTCTCATGAAGGCCATAGCCAGATCCCACGTCTGGTGGCCTGGCATTGACGCAGACTTGGAGCTCTGCATCTGACGGTGCACCATTTGTGCCTAACTCAGTAATGCCCCCAGGGAGGCCCCCCTAAGCCCCTGACCCTGGCCCACCAAACCGTGGTCGCGGGTACATGTAGACTATACGGGCCCATTCATGGGCACAATGTTCCTCGTAGTCATCGATGCATTTTCAAAGTAGATCGAATGCACCATTTTAAACTCGAGCACCACCTCCACCACTGTGGAGAGCCTTGGAACCATGTTTGCAACGCACGGCATTCCTGACATATTGGTCAGTGATAATGGTCCGTGCTTCACCTGCGCAGAATTCCAAGATTTAATGAGTGACCACAGCATAAATAACGTTAAAACGACACCGTTCAAGCCGGCCTCCAACGGCCAGGTGGAGCGAGCAGTGCAGATCATTAAACAAGACATGCTCAAAATCCAAGGTCCCACACTGTAGGGCTGCCTGTCGCGACTGCTGCTGGCATACAGATCTCGTCCGCATTCATTGACTGGGGTTCCCCCCGCGTAACTATTAATGAAACAGACCTTAAAGACAAGCTCTCTTTAATCCTCCCAGACATGCATGAAATCGTTGAGGCAAAGCACCGCAAGCTAACCGAGTATCATGACCGAAATTCAAGGGGGAGGTGGAATGTGATAGGGGACAAAGTGTTGTGCTAAACGATGGCAGGGGTCCCAAATGGCTTGCAGGGACAGTAACAGGTAAGGAAGGAAACAGGCTACTGGTGGTACAAATGGACAATGGCCAAACCTGCCGGAGGCATGTAGACCAAGTAAAAAGTAGATTCACCATTAACACTGCTGAACCAGAGGCCGACTACAATGTGGAACTCACACCACACCTGGTGGACAGACAGAGGGAACAACCTGAGGAAAGGGCAATCCCAACAGACAGCCCAGGCGAGACACCAACAATTGTACTGAATGAAACAGACAGCTCAGGCGAGATACCAGCGAGTGCTGTGTAATAAAGGTACAGGTCCTGTGTGACCTTGACTTCAGTATGTGCCTTGTATGAATCTGTACTGCAGGGACAGGACTTTACACATATTTGTCTCGGTGCCCTGGGCTGTGGGTGGGGGGAGGGGACAAGTCAGCTGGGATCCCCATTCCTGATCACTGACCCCTGCTGGAAAGTGTGTACGTGTGGACATCAGGTGAGGAGACGATTGGGCTTGGTTGTGATGGCTACCACAATGGGATTGCCCACCAACACATTGCCTGTGTCGCAAATGCCCACTCGGGTGAAAGACGGAAGTAGGGGCCTGCCAGTATTCGTGAAACAGTACATTTACAAGAGCCAGCATTTTCAGGAGAGGATTGAACAAAAGAAAGACTTGCATTTATATAGCGCCTTTCATGAACATCAGGACGTCCCAAAGCGCTTTACAGCCGATGAAGTATTTTTTGAAGTGTCGTCACTGTTGTAATGTAACACGGAAATGCAGCAGCCAATTTGTGCATAGCAAGCTCCCACAAACAGCAATGTGATCATTACTAGATAATTAGCTTTTTTGTGATGTTGATTGAGGGGTGAATATTGCCAGGACAGTGGGGAGAGCTCTCCTGCTCTTCTTCAAAATATCGCCATGGGATCTTTTATGTCCACCTGAGAGAGCAGATGGGGCCTCAGTTTAACATCTCACTTGAAAGACAGCACCTCTGATAGAGCAGCACTCCGTGGACTGTCGGCTTTGATATTTGTGCTTCAAGTCTCTGGAGCGGGACGTGAACTCACAACTTTCTGACTCAAAAGCGAGGGTGCTACCCACTGAGCCACGGCTGACACAAGAACGTTTAGTAAACAGAGCAGCCCCTTACATTCTACTTGAGGGACTCCCGTGGGAGCATTAACTCAACCAGCATCAACCAGACTGAAAATCTGCACAGCAGGGATCGTTGTACAGTACTGCTTCCCATAACCTTGGCTAAGACTAGTCTGCCAGGCGGTGAATTTGCATTTAGCTCTCTTTAAGTACTTTGTTCAACTAATAAGCCAGAAATGTTTAGCTGTTCTTGCCCATAGGCAAGCAATGCAGTGGAATTTTCTGATCACAAGTCATGGTCCAATCAGCCCCAAACTGATTCGAAAGTATTCAACCCTACTGATTGCAAGGGCCCCACCATACTGCTTTGAGCAGTCCCATAACAGTTTACAATGAGCTTGGGCCTACATGAGAGAACTGTCCCTCATTTGGTAACATCATTCAAAGAGTCCACTGGTAGGCTAGGGTGAGAAATGAGAAAAGAACACATTGGTGGAGAATGGGGTGCTCCTCCGTGGAAACTAGATCCATCGATTGGGGTAGATTTTGAGGCCCCCTGCCTGGCGGAAATGGTTGGTAATGCCCCGAATATGGTGGGGTTGACTTAGTTCCCAAGGGCCCACCACTGGGCAGCTAGAACGCCCCCAGGTCAGCGGGCTAAGCTCTTTAATATGCCAATTGGCGGCTTGTGGTGTACTTCGGACCCGGATTGCCATTTCAGGACTCGAGTGTGTGGAGTGTGCACTGTGCACATGTTTTGGCTGCTGGTACAGCCAATGAGGGGCACAAAAAATGAGGGAGAGTTTCCGCTTGGGGCACGATCGGCAATCCGGCCACAAATTGCGCTGAAACTTACGCTAATTTTCCAAATTGATTTGATAGTTCAAGTTTCCGTGCAAGCTAATTTGCATAATCCCATATCTAAAATCGGCCATGAACCAGCCCAATCAGGCAGCGTTTAAGAATGTAACTTTTATTTCTAGCACTAAAAACTATTGCTAGATATATTTAAGAGTAGTGACCTGGCGAAGTTTTAGTAATAAAGCTGAAAATGCCCCTGGAAACAGTTTCTCCTTGTTCACTCTATCAAAACCATTCATGATTCTGAACGCCTCTGTCAAATCTTCTCTTAACCTTCTCTGCTCCAAGGAGACCTTAGTAAATTTTTAAAAAAAATTATATTTAAAAGCATTTTAAAAGTACCTGTGCTTTGGCCTAAAAACAACAGCTTAATCTGAAGAGCCTCCTCAAAGGCCCACAAACGGCCACAATTAGCAGCAACTCGCCATGGTGATTGATTCACCCTGGGGGTATGGCCAGCTTTGTGGGCGGGGCCAGCTCCCAGCGCGGTGTTTCTTAAAGCAACGCAAAAGATGGCGGAGACTCAACACGCGCGGGATGTGATTTGTGTTCGAAATTCCGCGGCCTTTCGTCGCTGCCGCACCGGACCCACCCCCACCCCACTGAGAAAGGAGACCAACCCACCCACCACCCAATCTCCCCTTTTTCTGGGTCCAGAGACAGGCTGGGCCGTCCAATATTGCGACGGCCTGGAGCCCATGGCTGCTCCGAGACGCTCATTTTCCACCCGCTGACCACCGACCGTATATTATTCAGATTGGGTGACCGCTTTGCGGAAAACCTTCGTTCAGTCCGCAAGCGTGACCCCGAGTCCCCTGTCACTTCAATTCTCCGTTCCACTCCCACTCTGACCTCTCCGTCCTCGGACTCCTGCACTGTTCCTACAAAGCTCAACGCAAGCTCGAGGAACAGCACCTCATCTTTTATTTAGGCACTTTACAGCCTTCTGGACTCAACATCGAGTTCAACAATTTCAGACCTTAACCTCGGCCCATATTTTGCTCTGATGTATCTTTGCTCGGATGCGTCTATTTGTACTAACTGAAAGGCAGCCGTTTCTCTGATTGGCTCTCCATTATCACATGACCTACTTGGAGGATAAGCCACACCCTGAAGTTCCTCTGGAATGTGTAACTGGAACCGCCCAGCCCAAGTTCTGACTGACTTCCCAATTTGTAATTCGATCCATTTTGACTTCAGAAGCCACAGAGGATAGATCTCCCCAAAAGCCACCAAGTTCCAGCCGAAGTCCTTTACCCCAGTGCAAGTGCTGCCTTTGCCAGCTGAAGTCCCTTACCCAAGCGCAAATGCATGACCTCACCCCCTGCCGCCCCACACCCGCCCTGCCCCGCCATAGATGGGGCATTGTGTGTGGATTATTAACAGGGTTATTGGGTTTAAAGTGAATAGTGACAGTGTTGTGACTTCTGGATTTCATCCAACCCAACGGTGTCCCTTGTAACACACGCGCCGAGCTTGCACACACCAGGGAGTTGGAAAATCGTGATCCATCTTCCCTGAGTTCCATCTCTCCCTCTGATCCCCCCCTCACACCCCCCCCCCCAGGCTCTCTCTCCCCCCAGTCTCTCTCTCTCTCTCTCTCTCTCCCCCCCCCCCACACAAGCTCTCTCTCTCTCCCCCCAGTCTCTCTCTCTCTCCAGTCTCTACCCCCCCCACCCCCCAGTCTCTCTCTCCCCCCAGCCTCTCTCTCTCACTCCCCCAGTCTCTCTCTCTCTCCCCCCGATCTCTCTCTCTCTCCCCCCCCCGGTCTCTCACTCCCCCAGTCTCTCTCTCACTCCCCCAGCCTCTCTCTCTCTCTCTCCCCCCGATCTCTCTCTCTCTCCCCCAGTCTCTCTCTCACTCCCCCAGCCTCTCTCTCTCACTCCCCCGGTCCTTCTCTCACTCCCCCAGTCTCTCTCTCTCGCTCCCCAATCTCTCTCTTCCCCCCGTTTTCTCTCTCTCCCCCCACCCCATCCCACCCCAAACTCTCTCTCCCCCCAAGCTCTCTCTCCCCCCAAGCTCTCTCTTGCTTCCGCCAGTCTTCTCTCTCTCTCTCCCATCCCCCCAAGCTCTCTCTCCCCCCCCCCCCCCCCCCCCACCAAGCGCTCTCTCTCTCTCAAAACGAACTGTTCCTGGCCCGGCACACTTCTCTCCCGCCCCTCTGCCCATACTCTTCACTCAAACTGCCGCTGAGGCTCGGGGCTGTAACATGGTGTTTGAGGCCGGTTCGGGTTTCGAATCGGACGTCGGACAGGAGGACACATGTGCAGAAAAGGGTTAGTGTAAATTGCACTGGGGGGTCGGAGGCGGTGTCCTAAGCAAGAGTTAGGACAGATAGTCACTCCGTTTTCTCTCTCTCTCTGTTTCCCATGGCAGCTGGTTAATTGCCCTGCTATTCACACTCTATCTAAACTAATCTTTTTCGAACTTCTGCCATTTCCATCTCAAGTCAGCCCATCACCCCTTTTGTCTCTCTAATCTCTCCTGCCTTCCACCCTATCACAGACCTTCCCTTTTGTTCTTTCCTCCCCTCCCACTTTCAGGGCCCCTTAAGAATCTGTTCATTTCGAACACTCGCCAGTTTTGATGAAGGGTCATCGACCCGAAACGTTAACAGATGCTGCCTGACCCGCTGAGATTTCCAGCATTTTCTGTTTTTATTTCAGATTCCAGCACACGCAGTATTTTGCTTTTGTCTATTATTCAGTCCTGGCTCTGAAAATGGGCACACAACATTGGGCACCCGGAAACTGCACGAAGAGAGAAGCTACTTCATCTGGTTCGGAATGAGACAGTCTAGTCTCACAAATGTTCGACCAGTAATTTTTGAGAGTTGAAAACTGACAGCAAGTGTCCAGTTTCCGACTGTTGCATTTAAAGTAGGCTCTGCTTCTCACTGGGCAATGGGTTGTAGCTGTCGAGGAGATTCATTGCTGGGCAGCACACAGCAAGCTCACTCTGCACTCAGCTGTGATATAACTAACCTGGGAGGACTTAATACTGACAGCGAGTACCTGAAATAGAAACGCGTTTCATTTCCCGATGTGATGAGCACAAAGATTCGATAGAAATAATTAGCAAAATTCCCAGAGATTTTTAAGACATTGGCAGCTCCTCTTTTCTATCTTGATAATTTTCTCTGCCGAATTTTCTCCTTTTTCCTCCCTGAAGGGATTGACTCCTTACTGAGATAGAGCTCCACAGATGATGGTCATCGCCCAAGTGGCCCTTCTTCAGGTGTGAGCCTTGAAAGAGAGTTTTAGTAGGTTTTTTGATCATGGAGGTATCGAAACTAGGCCCAAATACACACTTCCAGCAGGGGCATTAGGATAGCATTAAGAACATAAGAACATAAGAAATAGGAGCAGGAGTAGGCCATACGGCCCCTCGAGCCTGCTCCGTCATTCAATAAGATCATGGCTGAGCTGATCATGGACTCAGCTCCACTTCCCCGCCCGCTCCCCAAAACCTCTTATCCCCTTATCATTGAAGAAACTATTTCTGTCTTAAATTTATTCAATGTCCCAGCTTCCACATCTCTCTGAGGCAGCAAATTCCACAGATTTACAACCCTCTGGGAGAAGAAATTTCTCCTCATCTCAGTTTTAAATGGGTGGCCCCTTATTTTAAGATCATGCCCTCTAGTTCTAGACTCCCCCATCAATGGAAAATCTTCTCTGCATCCACCTTATCAAGCCCCCTCATAATCTGTATTCAACACCTTGTAACTAGCATTCTACCGCCACCAGAGGGTGCATCTGTTGGAGTCGCAAAGGATCCCAGCATCCTTTGGGAGCATTGCATATAAGCAGGCCTCCCATGCTGTTCCAGCATTCTGGAGTCAGAATAAAGAGACTAAGGTCACACTTACTCAAGTCTACAGTACTCAGTCACATTGCTTTATTTGAGACATAACACTCTGGTTGGCAATCAATAACTAGTGGGGTGCGGCAAGGATCAGTGCTGGGACCCCAGCTATTTACAATCTATATCAATGACTTGGAAGAAGGGACTGAGTGTAACGTAGCCAAGTTTGCTGATGATACAAAGATGGGAGGAAAAGCAATGTGTGAGGAGGACACGAAAAATCTGCAAAAGGACATAGACAGGCTAAGTGAGTGGGCAAAAATTTGGCAGATGGAGTATAATGTTGGAAAGTGTGAGGTCATGGACTTTGGCAGAAAAAAAATCAAAGAGCAATTTATTATTTAAATGGAGAAAGATTGCAAAGTGCTGCAGTACAGCGGGACCTGGGGGTACTTGTGCATGAAATGCAAAAGGATAGTATGCAGGTACAGCAAGTGATCAGAAAGGCCAATGGAATCTTGACTTTGATTGCAAAGGGGATAGAGTATAAAAGCAGGGAAGTCTTGCTCCAGCTATACAAGGTATTGGTGAGGCCACACCTGGAATACTGCATGCAGTTTTGATTTCCATATTTACGAAAGGATATATTTGCTTTGGAGGCAGTTCAGAGAAGGTTCACTAGGTTGATTCTGGGGATTGCCTTATAAGGAAAGGTTGAGTAGGTTGGGCCTCTACTCATTGGAATGCAGAAGAATGAGAGGTGCTCTCACTCCCCCCCAAAGTCAATATTTACAGGTTGAGACGATCTGAGGCTTTCCGCTCCCTAGTCGATAGTCTCGGTACAAACACAGGTGCAGGTGAGTTGGTTGGGCCTTCGCTGGGCTGCTGTGCAGCTGGTCTTGCAGGATGCTGGGGATGATGAATTCAGCTTTGTGGTCAACCGTGATGTCGGTTGCCACTTGTGTGTGTATCGGAGGGTCGAAGTTGGTGGTGTCCTCTTCAGGGGTTGCTCGTGGCTGTCTGTGAATCGCAGTTTGGTTTGGTCCAAATGCTTTCTGCAAGTTAGTCCATTTGCAAGTTTGACCTCAAACACCCTACTCCCTTCTTTGGCTATGACCGTGCCAGCAAGCCATTTGGGACCATGTCCATAGTTGGGTACAAACACAGGGTCATTAACTTCAATATCGCGTGACAAATTTGCGCGATCATGGCACATGCTTTGTTGATGCCGCCTGCCCTCGACATGATCATGGAGATCAGGGTGGACTAGAGAGAACCTTCTTTCATGAGCAGTTTGGCAGGGGGAACCCCGGTGAGTGAGTGAGGTCTTGTGCGGTAGCTGAGCAGGTCTCGGGACAGGCGGGTCTGCAGGAAGCCTTCCGACACACGTTTCAAGGTTTGCTTGATGGTTTGGACTGCCCGTTCTGCCTGGCCGTTAGATGCGGGCTTGAACGGGGCAGATATGACGTGCTTGATCCCATTGCAGGTCATGAATTCCTTGAATTCGGCGCTGATGACGCTCGGCCCATTGTCGCCGACAAAGACATCAGGCGTTCCGTGCGTAGCAAACATAGCTCGTGGGCTTTCGATGGTGGCAGTGGACGTGCTAACAGACATTATTGCACACTCAATCCATTTTGAATAAGCATCCACGACAACCAAAAACATTTTACCTAGAAATGGGCCAGCGAAGTCAACGTGGATCCTAGACCACGGTTTGGAGGGCCATGACCACAAACTTAGCGGTGCCTCCCTGGGTGCATTGGTCAGTTGAGAGCAAGTGTTGAATTGGCGCACGCAAGACTCCAAATCTGAGTCGATGCCGGGCCATCACACATGGGATCTGGCTCTAGATTTCATCATTACTATGCCTGGGTGGGTACTGTGTAGGTCGCGTATGAACGTTTCCCAGCCTTTCTTGGGCAAGACCACGCGATTACCCCACAAAAGACAGTCCACCTGAATAGACATTTCGTCTTTGCGCCTCTGGAATGGCTTGATCTCTTCATGCATCTCTGCTGGGATGCTGGACCAGCTCCCATGGAGGACACAGTTTTTTACCAGGGACAGTAAAGGATCCTGGCTGGTCCGGGTCCTGATCTGGCGGGCCGTAGCGGGTGACTTTTCATTTTCAAAATCATCCGTCACCAAGAGCAAGTCTGCAGGCTGTGCCATTTCCATCCCGGTGGTGGACAATGGTAGCTGACTAAGAGCATCAGCGCAGTTGTGCCTGGCCTGTGGCAAATTACATAGTTATATGCAGATAGCATGAGTGCCCATCTTTGGATGCGAGCAGAGGCATTGGTATTAATATCTTTGCTCTCTGAGAATAGCGATATGAGCGGCATATGGTCAGTTTCTAATGCGAACTTAAGCCCAAACAGATACTGGTGCATTTTTTCACCCCGTAAACACATGCCAGAGCTTCTTTTTCAATCATGTTGTAGGCCCTTTCGGCCTTGGACAAACTCCTGGATGCATAAGCGACCAGTTGCAATGTTCCCGATTCATTTGATTGTAACACACACCCGACTCCGTACGAAGACGTATCGCAAGCTAGCACTAAACATTTACATGGGTCATACAGAACAAGCAGTTTGTTGGAACATAACAGATTTCTGGCTTTCTCAAAAGCAGTCTCTTTTGATTTCCCCTATACTTTGTCATCTCCCTTGCGTAGCAACACATGTAGAGATTCTAGCAAGGTGCTTAACCCGGATAGGAATTTATCAAAATAATTGAGGAGTCCCAGGAACGACCACAGTTCCGTCACGTTCTGTAGTCCCGCCACGTTCTTGATGGCCTCCGTCTTGGCGTCGGTGGGTCTGATGCCATCTGCCGCGATTCTTCTCCCTAAGAACTCGACCTCTGGCTCCAGGAAAACACACTGCAAGAGTTTCAACCACACGATCTAGCCGACTTAGAACCTCTTCCAGGTTCTGCAAGTGTTCGATGGTGTCCCGACCTGTGATCAATATGTCGTCCTGGAAAACCATGGTGCGCGGAACCGACTTTAGCAGAATTTCCATGTTCCTTTGAAAAATAGCCGCGGCTGATCGAATCCCAAACATGCATCTATTGTAGATGAACAGACCTTTGTGCGTGTTGATGGAGGTGAGGCCTTTTGAAGATTCCGCCAGCTCCTGCGTCATGTAGGCCGAGGTCAGGTTCAACTTGGTGAACGTCTTCCCTCCAGCCAGGGTGGCAAATAGGTCATCTGCCTTGGGTAGCGGGTACTGGTCCTGCAGCGAAAAACGATTAATCATTACTTTATCGTCCCCACAAATTCTGATCGTGCCATCGCCCTTCAGAACCGGAACAATCAGACTGGCCCACTCATTGAACTCAACCGGCACGATGATGCCCTCTCGTTGCAGCCTGTCCAGCTCGATCTCCACTTTCTCTCGCATCATGTATGGCACCGCACGTACCTTATGGTGGATGGGTCGTGCACCGGGAACCAAGCGGATCTGCACCTTTACCCCAGAGAAATTTCCGATGCCTGGCTCAAACAACGACGGGACATGAGGCGTCATTGACGGACGAAAGCGCTTGGATGGCGTCCCAGTTCCAGTGGATTTTTCCCAGACGCTTCTGCCGAACAGTGTGGAGCCCTCTCCTGGTACAATCCATAGTGGTAGTTCGTGCACCGTTCCATCATAAGAGACTTACTGCTGCACGGCCAATTACAGTGGTTATCCACTTTGGTGGCAAAAACAGGAAGACAGAATATTATCTGAATGGTGACAGATTAGGAAAAGGGGAGGTGCAACGAGACCTGGGTGTCATGGTACATCAGTCATTGAAGGTTGGCATGCAGGTACAGCAGGCGGTGAAGAAGGCAAATGGCATGTTGGCCTTCATAGCGAGAGGATTTGAGTATAGGAGCAGGGAGGTCTTACTGCAGCTGTACAGGGCCTTGGTGAGGCCTCACCTGGAATATTGTGTTCAGTTTTGGCCTCCTAATCTGAGGAAGGATGTTCTTGCTATTGAGGGAGTACAGCGAAGGTGCACCAGACTGATTCCCGGGATGGCAGGATTGACATATGAAGAGAAACTGGATCGACTGGGCTTGTAGTCACTGGAGTTTAGAAGAATGAGAGAGGATCTCATTGAAACATATAAAATTCTGACGGGTTTAGACAGGTTAGATGCAGGAAGAATGTTCCCGATATTGGGGAAGTCCAGAACCAGGGTTCATAGTCTAAGGATAAGAGGTAAGCCATTTAGGACCGAGATGAGGAGAAACTTCTTCACCCAGAGAGTGGTTAACCTGTGAATTCTCTATCGCAGAAAGTTGTTGAGGCAGTTCATTAGATATATTCAAAAGGGAGTTAGATATGGCCCTTACAGCTAAAGGGATCAAGGGGTATGGAGAGAAAGCAGGAAAGGGGTACTGAGGTTGAATGATCACCCATGATCTTATTGAATGACAGTGCTGGCTCGAAGGGCCGAATGGCCTGCTCCTGCACCTAATTTCTATATTTCTATGTTTCTACAGGGATCAGCTCTTTAGTGTAAGTTCTCAGCTTGGTATGAATAGGGCTCAGCTTGGGCCTTTGTGCCTTGTTGCACCACAGGCCTTTTTGCTCATGATAGACAGACTCGCACCCGTGTCCAATTCCATGGATACTGTAATTCCGTTCAGTTCAACTTTTAACATGATCGGTGGACATTTCGTGGTGAAGGTGTGTACCCCGTACACTTCTGCCTCCTCGGTTCGAGTCTCTAGTTCAGTTTGATTCGCCATGGATCGGTCTTCCTCTACAATGTGGTGGTTTGCAGCTCGTCTACACATTCGCTGGAGGTGTCCCATTGTTCCACAGCCTTTGCACGCATAGTGTTTGAAGTGACATTGATGGGCTCGATGATCACCTCCGCAGCGCCAACAAGATGTTAATTGCCTCACATTCACACTTGATGGTGGACTCTGGGTCATCTGAGGTCGTGCAGCTGCAGGCGTGTACGTTCTGCCATATGCATTCCTGCCTGAAAACAACGTTACTTTGTGTACAGTACTTGCCGATGCATATTTATGCTGCAAAATTTGTTTGGTGTTATCGCTGGTGGACATAAATGCCTGGGCTATCATTATGGCTTTGCTCAGGTTCGGTGTTTCAACAGTCAATAATTTGCAAAGGATAACCTCATGGCCAATGCCAAGCACAAAAAGTCTCTTACATTTACTCCAGGAATCCACTGAATTCGCAATGTCCTGCAAGGCGCCTTAGTTCAGCAACGTAGCTCGCCACTTCCTGGCCTTCAGACCGTTGACATGTGTAAAATCGATATCTTGCCATCAGAACGCTCTCATTCAGATTTAGGTGCTCCCGTACCAGCGTACACAGTTCTTCATACGATTTTGTTGTTGGTTTCACCGGAGCAAGAAGATTCTTCATGAGGCCATAGGTTGTTGCCCCGCAGACGGTGAGGAGGAGCACCCTTCGTTTGGCAGCGTTCTCTTTCCCTTCCAGCTGGCCACGGAGTATTGGTCGAGTCGCTCCATGAAGGCTTCCCAATCGTCACCTTCTGAGAATTTCTCCAGGATACCAACAGTTCTCTGCATTTTTGCGTGATGGTTCATTATCTATTACTCGTCACCAGTTGTTATGTCTCAAATAAAGCAATGTGACTGAGTACTGTAGACTTGAGTTAGTGTGACCTTCGTCTCTTTATTCTGACTCCAAAGTGCTGGCACAGCATGGGAGGCCTGCTTGTATGAAGTGCTCCCAAGGGATGCTCCCTTGGAACTCCAACAGATGCACCCTCTGGTGGCGGTAGAATGCTGGTTACAAGGCGTTGCATACATAACACAGAGAATGAACCATTTATCCCGACTCTCTGTTTTCTGTTAGTTCGCTAATCCTCTATCCGTGCTAATATAGTACCCCCAACCCCGTAAGGAGCAGGAAACAGCCAATTTCCCCACCACCAATCCAGAGACCCTGGGCCACTGATTCTTGCAGACGTATTTGACTTTAGGTTTTCCACTATTTTTAAAAAAATTACGTTCTTCATATAGTTTCAAGTGAGCCCTCAGAAATGATTCCTCTCATTGGACCTTTACAGTTGCCGAAAGAATTATCGCAACTTGCCTTCAAAGAACGGGCACTCCAGCTCAGACTCAGTGGCAGCGATATTGCTCTTCAGTCTGTTGAGCGATAAGATCCTTTCTCTGTAGAATAATATTGAAATCAGCAGTTTCTTTGGCAGAGGTCAATTAAAAACACAGTAATACATCAACGTTAATATGGAGTATTCTGTGAAGGTCATTCTTTGACATTTGCGTTCTTGCTCACCATGCTTTTTAACTTGTGGAGCCATTGAACAGAATGTGGATTTGTTATACCAGCAGATGGTGTTACTCCCAGTTAGTCAGGATCTAGCTAACAATAGAGATGGCAACAGCAGCAATTTACATTTATGATTCCCATTTAGGACTGAGATGAGGAGAAACTTCTTCACACAGAGGATGTTGAATCTTTGGAATTCTCTCCAACAGAGAGATGTGGAGGCTCAGTCTTTGAGTATATTCAAGGCAGAGATCGATAGATTTTGGGATATTAAGGGAATCGAGGGACAGTGGGGGAAAGTGGAGTTGAGGTAGAAGATCAGCCATGATCTCATTGAATGGAGGAGCAGGCACAAGGGGCCGAATGGCCTACTCCTGCTTCTAATTCTTACCTTCTTATGTAGCACCTTTAACATAGTAAAACATCCCAAGGTGCTTCACAGGAGCTTTGTCAAACAAAATTTGATACCGAACCTCATAAGGAGATATTAGGGCAGATGGCCAAATGCTTGGTCAAAGAGGTAAGTTTTATGGAGCATCTTAA
This sequence comes from Pristiophorus japonicus, assembly GCF_044704955.1. Lineage (NCBI taxonomy): Eukaryota > Metazoa > Chordata > Chondrichthyes > Pristiophoridae > Pristiophorus > Pristiophorus japonicus. Next base: position 8,224,100 of record NC_091983.1, read on the forward strand.
AGGAGCAAAGAGAGGCAGAGAGGTTCAGGGAGGGAATTCCAGAGTTTAGATCCTCGGCAGCTGAAGGCACAGCCGTCAATGGTGGTGTGATTGACACACATGCTCGGAACGTTCAATGGGCCACACAGACCATTAAAGGAGCCACACACCCAAAAGAAAATTAGAGGGAGCATTGAAAACAGCTAACAAAAGTGTCAGATTTTATGAGATTAATGGATAGAAAATTACATTGAATCACACAGAACTTTACAGCACAGAAACAGGCCTTTTGGCTCAATAGGTCCATGCTGCAGTTTATGCCCCACACAAGCCTTCTTCCACCCGACTTCATCTCACTCTATTAACATAACCTTCTATTCCTTTCTCTCTCATGCATTTATCCAGCTTCCCCTTAAATGCGTTTATTCTGATTGCCTCAACCACTACCTGTGGTAGCAAGTTCCACATTCTCACCATTGTCTGAGTAAGCTAGTTTCTCCTGAATTCCTTATTGGATTTATTAGTGACCTATATTTATGACCTCTAGTATTGGACTCTCCCACAAGTGGCAAAATCTTCTCTGCATCAATCCCATCGAACCGCTTTGTGATTTTAAAGACCTCTTTCAGGTCACCCAAGGGGGAGTTCGGATGTACTCTGGAGGGGTTTGGAGGGGATGTGAACATCTGAACAAACATTTATCATACTGTGGATGATTGGAACTTACTAGGTGTCTTAGTGGGGACATTCATTCTTTGTGATCAATCGGTGGAAAACAGATAGCTATTGGAATGGGGCCTGTCCTTTCTCACCCTCTCTTGATGACCACTGAAATGCTGCAGACTCGAGATGGCAGAAGGAATGCTCGACAGCATCATCTGCCCAATGTAAGACGTGCCAGACTGATGAGGAGGACCAGACGTTACACCCCCCGCATGTACAGGGAGAAGCATTCTTACCTCAACCTGCCCGACACCACCTGCCTTCGGAGACTGCACTTCCTCAAAGAGGTTATCAGTGAGATATGCCAGCTCATCAGGGGAGATCTGTAGCCTGCCAGCACCATCAGTACTGCACTGTTCGTCAAGGTCAAAGTTACTGCGGCACTGTCGTTCTACGCGTTGGGTTCTTTTCAGGCCTCAGCTGGCGACATTTGCGGTCTGTCTCAGTGTGCCACACATTGGTGCATTAGATAAAGCCCTGTATGCATGCAGGATGGACTTTATCAGCTTCCCTATGACCAGGGGGGCTCAGACTGAGAGGGCTTTAGGATTCTACCAAATTGCTAACTTCCTCAAGGTGCAGGGAGCAATAGGCTGTACGCACATCGCGATGCGGGCACCTTTTCAGGATTCAGAGGTTTTCAGGAACCGCAAGGATTCCATTCCCTGAATGTGCAACTTGTTGTCGACCACCAGCAAATTATACTGGCAGTGAATGCTAAATTTCCGGACAGTATCCATGATGCTCACATCCTGCATGAGAGCACTGTATCTGACTTGATTAACAATCAGCCACAAGGTCAATGCTGGATGCTTGGGGACTAAGGATATGGCCTCGCCACCTAGCTGATGACCCCCCTGTGTGACACCCACACCGAAGCCACAGAGCTACTAGCAATATCATGGAGAAAACTATTGGAGTGCTTAAGCAGCGCTTTAGATGCCTGGACCACTCAGGAGTTGGTGAGAGGGGAGTGACCTATCAAAAGCCCAGCGGGAGATCGAGAGCCAGCGGCAGTTGGTGAGAGGGGAGTGACCTATCAAAAGCCCAGCGGGAGATCGAGAGCCAGCGGCAGTTAGTGAGAGGGGAGCGACCTATCAAAAGCCCAGCGGGAGATCGAGAGCCAGCGGCAGTTAGTGAGAGGGGAGCGACCTATCAAAAGCCCAGCGGGAGATCGAGAGCCAGCGGCAGTGGGTGAGAGGGGAGCGACCTATCAAAAGCCCAGCGGGAGATCGAGAGCCAGCGGCAGTTGGTGAGAGGGGAGCGACCTATCAAAAGCCCAGCGGGAGATCGAGAGCCAGCGGCAGTGGGTGAGAGGGGAGCGACCTATCAAAAGCCCAGCGGGAGATCGAGAGCCAGCGGCAGTTGGTGAGAGGGGAGCGACCTATCAAAAGCCCAGCGGGAGATCGAGAGCCAGCGGCAGTGGGTGAGAGGGGAGCGACCTATCAAAAGCCCAGCGGGAGATCGAGAGCCAGCGGCAGTTGGTGAGAGGGGAGCGACCTATCAAAAGCCCAGCGGGAGATCGAGAGCCAGCAGCAGTTGGTGAGAGGGGAGCGACCTATCAAAAGCCCAGCGGGAGATCGAGAGCCAGCAGCAGTTAGTGAGAGGCGGGAGCGACCTATCAAAAGCCTAGCGGGAGATCGAGAGCCAGCGGCAGTGGGTGAGAGGGGAGCGACCTATCAAAAGCCCAGCGGGAGATCGAGAGCCAGCGGCAGTGGGTGAGAGGGGAGCGACCTATCAAAAGCCCAGCGGGAGATCGAGAGCCAGTGGTAGTTGGTGAGAGGGGAGCGACCTATCAAAAGCCCAGCGGGCGATCGAGAGCCAGCGGCAGTTGGTGAGAGGGGAGCGACCTATCAAAAGCCCAGCGGGAGATCGAGAGCCAGCGTACTGGTGCAGCGACAGCGGGAGAGAAAGCAAAATAGAAGTAGAAAGTAATCAAAAAGTGACGTCACAGCCAATGGGGTAAGTGATTGGCTGGTGATTGGTGAGTAGCTTTTCTTTTATTTTTTATATCAGTAAGTGAACTGTAACATTGTTATTACCAATTTAAGGGTATCTAAGGTTAAGACATGGCAGGAGAGCTCGGTCACGTGAAATGCTCCTCCTGTACCATGTGGGAACTCGAGGACACTTCCGGTGTCCCTGGGCGCTACATGTGTGGGAAGTGTATCCGCCTCGAGCTCTTGACGGTCCGCGTTGCGGAATTGGAGCTGAGGGTGGATTCACTCTGGAGCATCCACGATGCTGAGAATGACGTGAGTATCACGTGTAGTGAGTTGGTCTTACCGCAGGAGAAGGGTCCACAGCCAGATAGGGAATGGAAGACCAGCAGGAAGAGCAGTGCAAGAAAGATAGTGCAGGGGTCCCCTGTGGTCATCCCCCTGCAAAACAGATACACTGCTTTGAGTACTGTTGGGGAGGATGACTCATCAAGGGAGGGCAGCAGCACCCAAGTTCATGGCACCGTAGGTGGCTCTGCTGCAAAGGAGGGCAGGAAAAAGATTGGGAGCGCGATAGTGATAGGGGATTCGATGGTGAGGGGAATAGATAGGCGTTTCTGCGGACGCAACCGAGACTCCAGGATGGTATGTTGCCTCCCTGGTGCAAGGGTCAAGGATGTCTCGGAGCGGGTGCAGGACATTCTGAAATGGGAGGGAGAACAGCCAGTTGTCGTGGTGCACATTGGTACCAACGACATAGGTAAAAAAAGGGCTGAGGTCCTACGAAAAGAATTTAATGAGCTAGGAGCTAAATTAAAAAGTAGGACCTCAAAAGTAGTAATCTCGGGATTGCTACCCGTGCCACGTGCTAGTCAGAGTAGGAATCGCAGGATAGCGCAGATGAATACATGGCTTGAGCAGTGGTGCAGCAGGGAGGGATTCAAATTCTTGGGGCATTGGAACCGGTTCTGGGGGAGGTGGGACCAGTACAAACCGGACGGTCTGCACCTGGGCAGGACCGGAACCAATGTCCTAGGGGGAGTGTTTGCTAGTGCTGTTGGGGAGGAGTTAAACTAATATGGCAGGGGGATGGGAACCTATGCAGGGAGGCAGAGGGAGACAAAAATGAGGCAAAAGCAAAAGACAGAAAGGAGATGAGGAAAAGTTGAGGGCAGAGAAACCCAAGGCAAAGAACAAAAAGGGCCACTGTACAGCAAAATTCTAAAAGGACAAAGGGTGTTAAAAAAGCAAGCCTGAAGGCTGTGTGTCTTAATGCAAGGAGTATCCGCAATAAGGTGGATGAATTAACTGTGCAAATAGATGTTAACAAATATGATGTGATTGGGATTACGGAGACGTGGCTCCAGGATGATCAGGGCTGGGAACTCAACATCCAGGGGTATTCAACATTCAGGAAGGATAGAATAAATGGAAAAGGAGGTGGGGTAGCATTGCTGGTTAAAGAGGAGATTAATGCAATAGTTAGGAAAGACATTAGCTTGGATGATGTGGAATCTATATGGGTAGAACTGCAGAACACTAAAGGGCAAAAATCATTAGTGGGAGTTGTGTACAGACTTCCAAACAGTAGTAGTGATGTTGGGGAGGGCATCAAACAGGAAATTAGGAGTGCATGCAATAAAGATGCAGCAGTTATAATGGGTGACTTTAATATGCACATAGATTGGGCTAGCCAAACTGGAAGCAATACGGTGGAGGAGGATTTCCTGGAGTGCATAAGGGATGGTTTTCTAGACCAATATGTCGAGGAACCAACTAAGGGGGAGGCCATCTTAGACTGGGTGTTGTGTAATGAGAGAGGATTAATTAGCAATCTCATTGTGCGAGGCCCCTTGGGGAAGAGTGACCATAATATGGTGGAATTCTGCATTAGGATGGAGAATGAAACAGTTAATTCAGAGACCATGGTCCAGAACTTAAAGAAGGGTAACTTTGAAGGTATGAGGCATGAATTGGCTAAGATAGATTGGCTAATGATACTTAAGGGGTTGACTGTGGATGGGCAATGGCAGACATTTAGAGACCGCATGGATGAATTACAACAATTGTACATTCCTGTCTGGCGTAAAAATAAAAAAGGGAAGGTGGCTCAACCGTGGCTATCTAGGGAAATCAGGGATAGTACTAAAGCCAAGGAAATGGCATACAAATTGGCCAGAAATAGCAGCGAACCTGGGGACTGGGAGAAATTTAGAACTCAGCAGAGGAGGACAAAGGGTTTGATTAGGGCAGGGAAAATGGAGTACGAGAAAAAGCTTGCAGGGAACATTAAGGTGGATTGCAAAAGTTTCTATAGGTATGTAAAGAGAAAAAGGTTAGTAAAGACAAACGTAGGTCCCCTGCAGTCAGAATCAGGGGAAGTCATAACGGGGAACAAAGAAATGGCAGACCAATTGAACAAGTACTTTGGTTCAGTATTCACTAAGGAGGACACAAACAACCTTCCGGATATAAAAGGGGTCAGAGGGTCTAGTAAGGAGGGGGAACTGAGGGAAATCTTTATTAGTCGGGAAATTGTGTTGGGGAAATTGATGGGATTGAAGGCCGATAAATCCCCAGGGCCTGATGGACTGCATCCCAGAGTACTTAAGGAGGTGGCCTTGGAAATAGCGGATGCATTGACAGTCATTTTCCAACATTCCATTGACTCTGGATCAGTTCCTATCGAGTGGAGGGTAGCCAATGTAACCCCACTTTTTAAAAAAGGAGGGAGAGAGAAAGCAGGGAATTATAGACCGGTCAGCCTGACCTCAGTAGTGGGTAAAATGATGGAATCAATTATTAAGGATGTCATAGCAGCGCATTTGGAAAATGGTGACATGATAGGTCCAAGTCAGCATGGATTTGTGAAAGGGAGATCATGCTTGACAAATCTTCTGGAATTTTTTGAGGATGTTTCCAATAAAGTGGACAAAGGAGTACCAGTTGATGTTGTATATTTGGACTTTCAGAAGGCTTTCGACAAGGTCCCACACAGGAGATTAATGTGCAAAGTTAAAGCACGTGGGATTGGGGGTAGTGTGCTGACATGGATTGAGAACTGGTTGTCAGACAGGAAGCAAAGAGTAGGAGTAAATGGGTACTTTTCGGAATGGCAGGCAGTGACTAGTGGGGTACCGCAGGGTTCTGTGCTGGGGCCCCAGCTGTTTACATTGTACATTAATGATTTAGACGAGGGGATTAAATGTAGTATCTCCAAATTTGCGGATGACACTAAGTTGGGTGGCAGTGTGAGCTGCGAGGAGGATGCTATGAGGCTGCAGAGTGACTTGGATAGGTTAGGTGAGTGGGCAAATGCGTGGCAGATGAAGTATAATGTGGATAAATGTGAGGTTACCCACTTTGGTGGTAAAAACAGAGAGACAGACTATTATCTGAATGGTGACAGATTAGGAAAAGGGAAGGTGCAACGAGACCTGGGTGTCATGGTACATCAGTCATTGAAAGTTGGCATGCAGGTACAGCAGGCGGTTAAGAAAGCAAATGGCATGTTGGCCTTCATAGCGAGGGGATTTGAGTACAGGGACAGGGAGGTGTTGCTACAGTTGTACAGGGCCTTGGTGAGGCCACACCTGGAGTATTGTGTACAGTTTTGGTCTCCTAACTTGAGGAAGGACATTCTTGCTATTGAGGGAATGCAGCGAAGATTCATCAGACTGATTCCCGGGATGGTGGGACTGACCTATCAAGAAAGACTGGATCAACTGGGCTTGTATTCACTGGAGTTCAGAAGAGTGAGAGGGGACCTCATAGAAACGTTTAAAATTCTGACGGGTTTGGACAGGTTGGATGCAGGAAGAATGTTCCCAATGTTGGGGAAGTCCAGAACCAGGGGTCACAGTCTAAGGATAAGGGGTATGCCATTTAGGACCGAGATAAGGAGAAACTTCTTCACCCAGAGTGTGGTGAACCTGTGGAATTCTCTACCACAGAAAGTAGTTGAGGCCAATTCACTAAATATATTCAAAAGGGAGTTAGATGAAGTCCATACTACTCGGGGGATCAAGGGGTATGGCGTGAAAGCAGGAAGGGGGTACTGAAGTTTCATGTTCAGCCATGAACTCATTGAATGGCGGTGCAGGCTAGAAGGGCTGAATGGCCTGCTCCTGCACCTATTTTCTATGTTTCTATGTTTCTATGAGGCGAGCTCCAATACCACCCTGAGCAGGTAGCCCAATTCGTGGTGGTGTGCTCCATGCTGCACAACTTGTCTATCAGGAGGGGACAAGAATTGCCAGAAGGGTGTGACAGTCCACCTCAGGAGAGAGAGGCAAATGAGGACAAGGAGGTGGGCGCTGACCTCGGGCCACACAATCAGGGTGATGCTGAAGCCATGCCCCCACCCCCCTGTAGACCACAGGAAAGGACCCATGGTGGCATCATAGCAACAAGAATCTTACATCAGGAACTCATAAATGAGCGCTTTGCCTGAAAGAACATTGGTGGTATTTACAAGGCTGACACACTGCTGGGTGTGCAGGTCATACATCAATGGTGGGCATCAGTTAAAGTTTAAGTTAAGTGTAATTACACCTTGATGTTCAGGAATCACCAGTGTGTAACGGTGCAGTTATCTGAGCCAATGTGCAACAAGGTTATGTTAAATAAAAAACATTTAAGCCGATCATTTGTCTGAAATCATCAGTATTTCTGTAAAAACCAACCCTCTCCCCCCGCTCCACTTCTCCTCCCCACCTCTACCCCTTCCCCTTCCCCTCCTGACTCTAAGCCGCCTGGCTGAGGAGTTCCTCAGGCGCTACTTCATTGCGGGGGGGTTGATGGCCGAACCGCTGCTTCGACAGATATGGGAGAGGACAGTCCCAAGGTGGGAACGTGCTCCGAGCCAGAAGCAAGATGTTGCTACTGGCTCTCGTGTATAGTTGGCAATGGGGGTGCAGCACCTTGGGGTGCAGTGCCGCGCTCCGGGACCACTGAGAGCCCTCTACCACCAGTGTTCCTGGCTACCAGCTCCAGGGCCTCCTCCATCCCTTCCATGTTATATATTATTTGTTGGACAAAAACTCGGTGCCAACTACCTTCTTGGTGTTTAGTAGGCTTTTTGCTGCTGGTGAATCTCCCTCGTGCCTCCCACAACAGCCAAACAAGCACACACCACACCCACACACTCTTTCAGTCCCTCTCTGCTCCCTCTCTCTCTGTCTCCTCTTCTGCACATGTAATGATGACCCCTGACCTCCTGAATTGCAGGAAACGAGCGTTGCCATGCCATTGCTAAGAACGGCGACACATTACGGCAGAAGGTCAGAGAGATTTAACGCTAACGGCCGTTTCAGATCGCTCGTGGTAATGCCCAATTTTTAAAATGGAGACTAGGGGCTTGGAAAATGGATGGCAAGCTGGCAATCTGAAAACCCATTTTTACGGGCCACGCTGGAAATACCGCCCATTTTTGGACGATCTGCACAAAAGTGTAAAATCTAGCTAGCTGTCCAAAGACTCAGACAGAAGCCGAGAAGTGCTACACGAAAGCTATATAGCCACACGCAATACCGTCGAAAAGACAATTGGAGTGCTGAAGCAGCACTTCAAATGCCTGGACCACTCAGGAGGCAACCTACAATACCACCCTGATCAGGTCGCTGAGTTCATTGTGGTGTGCTGCATGTTGCGTAACCTAGCTATCTAAAGGGGAGAACAACTGCCGGCCCACCTCAGGAGAGAGGGGAGGCGGAAGAGGAAGAGGAAGAGAAGGAGGACGAGGACCTCAGGGAGGTCAATCAGCCTGGCGATAAACCCATGCCCCCACCCCACCCCCCCGCCAACACCACGAGAAAAGCCCCGTGGTAGTTACGCAGCTGCAAGACTGTTATGTCAGCAGCTCATAAATGAACGCTTTGCTTGGAGTTACGTTGCTGACAGTTACAGTTACAGTTGCCTTACGTTACTTATTTCATCCTTGCCCTGCCTGGCCTGGCCATTGTTTGCAACCCTTGTATTGATGTTTAACCTTCTGTTATTAGACACTGCACAAAATTGTCAAGTTAAATAAAAATCTTCAATGATTTAATACTTGAAGTAAAAAAAATTGAAACAAAGGGAGCCAAAGATTGACCGCAGTTACGCTCTGAAATTGTTGAACTGGATGTTGAGTCCAGAAGGCTGTAAAGTGCCGAAACAAAAGATGAGGTGCTGTTCCTCGAGCTTGTCTTGAGCTTCATTGGAACAGTGCAGGAGACCGAGGACGGCGAGATCAGAGTGGGAGTGGAGCGGAGAATTGGGCCCAAGTTTCGGCTCGAGTTGCTCCTATTTTTTTGGAGCTACTAGTTTAGTATGGAGTATCTTAGAAATCTCAATTCTCGGCATTTAGTTTGCTCCAATTCTATTTCGTTAGAATAGTTTTGTTTTAGTCGTTTTCTTTTCAAAAGGGGGCGTTACCAGCCATTTACGCCTGTGTTGCAAGTTTAGGCAGCGAAAAGTTACTCCAAACTAACTTAGAATGGAGTAAGTGCCGATTTTTGTACGCTCAGAAAAACCTTGCCTATATTTTAGGAATTAGGTGCAGGGAGCGAGAGATGGGGGAGAAGGGAAGTTTGAGGGAAGTTAGGGGATATTACAAAGCATTAAACACTTCACTTTTACCAATAAAGATCCATCATCAATAATAAATGATAAATAAATCAATAAATAAAAAATGTAATTTTCCTACCTTCCATCGAAGCAGCGGCAGCAGGCACCGAGTTGCGATCTTTCAGCCGTTCGGCCAGGGGATAGGGGCGGCATTGAAAACACCGGGAGGGCGAGCACACACGCAGGCAGTAGGCACCAAGCTGCGATCTTTCAGCCGTTCGGCCAGGGGATAGGGGCGGCATTGAAAACACCGGGAGGGCGAGCACACACGCAGGCAGTAGGCACCAAGCTGCGATCTTTCAGCCGTTCGGCCAGGGGATAAGGCATGCCTGAAAAACACCGGGAGGGAGAGCCAGCCAGCCAGTACGCACCTTTGAAAGTTTAATTTTAGCTTCAAGTATGGATGCTGCATTATCAACGCCACGGATTATGAAATGCTTCTCCATCAATTCACTGCATAGGAGAGAATTGATTAGAGCTCACCGCACCAGGAACGTCATAGCCCGTAGGCTGATGGGCAGGGGGACTTACCCATGTCGGCAATATCAAGTCAGGTGTTTGTACCTGGACATAAGCGAGGCTGATTGTGTCAAAAGGCTGCATTTCTGCAGAGAAGTTGTCGTTGAGATCTGTGATATGCTGAGAGCAGATTTGCAGCCCAGAAGCAAAACGCTGGCTGCCTTGTCTGTTGAAGTGAAGGTTACAGCTGCACTTTCCTTCTATGCCTCGGGATCGTTTCAAGCTACAACTGGAGATGTGTGCGCCATCTCTCAACGTGCAATACATGCCTGCGATCACCAGGTCACGGCTGCACTTTATACGCGGAGGAATGACTTCATCAAGTTCCCAACGACCGGCCAAGCAATGCATGACAGGGCTGTGGGCTTCTCAAAGATTGCTGGCTTCCCAAAGGTGCAGGGCTGCATTGATTGTACCCACATCGCCTTGCGAGCACTGTGGAGGATGCCGAGCAGTTCAGGAATACAAAAGGTTTTCACTCCATTAATGTGCAACTCGTGTGTGACAACAAGCAGCGCATCATGTCAGTCGATGCGAGATACCCTGGCAGCACCCATGATGCGTTCATCCTACGCGACAGTGTTATATCTGACATGTTTCAGCAGCAGCCAGAAGGGCAGAGCTGGCTACTGGGAGACAAAGGGTACGGTCTCGCCACCTGGCTCATGATGCCCCTACGCGTAACACGGATTGGAGCTGACCATCAATACAACATGTCGCACATTAAGACACAGCATCATCGAGAGGTCCATTGGCATCTTGAAACAGCGTTTCCGATGTCTGGACCATTCCAGAGGCCATTTGCAATACTCCCCTGAGATTGTCGGTCAGTTCACTGTTGTGTGCTGCATGCTGCATAACTTAGCCATCATGTGGCAGCAGGAGCTGGTAGTGGAACCAAAAGACCCACATGAGGGTCCAGTGCCTGATGATAGTAATTTGGAAGAGCAGGATGAGGATGATGATGACGATCAGGAAAACATGCAAGTACCTGATGCCGGAGCACGACGTTGGAGGACGACGGTCCATCATGCTCCTTTAACGATTGCTCGAGCCCTGCGCCAGCAGCTCATCCGTGAACGCTTCAATTACTGATGCCTGAGGGCTCAGCGACAACTGTTACGCATGGACATGTTTATTTTTTGGAGTTGTTCCTATGTCGTGTTGTGTTAATGGAACATGATTCAGTTTCAATGTAAAAATATTTTATTGAAAAGTTCACAAAGTTAGTGTAATAAAATATTTGTTGTATCAAACTTCACTTTAATATGACTCTTTAAGATCACTTAAAAACTTTAAGATCACTTATAAACTTGTAAAGTTACAAAAGTTACAAAACAATTTTAATGTGAAAAATCTTACACTCTTAATATCACTGAAACTTCAAGATCACTTTTTAGCTGCAAAATTAAATGACTTATAAAATGTGAGAACATTTACACTCTAAGATCACTTAAAAACCCTAAGATCACTTACAAGTTGTAAAGTTACAAAAGTTACAAAACAATTTCAATTTGAAAAAAGTTACTACAGTTACATTAAGAACAAGAACAAAAGCATCAAAGAAAGGCTGCGACCCATCTCTCATCCACATCTCGGTAAATGCTCACTTCTTCATGGAGGTGTAATTTGATTGGCTGGGCTGTGTGCCCTTATTGCAGCAGCTACCTCACCCAGGCCCTCCCTGACGGCCTGTGCCGTCGCTTGCGCTCCCTCTGACATTCCCTCCCTCATTTCCCGTGTCATTACTGCTATTTCTCCCGTCAGTACCGTTACCTCTTCACCCACTGCGCTGACGCTGCCCACGAGTGATCGGGTAAGGTCGTTGGTCTCCACGCCCAATGCCACAGTCTGACCCACATCTGTTGAGCGCTGCTTCTCAGGAGAGCGTGTCTCCAATCTCCTTCTCCTCTGCCTGGGTCTGCCTCACGGCACCACTCCACTGGGAGCCGCGGGCTGGGACGGTGGGACCCTGGGTGTTCCAAACGGCAGCACTCGAGTGGGAACCGCGGGCTGGATGGTGGGGCCCTGGGTCTTGCATCTGGCACCACTCCAGTGGGAGGTGCAGGCGGGCACGGTGGGGCACTGAGTGTAAAATGCTGCATTACACCACCACCACCACCAGCACCACTGGGACCCGCAACATCGGAATCTGTGAAACCATGGAAGGTGGAATCAGAACCTATGCAAAGGTTTGATACACTGATGTCCGTTAATTTGGGCTCATAAATATTAAGTTCTAATATCTCCCCTGAAGACATTTCTGTCAACCCCTGCAGCCACCCTTGGTCTGGATCGTCCGCATCTGGTTCTTCTGGTTCTTCTTCTGTATCTTCAGGATCTTCAGGATTGGCATCATCTTCTGCAAAATATAACAGAACAGTCAAATGGTTAGCAGCACAGGAGGGGCAGGATGAGTGGCATGAGTAGTCTCACATATAGCAGGCCAGGCAGCAGGTTGATTTGAAGGGCCACAGTGCATTTTCAGGACTTACCCTCTCCCTCGCGTGTGAAACATAGAAACATAGAAACATAGAAAATAGGTGCAGGAGTAGGCCATTCGGCCCTTCGAGCCTGCATCACCATTCAATATGATCATGGCTGATCATGCAACTTCAGTACCCCATTCCTGCTTTCACTCCATACCCTTTGATCCCTTTAGGCGTAACTGCCATATCTAACTCCCTCTTGAATATATCTAACGAACTGGCCTCAACAACTTTCTGTGGTAGAGAATTCCACAGGTTCATAATTCTCTGAATGAAGAAGTTTCTCCTCATCTCGGTCCTAAATGGCTTACCCCTTATCCTTAGATTGTGACCCCTGGTTCTGGACTTCCCCGACATCTGGAACATTCTTCCTGCATCTAACCTGTCCAATCCCATCAGAATTTTATATGTTTCGATGAGATCTCCTCTCATTCTACTAAATTCCAGTGAATATAAGCCTAGTCGATCCAGTCTTCCTTCATATGTCATTCCTGCCATCCCGGGAATCAGTCTGGTGAACCTTTGCTGCACTCCCTCAATAGCAAGAATGTCCTTCCTCAGATTAGGAGACCAGAACTGTACACAATATTCAAGGTGTGGCCTCACCAAGGCCCTGTACAACTGCAATAAGACCTCCCTGCTCCTGTACTCAAATCCTCTCGCTATGAAGGCCAACATGCCATTTGCCTTCTTCACCGCCTGCTATACCTGCATGCCAACCTTCAATGACTGATGTACTATGACACCCAGGTCTCGTTGCACCTCCCCTTTTCCTAATCTGTCACCATTCAGATAATATTCTGCCTTCCTGTTTTTGCCCCCAAAGTGGATAACCTCACATTTATCCACATTATACTGCATCTGCCATGCATCTGCCCATGCACCTAACCTGTCCAAGTCAACCTGTAGCCTCTTAGCATCCTCCTCACAGCTCACACTGCCACCCAGCTTAGTGTCATCTGCAAACTTGGAGATAATACATTCAATTCCTTCGCCCAGCTTGTGCAGTACTGATTGCTTTCCTTCATGTATGACTTATCAAAGCAGCGACCCTCTGTTCCAAGGGTGTCAGTGGATGCAGATTTGGCACGCCTCCTCCTGTTGAGTTCTTTCCCTTTTGTTGCGAGCCAATTTTTTCTGCATAGATTAAAATATAACTTTATACAGAGTGCGTCTTTCTGCAGGGTGGGACATATACAGATGGTCACATTTACAATTTAAATTCCATCGAACAATGAAAATATTACTTACACTAACTACTTGGCCAAGGTCATGCCATTTCTTTTTACACTGGCTTCCAGATGTCATGGTATTCACCACTGCACAGTAATCTTCTGCAACTTGATTCCAGCGTTTCTTCATTTATTTGGGTGCCACTTTTGTGTGACCTCTGTTGCTGGTATCCAGTTCCTGCCATCTCTGCTCAATTGCATTAATTAATGTCTCCACTTCCTCATGCAAGAAATTCTTTGTTCTTGGTGGACGCTGTTCCATTGCTGTATTGAATTGACTCTCAGTGATTTTTCAAAACACACGGTCGTTATTTTGCATGCACTTATGGAGCACTTGTTCTGGAAGTTTAGCAGCAACAAACAGCACTCACTAATTCCAGCAGCTGATTTCTTCCAGCTAACAGCACTCCTTCAGGCACAAAAAAATCATTCAGAAGACTTTGCACAGCTCCTCAAAACCAAAAATCACTCTTCTGCATGTCCCTTTAAAGATGGCCGATTGCCAATGTTTGTGTGCCATTGTGCATGCGCGCACGCTCCAACACGCATGCGCAATGCTGCTGGCACTCAAACTGACGCTGGGCCCTAGCCCCGCCCACTTGCCAGCAGTGCTTGGTCAAAACGGCTTTTGCTCCGCCCCCAGCAGCTCCTGCTGCGCTGCGCTGAGCTGCAAACGGGCCTACAGATATCGGAGAATCGCGAGGTAAGCATTTGACGCTTTTTCAGTTCTAGAAATTAGGCGGGCTTCTCCGAGTTGCTCTGTTCTACCGGTGATCCGAAACTTGGACCCAAAGTGACAGGCGACCGGAAGCTCAGGGTCGCACTTACGGACTGAACAGAGGTGTTCCACAAAGCAATCATCCAATCTACGTTTGGTCTCCCCAATGTAGAGGAGACCACATCGTGAGCAGCGTATACAGTATACTAAATTGAAAGAAGTACAAGTAAATTGCTATTTTATCTGGAAGGCGTATTTGGGGCCCCAAATCTTATCTTGACTAATGTTTTTCTAATTCCTGGCACTACCATTTGAATTTGGGCCATTATCCCTTTTGTCTCTCTAATCTCTCCTGTTTTCCACCCTATCACAGACCTTCCCTTTTGTTCTTTCTTCCCCTCCCCCTTTCAGTACTTGTTAAGAATCTGTTCTTTTCGAACACTCTCCAGTTCTGACGAAGGGTCATCGACCCGAAACGTTAATTCTGTTTTCTCTCCACAGATGCTGCCTGACCCGCTGAGATTTCCAGCATTTTCTGGTTTTATTCCAGATTCCTGCATCCGTAGTATTTTGCTTTTGTATTCGCTTAGTCAAAGAGTTAGGTTTTAAAGGAGGAAAGAAAGAAAGAAAGACTTGGATTTATGTCGAAGAGAAGAGAGAGGTAGGGAGGTGGAGAGGTTTAGGGAGGCATTTCCAGAGCTTAGGGCCCAGGCAGCTTGAGGCACAGCCACCATTGGTTGGGTGATGAAAATCAGGGATGCGCAAGAAGCCATAATTAGAGATCTCGGAGAGTTGTGGGGCTGGAGGAAGTTACAGAGATAGGAAGGGGTGAGGCCATGGGGGGATTTGAAAACAAGAATGAGAATTTTAAAATCGAGATATTGCTAATGTAGTTCAGCGAGCATAGGAGTGATGGGTAAACAGGCTTGAGTTAGGCTACAAGAAAATATATTTGTGATACAAGTTAGGATATAGAGTCAAGGACAACACTAAGGGGTACAAATTGCCTCCCGCCTGAAATGGGGCGCTCCAACCCCGTTTCGATGTTTTTTACTGCAGCTGCGTCTCAGGTCGACTCTTTGTTTTTTTTTGTTTTGATCCGGAAGTCGGTCATAATGGGGGCAGTGACTACATCTGAGGGGCAAAAACACGGCGGGCAAAAACTGAGGGGCGGAAATTGGGGGCGGTACGTATTCACAGCCGCAATGATGTCACCACGGCTATTCCCTTCACTTAAAGGGGAAAGCCTTCGTGATTTTTAAACTTCGGCCCACTGGGCCACGAGGGAGGGTTTTGGCTGGGCCAGCGGCCTGGTATCCAAGAGGGGATGCCAGGCTGCCTGTTGGCGGCCCAGCCGAACCATGTCGGGCCTACATGGCAGTCGGTTGACCAAAAGAATCGTGGTGGCAGCGGCAATGCATCCTCCCCTTTCAAGGAAGCCACACCGCCGCTGCCAAAGGCCACAGCCTCACCGGACCACCAGGGAAAAGCTGGTTTTGGCAGATTTTCCGAGGGGAATATCGCCATCGGAGGGGTTAGACCGGCGGTGCGCACGGTGACATACGTAACATTGATCGGCAGCAGTGGAGCGATAAGGGGGGGATTGGGGCACCGCTGGGAAACCTCGGGAGGGCAATTGGCCAATCAGCGGCCACTCCAGCAAAAGGCGAGGGCCACTCCACTCCACAGCATAGCCGCTGACTTGCGGTGGTAACAGGCCTTAAGGAAAGGGGCAATTTCGGCCCTAAAGGTATTTTACAAATATATTATAGGAAAGAGGATAGCTGAGAGTAAAGTAGGCCTCTGAAAGACAAACACGGGTGATATTG